>NC_048574.1:8842675-8980175 GCF_013265735.2 Oncorhynchus mykiss | reverse complement strand
ACTACATAGAGCCATGACTACATGGATCTCTATTCTACATCAGGTAACTAATGGAAAATAACAGACAGAAAATACACCTTATGGAACAGTGGGGACTGGGAAGAGATACACACACAGGAGCAGACACACACTCTATACACACTCTAGCACCCGCACTCTACACACACAGGAACAGACACACACTCTGTACAAACTCTAGCACCCACACTCTACACACACAGGATCAGACACACACTCTATACACACTCTAGCACCCGCACTCTATACACACAGGAACAGACACACACTCTATACACACTCTAGCACCCACACTCTACACACACAGGAACAGACACACACTCTGTACAAACTCTAGCACCCACACTCTACACACACAGGATCAGACACACACTCTATACACACTCTAGCACCCGCACTCTACACACACAGGAACAGACACACACTCTATACACACACTAGCACCCGCACTCTATACACACAGGAACAGACACACACTCTATACACACACTAGCACCCGCACTCTACACACACAGGAACAGACACACACTCTATACACAATCTAGCACCCGCACTCTACACACACATACATTGTAATATTGTTGTATGGTGGTATTATCCATTTTGTATTGTAGCGGTGTAGTAATGTTATCTGATGTACTGTTTATCTTTTGTTTTTATGTGTTATGTAAGTGTCTTAATGTGTTTGGACCCCAGGAAGAGTAACTGCTGCCTTGGCAGGAACTAATGGGGATCCATAATAAATACAAATAGCGATACAAGGAAACAAAACACTAAGCGACTATAAATTCTTTAGGAAAACAGCCCTAATGATGGAAACACACATCATGCTGTCATCCAGTGTCATATTTATTTATTTTACAAGCTATAGCACACACTATTTTACATAGAGCAAGTTTTTAAAGGACCAACAAGTTCGGATTGTTTCTTGTTTTCATTTTTGCAATGGAAAAAATATTGCGACACTGGTATCGCCCCAGTCCCTACTATGCCAATTTCTCTGTATAAAATGGGCCGTGATTTTAAAGGCCCAATGCAGCTGTTTTTATATCAATATCAAATAATTTATGAACAACGATTAAGTAAGTACCTTACTGTAACAGTTTTCCTTTCAAATAAGAAATAAAAATGCTTTTTAGCAAAAAACTTTGACATGGAACATTTTTGCTAGGACAGTCTGGGAGTGGCCTCAGTGGGGAGGGGAAAACCGAAAAAAGAGATGTTATTGGCAGAGAGGCTTGGAACTCTCTTTGTTATTGGTCTATTAACCAATTTGCCACCTGGTGATATCACCAGGCAAGCCGAAACTCCCACCGCCCATGCAAACAGGATAATTCAAAGGTCCTGTGTAAATTGTACTATCAAGATATAACACTGATCAAATGTTTTCACACTTTTACAGTGTTACAGTAGTTTCATCAGCTGTTGTACAATATGATACAACATTTTCACTGAACTGGAACTTTACAACTAGCAGAGATCCCCCACTCTGGAACTTTACAACTAGCAGAGATCCCCCCTATAGAACTTTACAACTAGCAGAGATCACCCCCTATAGAACTTTACAACTAGCAGAGATCCCCCACTCTGGAACTTTACAACTAGCAGAGATCCTCCACTCTGGAACTTTACAACTAGCAGAGATCCCCCACTCTGGAACTTTACAACTAGCAGAGATCCCACACTCTGGAACTTTACAACTAGCAGAGATCCTCCACTCTGGAACTTTACAACTAGCAGAGATCCCCACTCTGGAACTTTACAACTAGCAGAGATCCCCCACTCTGGAACTTTACAACTAACAGAGATCCCCCACTCTGGAACTTTACAACTAACAGAGATCCCCCACTCTGGAACTTTACAACTAACAGAGATCCCCCACTCTGGAACTTTACAACTAGCAGAGATCCTCCACTCTGGAACTTTACAACTAGCAGAGATCCCCCACTCTGGAACTTTACAACTAGCAGAGATCATCCACTCTGGAACTTTACAACTAGCAGAGATCCCCCACTCTGGAACTTTACAACTAGCAGAGATCCTCCACTCTGGAACTTTACAACTAGCAGAGATCCCCCACTCTGGAACTTTACAACTAGCAGAGATCCTCCACTCTGGAACTTTACAACTAGCAGAGATCCCCCACTCTGGAACTTTACAACTAGCAGAGATCCTCCATTCTGGAACTTTACCACTAGCAGAGATCCCCCCTATAGAACTTTACAAATAGCAGAGATCCTCCACTCTGGAACTTTACAACTAGCAGAGATCCTCCACTCTGGAACTTTACAACTAACAGAGATCCCCCACTCTGGAACTTTACAACTAACAGAGATAGTTATAAATAACTAGAATAACGAGAATAATAATTTATAAATAAATCGTATTATATTTGTCATTTAACTAGGCAAGTCAGTTAAGAACAAATTTGTAGTTTCAATGACGGCCTAGGAACAGTGGGTTAACTGCCTTGTTCAGGGGTAGAACAACAGATTTTTACCTTGTCAGCTTGATCTTGCAACCTTTTGGTTACTAGTCCAACACTCTAACCACTAGGCTACCTACTGCCTCTAATCACTAGGCGACCTACTGCCTCTAACCACTAGGCGACCTACTGCCTCTAACCACTAGGCGACCTACTGCCCCGCTTACATCACAGAGCAAGCGGTAAAGCTTCATATGACACACATGCTTGCTTCGTAGCGCCTACATATGAAACACTATAGAATCTTTAAAAAGCATAGGTAAGGTCACAAATGTTCTCATTTCAATTAAAGCCCTCATGCAGTCTTTGTAATTTTAGTTTGATAATCATCGTTGTATGTCTAATAAATTACTGTGTGTTTTCATTTAAAGCTCCAATATGTAACTTTTTGGGAGCCCCGTCCCCAAAATTCACATAGAAATGTGGATTGTAGACCCGTCACTCTTATTGAAAGCAAGTATAAGACGCGGTAGATCTGTTCTACGTGTGTCATTTCTATGCTTCCCGTTCTGCCCTTTCGGTTCTGTGTATTTTAGTTTCTGTTTTGTACTGCAGCTTCAAAACAGCTGAAAATACAATATTTTTGGGGTAATTTAAAAGATTTTCACAGCGGTTTAAATGGCACAATGATTGTCTCTACATTATACATTGCTTATTTTGTCACACAAAATGAAATTAGGAGAACAATTCAAATTTTTGTAAGCATGAAATTATCGAGCGATTTCTGTATATTGCACCTTTAATGAAAATAATATAATTTTTTAATCACTTGTTTCCCTGAGCTTCCTTTGGCCCTTGAAATGCTCAGTCTGATTGTGTGGGCGTTTGGAAACACATTTGAAGATATTTACATTCACAGCCCTGATTGGCTGATAGGATGGTCTTTCTAGAGCCCACCCCCATACCCAGATGAACAGTCATTGGTCTACTGTAATCAGATCACACTGTGACATGATGTAGACCAAAAGTTCCAGCCTACCTAATCACGTTGAAATTCCAGACATTTTATTTCAAACAGCTCTTACACAAACGGCATTATCATCATTTCAGTGTCATTTTGACCTTAATAGAAAAATCATTTTTTTTACTGCACTGCCCCATTAATTATTTTCTATTAATGCTTTAAGATTCAAATGTCAAATATATATGTCAAAAATCCTGTCCAGTCTGCCCTACCAAGCAAAAGAGTAGTAACTGCACATTCGGTAAAACATGTGTTAATGACATTCTCGTTACATTAGATACATACTCTATCATGTGGACAAATATCCTGCCTCCATTGTGTCTGGGTTATGGTGAAAAAAGGGAGGTCATGTTTACATTAACTGCAAAAATGTACAGTAAAACCAAGGGGAAAAAGCAGTAAGTGCCATCACACGTGTCAGTTAGGGCCTTTTACCTTGGCTTCACTAAGCTTTGGGCTGCGGTGTCTACGGTTTACCACAGTATTATTTATTGTTCTTCGCTGATACAAGTATAAAACTATACCAAACTGAGAGCCACATACAACTACATTTTATGAACAGAAGTTTGTGTTTAAAAAAAAAATAATCGTCATGGAAACATATTCTAGTGGGTGTACCAAAAGCAAGACGACAGTAACTGTCGTCTAGGGTCTAAGTTCATGTCAGAGTTCAGGGTCAATATGAATCAAACATTACCTCAGAGTAAGACAACAGATACTGTAAGCACGTTTCCAGTGATCTGCCTACAATTAATTTGGCCGAACAATGTAAAAACCTAAAATCGATTCTTCTCAGATACACTCAACGAGCAGTTCCTGCCCTTTTGCTTGGTAGGGCAGTATCGATTACATTTTGTGAAAATCCCCCAAAATCATGAACTTGTTTTGTTCTAGTTTCGTGAGGAATCACCCGGCTGTGCCCATGAGCTGGCCTGTCCCTAAAGAGCGGTAGCCGTGTCACAGTCCCCCGCACCACCATCTGAGCCAACATACAGCCAGGTAGCCTCCCTGCATCCGAGAAGAGAGAGAAAAAAAACACCAATACAATCCATCACAGCAGGAATAATAACCCTCTCTCTGCATCTTGGGAAGACAAACCTCCTAGGTCCCACACTTAGAAATAAAGATCACAGGAATGTGTGACATCTGCTCTGAACGTTTACTCTTTAAAAAATGCAGTTTGATAGGAGGCAGGCAAAACAGTTAGAATGACATACCTCAGTTCTTCTTTTCCGTCTCTCATTCACTTTTTCTACTGTATCTACGATTCACATATCAAAGCGGCTTCTGTACTATACAAACATGGCAATCTCTCTTTGGTACAGAGCAACAGACAGCAACAGAGCAGTAGACAGCAACAGAGCAACAGACAGCAACATATCAACAGACAGCAACAGATCAACAGACAGCAACAGATCAACAGACAGCAACAGAGCAGTAGACAGCAACAGATCAACAGACAGCAACAGAGCAGTAAACAGCAACAGAGCAACAGACAGCAACAGAGCAGTAGACAGCAACAGAGCAGTAGACAGCAACAGAGCAGTAAACAGCAACAGAGCAACAGACAGCAACAGACAGCAGTAGACAGCAACAGAGCAATAGACAGCAACAGAGCAGTAGACAGCAACAGATCAACAGACAGCAACAGACAGCAACAGACAGCAACAGATCAACAGACAGCAACAGAGCAGTAGACAGCAACAGAGAAACAGACAGCAACAGACAGCAACAGACAGCAACAGAGCAACAGACGGCAACAGATCAAGAGACAGCAACAGAGCAGTAGACAGCAACAGAGAAACAGACAGCAACAGATCAACAGACAGCAACAGACAGCAACAGAGCAACAGACAGCAACAGATCAACAGACAGCAACAGATCAACAGACAGCAACAGAGCAACAGACAGCAACAGATCAACAGACAGCAACAGATCAACAGACAGCAACAGATCAACAGACAGCAACAGAGCAACAGACAGCAACAGAGCAACAGACAGCAACAGATCAACAGACAGCAACAGATCAACAGACAGCAACAGATCAACAGAGAGCAACAGAGCAACAGACAGCAACAGGAGACACAAGCTGATCGGATCTGTCTCACTGCTCCCTATTGGGGGCCACTCAATCAAAACAAATAGCCCAAGGCAGAGACAGCGATATTAGTAGATGTAGGTCATTTTTCTTCCAACTTCATATCAGTGATAGCCAAAACAGATTCAACATAGAAACAGATTCAACATGGGTCATTCTCTGCTAGATAAGACAAGGGATGCTGCTGATGACAGAAAACACAAAGCCTCAGTAGATAAGACTCTATTATGAAATAATAACGTACAGGATTTATCCCTTAGTATACACTGAGTGTACAAAACCTTAGGAACACCTGTTCTTTCCATGACATAGACTGACCAGGTGAATTCAGGTGAAAGCTATGATCCCTTATTGATGTTAAATCCACTTCAGTCAGTGTAGGTGAAGGGGAGGAGACAGGTTAAAGAAAGAGTTAAGACAACTGAGACATGGAGTGTGTATGTGTGCCATTCAGAGGGAGAATGGGCAAGACAAAAGATTTAAACTCTAAGGTCGATGTCCGCGCCCCCGTGGAAATCTAATTAGCATAATAAAAAATCCCCCCAAAATCTGTTAATTTAAGCTAGAGAGATGTTGTTGTTTTTGTTACATTGGATCTGTGTCAATCCACCACATCCACCGATGTCGCAATTTTGCATCTGCGGTGAAAGGTGACAGAGCTAGAGTGGAGTTAGTCAGACCATGAGACATCCCGAAAATTGGTCTTCTCACAAAATCGCCTGTAGCATCCGAACGGTTTGACCTACACACTAATATGACCCCTCTTTGGAAAGATGAAACTCTCACGAACACATACATGTTACTTGGATGCCCACAGGCTTCTCTAGGACGCCCAGAGGCCTCACAAGACTCGTCTGAAGGTCCCCCGGTACCTCTTCAAGGTATTTGGAGGCTGTTTAGTGCCAAAACTAAGGGGTTTCCTTATCTTCCTTATCTTTCTTATCTTCCTTATCTTCCTTATCTTCCTTATCTTTCTTATATCTCTCAGATATAGGACAGACATTTCAGAACAAACTTCCTTTAGATTTTTATTTTAGGGGGGTGGCATCTATCCACCTGACAGGTGTAGCATATCAAGAAGCTGATTAAACAGGATGATCATTACAAAGGTGCGCCTTGTGCTAGGGACAACAAAAGGCCACTCTAAAATGTGCAATTTTGTGACACAACACAATGCCACAGATGTCTTAAGTCTTGAGGGAGCGCACAATTGGCATGCTGACTGCAGGAATGTACACATGAGCTGTTGCCAGAAAATGTAATGTTAATTTCTCTACCATAAGCCGCAATCAAAGATGTTTAAAATAATTTGGCAGTACTTCCTGTGTAAAGATCATGCTGTTCAATCAGCTTCTTGATATGCCACACCTGTCAGATGAATGTATTATCTTGGAAAAGGAGAAATGTTCACTAACAAGGATGTAAACAAATTTGTGCACAACATTAGAGAGAAAATAAGCTTTTTGTACATATGGAAAATTTCAGGAATCTTTAATTTCAAATCAAATCAAAGTTTATTTGTCACATGCGCCGAATACAACCTTACAGTGAAATGCTTACTTACAGGCTCTAACCAATGGTGTGAAAAAAGGTATGCTATATACAGACACCTGTTAGTCAGGCTGATTGAGGTAGTATGTACATGTAGGTATGGTTAAAGTGACTATGCATATATGATGAACAGAGAGTAGCAGAAGCGTAAAAAGAGGGGTTGGCTGGTGGTGGGACACAATGCAGATAGCCCGGTTAGCCAATGTGCGGGAGCACTGGTTGGTCGGGCCAATTAGGTAGTATGTACATGAATGTATAGTTAAAGTGACTATGCATATAAGATAAACAGAGAGTAGCAGCAGCGTAAAAGAGGGGTTGGGTGGGGCACACAATGCAAATAGTCTGGGTAACCATTTGGTTACCTTTTCAGGAGTCTTATGGCTTGGGGGTAAAAACTGTTGAGAAGCCTTTTTGTCCTAGACTTGGCACTCCGGTACATGCGGTAGTAGAGAGAACAGTCTATGACTGGGGTGGCTAGGGTCTTTGACAATTTGCTTCCTCTGACACCACCTGGTGTAGAGGTCTTGGATGGCAGGCAGCTTTGCCCCAGTGATGTACTGGGCCGTACGCACTACCCACTGAAAGTGCCTTTCGGTGGTAGGCCGAGCAATTGCCGTACCAGGCAGTGATGCAACCGGTCAGGGTGCTCTCGATGTTGCAGCTGTAGAACCTTTTGAGGATCTCAGGACCCAGGCCAAATCTTTTTAGTTTCCTGAGGGGGAATAGGCTTTGTCGTGCCATGTTCACGACTGTCTTGGTGTTTTTGGACCAATCTAGTTCGTTATTGATGTTGACACCAAGGAATTTGAAGCTCTCAACCTGCTCCACTACAGCCCCGTCGATAAGAACGGGGACGTGCTCGGTGCTCCTTTTCCTGTAGTCCACAATAATCTCCTTAGTCTTGGTTACGTTGAGGGATAGGTTGTTATTCTGGCACCACCCGGCCAGGTCTCTGACCTCCTCCCTATAGGCTGTCTCGTCGTTGTCGGTGATCAGGCCTACCACTGTTGTGTCGTCTGCAAACTTAATGATGGTGTTGGAGTAGTGCCTGGCCATGTAGTCGTGGGTGAACAGGGAGTACAGGAGGGGACTGAGCAAGCAGGATCCAGTTGCAGAGGGAGGTGTTTAGTCCCAGGATCCTTAGCTTGGTGATGAGCTTTGAGGGTACTATGGTGTTGAACGCTGAGCTGTAGTCAATGAACAGCATTCTCACATAGGTGTTCCTTTTATCCAGGTGGGAAAGGGCATTGTGGAGTGCAATAGATATTGCATCATGTGTGGATCTGGTTGGGGGGTATGCAAATTGGAGTGGGTCTAGGGTTTCTGGGATAATGGTGTTGATGTGAGCCATTACCAGCCTTTGAAAGCACTTCATGGCTACGGACGTGAGTGCCTCGGGTCTGTAGTAGCACTCACAGGGACTATGGTGGTCTGCTTGAAGCATGTTGGTATTACCGACTCAATCAGGGACATGATGAAAATATCAGTGAAGACACCTGCCAGTTGGTCAGCACATGCCCGGAGCACACGTCCTGGTAATCTATCTGGCCCCGCAGCCTTGTGTATGTTGACCTGTTTAAAGGTATTTCTCAAGTCGGCTACGGAGGGCGTAATCACAGTCGTCCGGAACAGCTGATGCTCTCATGCATGCCTCAGTGTTGCCTGCCTCGAAGCGAGCATAGAAGTGATTTAGCTCGTCTGGTAGGCTCGTGTCACTGGGCAGCTCGTGGCTGTAATAGTTTGCGAGCGTCGGAGCCGGTGTAGTATGATTCAATCTTAGCCCTGTATTGTCGCTTTGCCTGTTTGATGGTTCGTCGCAGGGCATAGCGGGATTTCTTGTAAGCTTCCGGGTTACAGTCCCGCACCTTGAAATCGGCAGCTCTACCCTTTAGCTCAGTGCGAATGTGGCCTGTAATCCATGGCTTCTGGTTGCGGTATGTACGCACAGTCACTGTCGAGACGACGTCCTCATTGCACTTAGCACTGCAAAGCAGTCCTGTAGTTTAGCATCTGATCTTTTTTTTTGACCGAGTCACTTCTTTAATTTTTGCTTGTAAGCAGGAATCAGGAGGATAGAGTTGTGGTCGGATTTACCAAAGGGAGAGTTTTGCATGCGTCTCTGTGTGTGGAGTACAGGTGATCTAGAATTTCATTTCCCTCTGGTTGCACATTTAACATGTTGATAGAGATTTGGTAGAACTGATTTAAGTTTCCCTGCATTCATGTCTCCGGCCACTAGGAGCGCCACCTTTGGGTGAGCGGTTTCCTGTTTGCTTATTTCCTTATACAGCTGACTGAGTGCAGTCTTAGTGCCAGCATCTGTCTGTGGTGGTAAATAAACAGCCACGAAAAGTATAGCTGAAAACTCTCTAGGCAAGTAGTGTGGCCTGCAGTTTATCACAATATATTCTACTTCAGGCGAGCAAAATCTAGAGACTTCCTTACATTTCGTGCACCAGCTGTTGTTTACAAATAAGCACAGACCGCCCTCCCTCGTCTTACCGGAGAGTGCTGTTCTATCCTGACGGTGCAGCGTGTATCCCGCTAGCTGAATATCCATTTCGTCATTCAGACACGCTTCCGTGAAACATAGGATATTACAGTTTTGATGTCCCGTTGGTAGGATATTCGTGATCGTACCTCATCTAGTTTATTGTCCAATGATTGCACGTTGGCGAGTAATATTGACGGTAACGGCAGCTTTCCTACTCGCCTTCTGCGGGTCCAGACGAGGCATCCGGCTCTTCGTCCTCTGCGCCACTTCCTTTTTGCGAATAATTGGGATGTCTGACCTGTGGGGTGTTTGGAGAATACCGAGTCCTGCTTGCTGTTGTTGTTGTTGAAGAAATCTTTGTCTAAGGTGAGTGATCGCTGTCCTGATATCCAGAAGCTCTTTTCTTCCGTAAGATACGGTTGCAGAAACATTATGTACAAAATAATTTACAAATATCGCGAAAAAACCCCACATAATAGCACAATTGGTTAGGAGTCCCTAAAACGGCGGCCATCTCCTCCGGCGCCATTTCTATCAGCTCATGAAACATGGGACCAGCACTTTACATGTTGTGTTTGTATTTTTTTTCAGTATATTCATACAGTACATACACATACAGTTGAAGTCGGAAGTTTACATACACTTAAATAGGAGTCATTAAAACTCGTTTTTCAACCACTCCACAAATCTCTTGTTAACAAACTATGGTTTTGGCAAGTCAGTTAGGACTCCTACTTTGTGCATGACACAAGTAATGTTTCCAACAATTGTTTAGACAGATGATTTCAATTATAATTCACTGTATCTCAATTCCAGTGGGTCAGAAGTTTACATGCACTAAGTTGACTGTGCCTTTAAACAGCTTGGAAAATTCCAGAAAATGATGGCATGGCTTTAAAAGCTTCTGATAGGCTAATTGACATAATTTGAGTCAATTGGAGGTGTACCTGTGGATGTATTTCAAGGCCTACCTTCAAACTCAGTGCCTCTTTGCTTTGACATCATGGGAAAATCTAAAGAAATCAGCCAAGACCTCAGAAAGAAAATTGCAGACCTCCACAAGTCTGGTTCATCCTTGGGAGCAATTTCCAAATGCCTGAATGTACCACGTTCATCTGTACAAACAATAGTACGCAAGTATAAACACAATGGGACCACACAGCCGTCATACCGCTCAGGAAGGAGACACGTTCTGTCTCCTAGAGATGAACTTACTTTGGTGCAAAAAGTGAAAATCAATCCCAGAACAACAGCAAAGGACCTTGTGAAGATGCTGGAGGAAACAGGTACAAAAGTATTTATATCCACAGTAAAACGAGTCCTATATAGACATAACCTGAAAAGCCACTCAGCAAGGAAGAAGCCACTGCTCCAAAACCGCCATAAAAAAAGCAAGACTACAGTTTGCAACTGCACATGGAGACAAAGATTGTACTTTTTGGAGAAATGTCCTCTGGTCTGATGAAACAAAAACAGAACTGTTTGGCCATAATGACCATCGTTATGTTTGGAGGAAAAAGGGGGAGGCTTGCAAGCTGAAGAACACCATCCCAACCGTGAAGCACGGGGTTGGCAGCATCATGTTTTGGGGGTGCTTTGCTGCAGGAGGGACTGGTGCACTTCACAAAATAGATGGCTTCATGAGGAGGGAAAATGATGCGGATATATTGAAGTAACATCTCAAGACATCAGTCAGGAAATTAAATCTTGGTCGCAAATGGGTCTTCTAAATGGACACCCCAAGCATACTTCCAAAGTTGTGGCAAAATGGCTTAAGGACAACAAAGTCAAGGTATTGGAGTGGCCGTCACAAAGCCCTGACCTCAATCCTATAGAAAATTAGTGGGCAGAACTGAAAAAGCGTGTGCGAGCAAGGAGGCCTAAAATCTGACTCAGTTATACCAGCTCTGTCAGGAGGTGGACTTATTGTGGAAAGCGTGTGGATGGCTACCCGAAACATTTGACCCAAGTTAAACAATTTAAAGGCAATGCTACCAAATACTAATTGAGTGTATGTAAACTTCTGACCCACTGGGAATGTGGTGAAAGAACTAAAAGCTGAAATAAATCATTCTCTATTATTCTGACATTTCACATTATTTAAATAAAGTGGTGATCCTAACTGACCTAAAATATGGATTTTTTTTTACAAGGATTAAATGTCAGGAGTTGTGAAAAACTGAGTTTAAATGTACTTGGCTAAGGTGTATGTAAACTTCTGACTTCAACTGTATACAGTGTGTATATATATATATATATATATATATATATATATATATATATATATATACTGTTTATACACACACACACACACACACACACACACACACACTGGCCATTTTATTAGGTACAACCATCTAGTACCGGGTCGGACCCCCTCCAGAACAGCCTGGATTTTTCAGGGCATGGACATGTTGCTCAATTGGTATCAAGGGACCTAATGTGTGCCAGGAAAACATTCCCCGTAACACCACCGCCACCACTAGCGTTGACACCAGGCAGGATGGGACCAGGGACTCATGCTGCTTATGCCGAATCCTGATTGCCATCAACATGACACAACAGGAACCGGGATTCATCAACGAGCTGTTTTCGCCCACAGTACTGCTGCTGACTGAATGTTGTGTGTTTGTTGCACCGTTCTCGGTGAACCCTAGACACTGTCGTGTGTGAAAAACCCAGGAGGCCGTCCGTTTTCTGAGATACTGGAGCCGGTGTGCCTGGCACCGACGATCATACCACGCTCAATGTCGCTCAGGTCACTTGTTTTGCCCATTCTAACGTTTAATCAAACAGTAACGGAATGCCTCGACGCCTGCTTTAGCAAGCCACGGCCAAGGGACTCCAATTTTGTGAACCAGGTGGTGTACCTAATAAACTGTGTATATTGGTAAGAGAATTACATTATCTATCAATAGTCTCACACCTGTCAACCATTACCGCAACACATTGTGGTGTTCATGTGTCAGTATTTATGCCTGTGTGTGTGTGTGTCCGTGTGTGTGTGTGTGTGTGTCCATGTGTGTGTTTGTGTGTGTGTGCGCACATCCCAACAGCCTCCCATTTATCAGGGACCTCCACACCTCTAAGCCGCTCATATCACGCACATCCCATTAAGATGCTACTGATGAAACGGTCCATTTACACTTCAGACCCTGCAAATTAACCAATTGTCAGCTTATTAAAACAGTAATAGAATTTAATGTGTTCCCCAATTCCCCTTGCTGTTACTGAGATGCTGGAGAATGGCCTTTTGCCTGCAAGGTTAATGGAATCCATATTTTCCATTTAAATGTGTATATTTTCTAACCAGGAAAAGATGCACAAGTGGTGGTTATTAGTCTGTACTGTAACAAAGACCCCCCCCCCCCCCCCCCCCCCCCTCTCCCCCTCTCTCTCTCTCTGCTTCAGAAAAACAGCATGAAATGCCGCTATTGTTTCACATTGGCGTGTGGTCAAGGTGGATAAAATTAGACCAGCAAGAAGCAATTTACCTTAGCCTAGGACTCATAAACTCACAGACTCACAGACAGACAGACAGACAGACAGACAGACAGACAGACAGACAGACAGACAGACAGACAGACAGACAGACAGACAGACAGACAGACAGACAGACAGACAGACAGACAGACAAGACAGACAGACAAGACAGACAAGACAGACAGACCAGACCAGACCAGACAAGACAGACAGACAAGACCAGACAAGACAGACAGACAAGACAGACAGACCAGACCAGACAGACAGACAGACAGACAGAGTGTGTGATTGAAAAACTTCCAAGACTCCTGAACAGCACGCATTATGACCAGCAGTGTTTGCAGAAATTAAAAATACAATTTTATATAGCCAAGAAATCGTTACTTATCGTGCATTTATTCCTTTATTTATTTTATTTTATATATATCTTTTTTTTCATTGTTGGGAAGGGCCAGTAAATAAGCATTTCACTGTTAGTCTACACCTGTTGTTTACGAAGCATGTGACAAATACAGTTAGATTTCTGCAAACACTTTATATAGCAGTGTGGTACATCAAGACGGACAGAAGGAAGTGGTTGGTGTGCAGAATCACCGCTCCCACATCATGAGCAGTCAGGATTGATATGGACAAAATGCCTCCCTGCTGCTCCTCATAGTACATGCAGGACAGGAGTCTGGGAAGCTCACCCACTCTCTCTCCTGCTGTCTGTCAGAGGGTTTATGAGTCCTATGCTAAGGTAAATTTCTTCTTGCCGGTCTTATTTTAAGAGCCTCGTAAAAATCTGGATGTGCCTCAGTCACCTCAGCCTTCTCCGCACCCTATCAGTCACCTCAGCCTCCTCCGCACCCTATCAGTCTCCTCAGCCTTCTCCGCACCCTATCAGTCTCCTTAGCCTTCTCCGCACCCTATCAGTCACCTCAGCCTTCTCCGCACCCTATCAGTCACCTCAGCCTTTTCCGCATCCTATCAGTCACCTCAGCCTTCTCCGCACCCTATCAGTCTCCTCGCCTCCTCCGCACCCTATCAGTCACCTAAGCTTCCTCCGCACCCTATCAGTCACCTCAGCCTCCTCCGCACCCTATCAGTCACCTCAGCCTCCTCCGCACCCTATCAGTCACCCCAGCCTCCTCCGCACCCTATCAGTCACCCCAGCCTCCTCCGCACCCTATCAGTCACCTCAGCCTTCTCCGCACCCTATCAGTCGCCTCAGCCTTCTCCGCACCCTATCAGTCACCTCAGCCTCCTCTGAACAGAGGTGACAGATGTAAAGGTAAGACCAACACACACACATGTTTTACTATCCTTGTGGGGAACAAACAATTGATTCCTATTCAAAATCCTATTTTCTCTAAATCCTAACCCCTAAACCTTAACCTAACCCTAACTCCTAACCCCTAACTCCTAACTCCTAACCCCTAACCCCTAAACCTTAACCTAACCCCAACTCCTAACCCTAACTCCTAACCCCTAACCCTAACTCCTAACTCCTAAACCCTAACCTAACCCTAACTCCTAACCCCTAACCCTAACCCTAACCCCTAACCTAACCCCTAACTCCTAACCACTAACTCCTAACCCTTAACCTAACACCTAACCCATAACCCTTAACCTAACCCTAACTCCTAACCTCTAACCCTTAAACCAACCCCTAACCCCTAACCCTTAACCTAACCCTAACCACTAACCTAACCCTAACCCCTAACCCTTAACCTAACCCTAACCCCTAACCCCCAACCTAACCCCTAACCCTTAACCTAATCCTAACACCTAACCCTTAACCTAACCCTTAACCCAACCCTAACCCCGAGGACCGAGTTTGGGAAACCTTGTCTTAGGGAACCAATAATAATCCCGAAACTGTTATAATTTGAGGCACATTTCAAAATGAGACACATTTTCTTCAAAATGAGACACATTTTCCCCCCTGCAATCATGGCAATCGTTTTCTGTACTCCGTGATTCCCTATGGTATATACGTAAACACAATCCTGAGAAGCTATTACTCAGAGCCCCCACATGAACCAGTGTGTGGTGTGTATACCTATGATGATGCTTACATGGTTGTTGCTATAGCTAGTGTAGTATAGACTATAGATAGTGTAGACTATAGATAGTGTAGGATATAGCTAGTGTAGTATAGGCTATAGGTAGTGTAGTATAGTATAGGATATAGGTAGTGTAGTATAGTATAGGCTATAGGTCGTGTAGTATAGTATAGGCTATAGGTAGTGTAGTATAGTATAGGCTATAGGTAGTGTAGTATAGGCTATAGGTAGTGTAGTATAGGCTATAGGTAGTGTAGTATAGTATAGGCTATAGGTAGTGTAGTATATGCTATAGGTAGTGTAGTGTAGTATAGGCTATAGGTAGTGTAGTGTAGTATAGGCTATAGGTAGTGTAGTGTAGTATAGGCTATAGGTAGTGTAGTGTAGTATAGGCTATAGGTAGTGTAGTGTAGTATAGGCTATAGGTAGTGTAGTGTAGGCTATAGGTAGTGTAGTATAGGCTATAGGTAGTGTAGTATAGTATAGGCTATAGGTAGTGCAGTATAGTTTAGGCTATAGGTAGTGTAGTGTAGTGTAGGCTATAGGTAGTGTAGGCTATAGGTAGTGTAGTATAGGCTATAGGTAGTGTAGTATAGGTAGTGTAGTATAGGCTATAGGTAGTGTAGTATAGACAATAGGTAGTGTAGTGTAGGCTATAGGTAGTGTTGTATAGGCTATAGGTAGTGTAGTGTAGTGTAGGCTATAGGTAGTGTAGTATAGACAATAGGTAGTGTAGTGTAGGCTATAGGTAGTGTTGTATAGGCTATAGGTAGTGTAGTGTAGTGTAGGCTATAGGTAGTGTATTGTAGTGTAGGCTATAGGTAGTGTAGTGTAGTATAGGCTATAGGTAGTGTAGTATAGGCTATAGGTAGTGGTGGTAGAGAGGGGTAGAAAGAGGGGTAGAAAGAGAGGGCCGTAGTAGGGTGCTCCCATAGTGGCCTTTCTAAAACAAGCCGAACAAACAGAGGGCCGTAGTAGGGTGCTCCCATAGTGGCCTTTCTAAAACAAGCCGAACAAACAGAGGGCCGTAGTAGGGTGCTCCCATAGTGGCCTTTCTAAAACAAGCCGAACAAACAGAGGGCCGTAGTAGGGTGCTCCCATAGTGGCCTTTCTAAAACAAGCCGAACAAACAGAGGGCCGTAGTAGGGTGCTCCCATAGTGGCCTTTCTAAAACAAGCCGAACAAACAGAGGGCCGTAGTAGGGTGCTCCCATAGTGGCCTTTCTAAAACAAGCCGAACAAACAGAGGGCCGTAGTAGGGTGCTCCCATAGTGGCCTTTCTAAAACAAGCCGAACAAACAGAGGGCCGTAGTAGGGTGCTCCCATAGTGGCCTTTCTAAAACAAGCCGAACAAACAGAGGGCCGTAGTAGGGTGCTCCCATAGTGGCCTTTCTAAAACAAGCCGAACAAACAGAGGGCCGTAGTAGGGTGCTCCCATAGTGGCCTTTCTAAAACAAGCCGAACAAACAGAGGGCCGTAGTAGGGTGCTCCCATAGTGGCCTTTCTAAAACAAGCCGAACAAACAGAGGGCCGTAGTAGGGTGCTCCCATAGTGGCCTTTCTAAAACAAGCCGAACAAACAGAGGGCCGTAGTAGGGTGCTCCCATAGTGGCCTTTCTAAAACAAGCCGAACAAACAGAGGGCCGTAGTAGGGTGCTCCCATAGTGGCCTTTCTAAAACAAGCCGAACAAACAGAGGGCTGTAGTAGGGTGCTCCCATAGTGGCCTTTCTAAAACAAGCCGAACAAACAGAGGGCCGTAGTAGGGTGCTCCCATAGTGGCCTTTCTAAAACAAGCCGAACAAACAGAGGGCCGTAGTAGGGTGCTCCCATAGTGGCCTTTCTAAAACAAGCCGAACAAACAGAGGGCCGTAGTAGGGTGCTCCCATAGTGGCCTTTCTAAAACAAGCCGAACAAACAGAGGGCCGTAGTAGGGTGCTCCCATAGTGGCCTTTCTAAAACAAGCCGAACAAACAGAGGGCCGTAGTAGGGTGCTCCCATAGTGGCCTTTCTAAAACAAGCCGAACAAACAGAGGGCCGTAGTAGGGTGCTCCCATAGTGGCCTTTCTAAAACAAGCCGAACAAACAGAGGGCCGTAGTAGGGTGCTCCCATAGTGGCCTTTCTAAAACAAGCCGAACAAACAGAGGGCCGTAGTAGGGTGCTCCCATAGTGGCCTTTCTAAAACAAGCCGAACAAACAGAGGGCCGTAGTAGGGTGCTCCCATAGTGGCCTTTCTAAAACAAGCCGAACAAACAGAGGGCCGTAGTAGGGTGCTCCCATAGTGGCCTTTCTAAAACAAGCCGAACAAACAGAGGGCCGTAGTAGGGTGCTCCCATAGTGGCCTTTCTAAAACAAGCCGAACAAAGGCTGATTGCAATTCCAGTTTCATCCGCCTGAAAAGACACAACAAATATTACAACAAATATTATGGTGAAACTCAAAATATACTAATTGATAAAAATAAAAAATAAACTACAAATAGTACTGCTGGGAGATGTGGAAAGTCATAGTTAAAACAACAATATAATAACACTCGTAGTAAAAATATTAATCTTTAACTTACAATTTGTAGATACTATGCGATTAGAAAGGTTCAGAATTGATGAGAAACTTCACAGCACAGTTTAAAAAAGATATGGCACATGGAAACCATAAGATGGTGGTTTACAGAGATAGGTGGGATGTGCTGAGAGGAGCAGGTGATGGGTGGGTTTAAAAGCCCTTTATGTAAAATACTTATGACAGAATTGTTTTATATAATCTATATCGGATGTGTTTAAGTACCATCTATCCAGATGTAATGTACAGTGCATTTGGAAAGAATTCAGACCCCTTGACTTTTTCCACATTTTGTTATGATACAGCCTTATTCTAAAATGGATTAAATACATAAAAATCCTCAGTCTCCACACAATACCCCATAATGACATCACAATACCCCATAATGACATCACAATACCCCATAATGACATCACAATACCCCATAATGACATCACAATACCCCATAATGACATCACAATACCCCATAATTACATCACAATACCCCATAATGACATCACCATACACCATAATGACAAAGCAACAGTTTTTTTTTTAAATGTTCGCAAATGTATATAAAACAAAATGTTTAGAAATACCTTATTTACATAAGTATTCAGACTCGAGAGACTTGAAATTGAGCTCAGGTGCATCCTGTTTGCATTGATCATCTTTGAGATGTTTCTACAACTGGTTTAGAGTCCACCTGTGGTAAATTCAATTGATTGGACATGATTTGGAAAGGCACACACCTGTCAATATTAGGTCCCACAATTGACAGCGTATGTCAGAGCAAAAACCAAGCCATGAGGTCGAAGGAATTTTCCGTAGAGCACCGAGACATGATTATGTCGAGGCACAGATCTGGGGAAGGGTACCAACACATTTCTGCATCATTGAAGGTCTCCAAGAACACAGTGGCCTCCATAATTCTTGAATAGAAGACGCTTGGAACCACCAAGACTCTTCCTAGAGCTGGCCGCCCAGCCAAACTAAGTATTTGGGGGAGAAGGGCCTTGGTCAGGGAGGTAACAAAGCCCTATGGTTACTCTGACAGATCTCTAGAGTTCCTCTGTGGAGATGGGAGAACCTTCCAGAAGAGCAACCATCTCAGCAGCACTCCATCAACCAAACCTTTATGGTAAAGTGGCCAGACGGAAGCCACTCCTCAGTAGAAGGCACATGACAGCCCGCTTGGAGTTTGCCAAAAGGCACCTAAAGGACTTACAGACCATTAGAAACAAGATTATCTGGTCTGATGAAACCAAGAATGAACTCTTTGGCCTGAATGCCAAGCGACACATCTGGAAGAAACCTGGCACCATCCATACGGTGAAGCATGGTGGTGGCAGCATCATCATGCTGTGGGGATGTTTTTCAGTGGCAGGGACTGGGAGACTAGTCAGGATGTCTCTGAATGTCAGAGCCCAGATTTGAACCCGATCTCTGGAGAGACCTGAAAATAGCTGTGCAGCTACGCTCCCGATCCAACCTGACAGAGCTTGAGAGGATCTGCAGAGAAGAATGGGAGAAACTCCCCAAATACAGATGTGTCAAGCTTGTAGCATCATACCCAAGAAGACTCAAGGCTGTAATCACTGCCAAAGGTACCTCAACAAAGTACTGAGTAAAGGGTCTGAATACTTACATAAATGTGATATTTTTTGTTTGTTTATTTAAAGAAAAACATTTGCTAAAAAACTGTTTTTGCTTTGTCATTATGGGGTATTGTGATGTCATTATGGGGTATTGTGATGTCATTATGGGGTATTGTGATGTCATTATGGGGTATTGTGATGTCATTATGGGGTATTGTGTGTAGATTGATGAGGAAAAACAACTATTTAATACATTTTAGAATAAGGCTGTAACCTAAGAAAATGGGTGTGTGAATACTTTCCGTAGGCACTGTACACTATCGTAGGAGGAGAATCATGTTATTCATATCCAAATATATTGTTACATTTTAGTTAATTTGATCTTCACTTTAGTTCTCCCCTCCTGTAAATATTCATATCTCATACTGCGTTATTCCAACACCATCAATGCGCTCGGTCTCCAATACCAGCAGATCTTTGATCAGCCAGACATAGCTGGGACTGTGTTCTTTAACAATTAAATTGCGTAGAAAGAGAACGACAAACAGCGGGGAAGGACAGAAGATGAAAGAGACTTAAAGAAGAGAGAAGCTGGAATCACTCGACAGACTAAAAAGACCACCAACAAGCCAACGCCTGAAATATGAACGTCAATATTTTGATGTAAATTGCAATTTAGCTTTATTTTCAAATGTTTAGACACACAGTCTGTTGTAGTAAGAGCCCTCAATACATTAGGCCTGTGTGTTGAAGCGTTGGGCCCGTGAAACAGTAATGGAGGGAGAGGCGATTTGAGCTTTGATTGAGCATGGCCATTCGTCTTCCTGCCAGCGCTTAAGCAAAGATTGGTTAACCTTTACAGGAAACTAAAAGGAAAATAGACAGGCAGAGAACGAGGAGGATAAAAGACCTGACAGTTCTCAAACTGGGAAAATATAGCCAAGGCGGAGGAGCAAATCTGACTGGTAGAGAAAATACAGCAAGGCTCCTCTCCCCTGTGTAACTGGTAGAGTAAATACAGCAAGGCTCCTCTCCTCTCCCCTATGTAACTGGTAGAGTAAATACAGCAAGGCTCCTCTCCCCTAATGTGTAACTGGTAGAGTAAATACAGCAAGGCTCCTCTCCCCTACGTAACTGGTAGAGTAAATACAGCAAGGCTCCTCTCCCCTAATGTGTAACTGGTAGAGTAAATACAGCAAGGCTCCTCTCCCCTACGTAACTGGTAGAGTAAATACAGCAAGGCTCCTCTCCCCTAATGTGTAACTGGTAGAGTAAATACAGCAAGGCTCCTCTCCTCTAATGTGTAACTGGTAGAGTAAATACAGCAAGGCTCCTCTCCCCTACGTAACTGGTAGAGTAAATACAGCAAGGCTCCTCTCCCCTAATGTGTAACTGGTAGAGTAAATACAGCAAGGCTCCTCTCCCCTACGTAACTGGTAGAGTAAATACAGAAAGGCTCCTCTCCCCTACGTAACTGGTAGAGTAAATACAGCAAGGCTCCTCTCCCCTAATGTGTAACTGGTAGAGTAAATACAGCAAGGCTCCTCTCCCCTAATGTGTAACTGGTAGAGTAAATACAGCAAGGCTCCTCTCCCCTACGTAACTGGTAGAGTAAATACAGCAAGGCTCCTGTCCCCTACGTAACTGGTAGAGTAAATACAGCAAGGCTATTCTCCCCTACGTAACTGGTAGAGTAAATACAGCAAGGCTCCTCTCCCCTACGTAACTGGTAGAGTAAATACAGCAAGGCTCCTCTCCCCTATGTAACTGGTAGAGTAAATACAGCAAGGCTCCTCTCCTCTATGTAACTGGTAGAGTAAATATAGCAAGGCTCCTCTCCCCGATGTAACTGGTAGAGTAAATACAGTTGGAAAAATCTGGCAGTTAACCCCTAAAAACAACTGCTCCCCCGCCCTTCTCTGATTCAGAGGTTGGGTTAAATGCGGAAGACACATTTCCGTTGAATGAATTCAGTTGACTGTTGGGCAGAACATAGTGTAAAAGGTGATTGGTTTGTCTGTGCAGATTTAGATGGCCCGAGGTTGATAGCATGAGGACTCAACCGGATAACTGCGTTTTGTCACAGTTCACACTGTAATGTGCTCCTTCCGGCAAGGTTCCACACAGCTGACTTCCTGCAGATAGTAAACCCACGGGATGTCTCACAGGCTGTGGTCGCACCTAAACAGATCTTAGCTATTACACCCAGTCTTATGACTAAGCCCCACAAAGACACGTTTATATCAGGTTAGATAAAACACTAGCATATAACAAGAGACTCTTCTGTAAGCAGAAGAGATAATTAATTGTATTGGGGTACAGAGATGAGGTAGTCATTTAAAAAAAAAAATGTTAAACACTATTATTGTATACTATCAAAATAACACTATTATTGCACACAGAGTGAGTCTGTGCAACTTATTATGTGACCTGTTAAGCAGAAGTTTACTCCTGAACTTATTTAGACTTGGCATAAGAAAGGGGTTGAACACTTATTGACTCAAGACATTTCAGCTTTCCATTTGTTATTACATTTGTAAAACTTTAGAAAAATCATATTTCCACTTTGACATTATGGAGTACTGTGTTTAGGCCAGTGGCCAAAAATCTCAATTGAATCCATTTTAAATTCAGGCTGTAACTCAATAAAATGTGGAAAAAGTCAAGGGGTACTTTCTGAATGCACTGAATCTGGTACATTAGAAGCAATTATTGGTACCATGATTGTCTTCTAATAATTTTTTTTATTTAGAAGAAGATTGACATTTTTCTAATTACTATAATGGGGATCCTGTTTTCTGTTGATTTGGAGGGACTACAGGAGGCTGTTGATTATTACTGTTGATTTGGATGGACTATTACTGTTGATTTGGTTAGCGTGCGCTGCGCCCGGCCAGCCACAGGAGTCGCTGGTGCGTGATGAGACAAGGATATCCCTACTGGCCAAGCCCTCCCTAACCCGGACGACGCTAGGCCAATTGTGCGTCGCCCCACGGACCTCCCGGTCGCGGCCAGTTACGACAGAGCCTGGGCGCGAACCCAGAGTCTCTGGTGGCACAGCTGGCGCTGCCGTACAGCGCCTTTAACCACTGTGCCACCCAGGAGGCTGTTGATTTGGAGGGACTATTACTGTTGATTTGGAGGGACTATTACTGTTGATTTGGCCTCTTTTGACCTCACCCTTTCCTAATCACAAGGCAGGCAATACGCTTGACCACATCGCTACTAGAGTGTCTCCTATGACTTGCCCTGCCCCTTTCCTCTCGGCCGGCTCGGCCCTCCCCTCCTGCTCCGTGGCTGAGTGACTCATTGCGAGCTGTTCCGGAGGACCTATCATCCTTTCACTCCCTCCTCTCCACCTTCTCTTCCTCTGTTTTGGCTGCTAAAGCCACTTTCTACCACTCTAAATGTCAAGCGTCTGCCTCTGACCCTAGGAAACCATTTTCCACCTTCTCCTCCCTCCTTAATCCTCCACAACCCCTCCCCTCCCTCCTCCCTCTCTGCGGACGACTTTGTCAACCACTTTGAAAAAAAGGGTTGACGACATCTGCTACTCATTCATCCTATTGAGTCCACTGGTTTCACTCACACAAAACTACCCTACGCCTTGCCCTCTATTCTCCCCTCTCTCTCCAGATGACATCCTGCGACTAGTGAGGTCTGGCCGCCTGACAACCTGCCCGCACGACTTCGTTCCCTCTTTACTTCTCCAGACCTTCACTGGAGACCTTCTCCCATTCCTCACTTTCCTCAACTCATCCTTGACCACTGGCTGCGTCCACTCTGACTTCAAAATGGCTCGAGTTGCTCTGCTCCTCAAGAAACCAACACTTGACTCATCTGACGTCAAAAACTATAGACCTGTATCCCTTCTTTGTCTTTTCCAAAACACTTGAGAGTGCTGTCTCTGATCAATGATCTCTCTGAAAAAAACAATCTTCTTGACCCTAACCAGTCAGGCTTCAAGACGGGTCACTCAAACAAGACTGCTCTTCTTTGTGTCATGGAGGCTCACCGCACTGCCAAAGCTGACTCTCTCTCCTCTGTTCATCCTCCTAGATCTATCCACTACCTTCAACACTGTGAACCATCAGATCCCATCTCCACAGTCTCAGGGCTATGTGTGTCAGACTCTGCACACTCTTGGATTGCATCCTACCTGGCAGGCCTCTCCTACCAGGTGACGGATCTGTGTCTGCACCATGTACTCTCACTACTGGTGTCCCCCAGGGCTCAGTTCTAGGCACTCTCCTCTTCTCTCTATACACCAAGTCACTTGACTCCGTCATATCCTCACATGGTCTGTCCTACCATTGCTATGCGGATGGCACTCAACTACTTTTCTCCTCCCCCCCCCTTCTGACACCCAGTTGGCAACACGCATCTCTGAGTGCCTGGCAGATATCTCAACGGAACTGCTCTTTCTCCCGAAGAAGTCCTGCCCGCTCAATGGCCTTTCCATCACGGTTGACAACTCCACAGTGTCACCCTCCCAGAGTGTAAAGAACCTTGGCGTGACCCTGGACAACGCCCTGTCCTTCTCTGCAAACATCAAAGCAGTGACACACTCCTGCAGGTTCATGTTCTACAACATTCGTAGAGTACAACCCTACCTCACACAGGAACCGGTGCAGGTCCTAATCTAGGCACTTGTCCTCTCCAGTCTGGACTACTGCAACTCACTGTTGGCTGGGCTCCCCGTTGTGCCATCAAACTCCTGAAACTTATCCAGCATGCAGCAGCCCTCCTAGTTTTCAACCTTCCCAAGTTCTCTCATGTCAACCTTCTTCTCCGCACACTCCACTGGCTTCTAGTCGAAGCTCGCATCCACTACAAGAACATGGTGCTTACCTACTGAGCAGCAAGAAGAACTGTCCCACCTTACCTTCAGGCTATGCTCAAACTCTATAACCCAACCCGAGCACTCTGTTCTGCCCACTCAGGTCTCTTGGCCCTCCCACCCCTACCTAACCCTAGGGTTGAGGAAAATGTACTTTCTATGCCTGTGATATGTGGCTGTCCCACCTAGCTACCTTAAGATGAAACAGAGAGCCGGGCATGCATTTAATATCTATTTCCTCTCTGAGCCATATTGGATTTTTCATCTAATCTTAGGTAGTTGAGAAATGTAGAATGTAGAGGGCTCTATTTGAACAAGCCTAGCACAATGGGTGAATCTAAAGTCAGAAATATTTTTGCTATTTTCACAGTCGGAATTATGAGCACAATAGCTGTGTCCAGGCTGTGTCACATCTGGCCATGATTGGGAGTCCCATAGGGTGGCGCACAATTGGCCCAGCGTCGTCCGGGTTTGGCCGGGGTAAGCTGTCATTGTAAATAAGAATTTGTTGTTAACTGACTTGCCAAGTTAAATAAAGGTTAAATAAATAAAAATAAAACGCTGGAGTTGGAGCAAAAGGGCTGTGTTTTGATGAATAAACAAGTTATAGTTGTGATGAGGGCTTGGCCACTCACTGGCCAATCAATGGCTCAATACTGCATGCGTTTGTCTGAAGTTCTGTAGGTTTTTGATGACCTTTTCTTTGTCATCAACTCCAATTCAGCTGGGGGCACGGAACATTCTCGTCCTGCTCCATCGTGGATCGATACTACAGTTTATTAAATATCATAACGAGTAATAGCAACAGCAAAACAATGAATAACATCAAGTGTTTGCTCAATAGCCTTTAGAGTGTTAGCAGTCAATATTGTTGTAATTGTCTTCAACGAGCCTAGCCTACATGCATCGTACTTACCTCCTACAATAACAAATATTAGGCTCCCGTAAATTGTATTGTATTTGAGGCACGTTCTCAATAAGCAAAATATAACCTAACGTTGATACTGCATTATAGGATTGAATAATTTAAGTTACTTTTTAGGGGAGAGCGTCTTTGGAGATGGCGATGGATACTTGACCAAGCTAAATTAAGTATGCAGATCGATTATGTGCATATATTTAAATGTTTTAATTCAAGGCACCATTTAAACACATTTTATGGATTGGCTACTTTGCAAGTCCAGGATAAAAAAAGACCTGACAGATTGCTGTTGAACCAGCCATCATTACAGTAGCCAAGGCCTAGTGTAAGGGTAGCCTACGGACGGCTTGGTTTTTAAACATATGAAGCGGAAAACAGCTGTTTTTTAAAACAACATTTATTTCTAAATAGGATGTAGTGAGAAGCACGATATCATGAATTGCTTCTCTCGTTCCATGGCACTGTGTGCAGATGTAGGCCCAAATGTTTTTACGCAAAACATTCACACTTCTATACAAAATACTAGGCTCCTGTCAATTGTATCGTTGCCTATGTGCGAGGCAGATTTATTTTTTACAAATCTGCCGTTGACATGGCATTGTAGGAGCACTGAATAGTTCGGAGTAGCGTGTCTTTGGTAATTGGACGAGGGACACTCTTTGAAAATGGGGATGGATAGCCTACTTGGAAAAAACTAAATGAAGTATACAGGTATGTGAATTGTGAATAATGGAAAAAGCATGAGGGCAAAAAAACTCAAAATATTTCTAAGCATTTTCAGTAGACCATTTAAAAGCCTTTAGTTCATAGGCTAATGGTCGGCCGTGATAAAGAGCCATACCTATGCTAAACCAGCCTTGATTAAGGGAAGGGTAGACTATGCTTGCTTTTTTAATCAAATTAAAACAAAATGGGGGGGAAACTATAATTTTTTTTGTTTCTAAATATGAGATTCACCGACACAAAAGGCACATCTCTCATTCCATGGGCACCGCACGGCATGGTGCAGTAGGCTGCCATTATCACCTGCGTTACCATGAAGACCTGCTTTTTTATGAGTCTTAAAACCTCCCTGCGTGGAACTGTCACTTTTGCTTTTTAAGGACACACCTGTAATATTGCGACCCCTCCCACCTCAGAGCAAGCCAGCTGATGTTAGACAGGTAAATTGCCAAACCTGACGTAAGGTCTAGAACAGGGGAGGGCAATTCCAGTCCTCGAGGGCCTGATTGGTGTAACAGGTCTGCCCCATACCCAGCTAACACACCTGACTTCAATCAAATCAAAGTTTATTTGTCACGTGTGTCGAATACAACCTTACAGTGAAATGCTTACTTACTACTTACAGGCTCTAACCAATAGTGCGGAGAAAAAAATGTGTGTTTGTAGGTAAGTAAAGAAATAAAACAGTAAAAAGACATTTGAAAATAAGAGTAGCAAGGCCATATCCAGACACCTGTTAGTCAGGCTGATTGAGGTAGTATGTACATGTAGGTATCGTTAAAGTGACTATGCATATAAGATAAACAGAGAGTAGCAGCAGCGTAAAAGAGGGGTTGGGGGGGCACACAATGCAAATAGTCTGGTTAACCATTTGGTTACCTGTTCAGGAGTCTTATGGCTTGGGGGTAAAAACTGTTGAGAAGCCTTTTTGTCCTAGACTTGGCACTCTGGTACCGCTTGCCATGCGGTAGTAGAGAGAACAGACTATGATTGGGGTCTATGGCTGGGGTCTTTGACCGTTTTCAGGGCCTTCCTCTGGCACCGCCTGGTGTAGAGGTCCTGGATGGCAGGCAGCTTTGCCCCAGTGATGTACTGGACTGTACGAACTACCTTCTGAAGTGCCTTGTGGCCGAGCAATTGCCGTGATGCAACCGGTCAGGATGCTCTCGACGTTGCAGCTGTAGAACCTTTTGAGGATCTCAGGACCCATGCCAAATCTTTTTAGTTTCCTGAGGGGGAATAGGCGTTGTCGTGCCCTCTTCACGACTGTCTTGGTGTGTTTGGACCATTCTAGTTTGTTGGTGATGTGGACACCAAGGAACTTGAAGCTCTCAACCTGCTCCACTACAGCCCCGTCGATGAGAATGGGGACGTGCTCGGTGCTCCTTTTCCTGTAGTCCAAAATCATCTCAGTTTTGGTTACGTTGAGGGATAGGTTGTTAGTCTGGCACCACCCGGCCAGGTCTCTGACCTTCTCCCTATAGGCTGTCAAGTCGTTGTCGGTGATCAGGCCTACCACTGTTGTGCCGTCAAAAAACTTTGATGATGGTGTTGGAGTCGTGCCTGGCCATGCAGTTGTGGGTGAACAGGGAGTACAGGAGGGGACTGAGCACGCACCCCTGGGGAGCTCCAGTGTTGAGGATCAGCGTGGCATATGTGTTGCTACCTACCCTCACCACCTGGGGGTGGCCCATCAGGAAGTCCAGGATCCAGTTGCAGAGGGAGGTGTTTAGTCCCAGGTTCCTTAGCTTAGTGATGAGCTTTGAGGGTACTATGGTGTTGAACGCTGAGCTGTAGTCAATGAAGAGCATTCTCACATAGGTGTTCCTTTTGTCCAGGTGGGAAAGGGCAGTTGAGTGCAATAGAGATTGCATCATCTGTGGATCTGTTTGGGCGGTATGCAAATTGGAGTGGGTCTAGGGTTTCTGGGATAATGGTGTTGATGTGAGCCATTGCCAGCCTTTCAAAGCAATTCATGGCTACGGACGTGAGTCTGTAGTCATTTAGGCAGGTTGCCTTTGTGTTCTTGGGCACAGGGACTATGGTGGTCTGCTTGAAGCATGTTGGTATTACAGACTCAATCAGGGACATGTTGAAAATGTCAGTGAAGACACCTGCCAGTTGGTCAGCACATGCCCGGAGCACATGTCCTGGTAATCCGTCTGGTCCCGCAGCCTTGTGAATGTTGACCTGTTTAAAGGTGTAACTCACGTCGGCTACGGAGAGCGTGAACACACAGTCGTCCGGAACAGCTGATGCTCTCATGCATGCCTCAGTGTTGCTTGCCTCAAAGCAAGCATAGAAGTGATTTAGCTCATCTGGTAGGCTCGTGTCACTGGGCAGCTCGCGGCTGTGCTTCCCTTAGTAGTCTGTAATAGTTTGCTTGCCCATATCCGACGAGCCTCGGAGCCGGTGTAGTCTGATTCAATCTTAGCCCTGTATTGTCGCTTTGCCTGTTTGATGGTTCGTCGCAGGGCATAGCGGGATTTTTTGTAAGCTTCCGGGTTAGAGTCCCGCACCTTGAAAGCGGCATTTCTACCCTTTAGCTCAGTGCGAATGTGGCCTGTAAACCATGGCTTCTGGTTGGGGTTGGGGCAATAATTTAGAATGCAATTTGATTAATCAGCTGTGTTTGCTAGGGATGGAGAAAAAGTATCACACAATAATCAGGTTCTCGAGGAGTTGCCCACCCCTGGTCTAGAAAATGCGCCAGTTTTTACACGACGAAATTGCAAACTAACATGCGCCTCCTTAGCGCCAGCAGAACCAAGAGCCCAGAATGGGAAAATTGCTTTGGGGAAAGCTGTAGGGAATACCAGTAGTGTATATATCAAACATTCACAAACGTCTATGAAGCCAAACATTTTTTATGTTTTATTTTTTATATTTAACCTTTATTTAACTAGGAAAGTCACGTCACACATAAATGACCATGACCATGTCATGTCACACATAAGTAATCCCGTTAGCTACAGTATCATTTATCTGAATTAACAGAGACCTTCCTGTGTTGACAGTGGATACGCTTAAACGATTAAAGTGGATTTTGGATTTTCGGCTCCACAGACTTTCAAAAAGAGGAGAAATTGAAGGCCAGAGTTATCAAGGGAACATTTTCTATCCGTCTAGAAAGCCCTCCACAATGTGCAATTCTGTGTGCAACAACTACATGGTATTGTCAGGCCATGATAATATGCCTGGCATGGATAAGAGCAAAGTGTGTGCTATCGCAGTAGATCAGTTTTCTAGGACAATGTGTCTGGGAGAATGCCAGGGGGAGTTTCTAGTCTTTTGGGGAGTGATGAGCCTTGTATAGGCTTTCCATAGCTCATTTCCACAAACATATTGGTGCGATCAAGACAAGACAAACCACATTAAAATGGGGGACACAGGTGGCTGCCGCTGGCCGTCAATCACCCAGGCTGGGGAAAGGATGGAAATGAGATACTGTGCCTTTTTTTTGGGGGGGGGGGGGGGGGGGGGGGGGGGGCATGTCAATGCTGTGAGAGTTAGCCAATCAAATCGGAAGCTGGAAGAGCGAGCCTGCACCAATTATATCAGTGACAAACTCTGCGCTCACAACCCCCCCCCCCCCCCCCCCTCCCATTCCACTCTCATACCTCTCAGAGCCAGGCTTGCAAACGAGAATTAACATGCATCTAAATGTCAGTTCACTCGCCCCCTAGCGCTGCCTCATTTTGCATCCTTCTAATTAATGTAAAAACATCCCCCACATTTGCCCTACTAAGTAGCCATGGGCTATCTGTACAACTGCATGCACAAAATCGCTACTCTTTTGCCATGTCCTGCTACCTCGCCACAAGCCAACCTCTTGACTCTCTGAGCACACATTCGATACCTTTCCGAGAAGCCAAAGACTAGTATCTAATGACTTGAATAATGTTAAGTCAGATGCACTCATCATTTTCAGGTCCATAGTTCTGAATAGTTTGGTGCAATTCAAAAACATTGGTTTTCTCACAACAATAAACAATAGCAGTTTGATGCGATTCAAACTCTGATTGTATTGATAAGACGGCAGCATTCCTTTTACTTGGCACTGAAGCTAGTGATACGTGGAATCAGATATGGCACTGAAGCTAGTGATACGTGGAATCAGATATGGCACTGAAGCTAGTGATACGTGGAATCAGATATGGCACTGAAGCTAGTGATACGTGGAATCAGATATGGCTCTGAAGCTAGTGATACGTGGAATCAGATATGGCTCTGAAGCTAGTGATACGTGGAATCAGATATGGCTCTGAAGCTAGTGATACGTGGAATCAGATATGGCTCTGAAGCTAGTGATACGTGGAATCAGATATGGCTCTGAAGCTAGTGATACGTGGAATCAGATATGGCTCTGAAGCTAGTGATACGTGGAATCAGATATGGCTCTGAAGCTAGTGATACGTGGAATCAGATATGGCTCTGAAGCTAGTGATACGTGGAATCAGATATGGCACTGAAGCTAGTGATACGTGGAATCAGATATGGCACTGAAGCTAGTGATACGTGGAATCAGATATGGCACTGAAGCTAGTGATACGTGGAATCAGATATGGCTCTGAAGCTAATAAGTGGAATCGGATATGGCACTGAAGCTAGTAATAAGTGGAATCAGATATGGCACTGAAGCTAGTAATAAGTGGAATCAGATATGGCACTGAAGCTAGTAATAAGTGGAATCAGATATGGCACTGAAGCTAGTAATAAGTGGAATCAGATATGGCACTGAAGCTAGTAATAAGTGGAATCAGATATGGCACTGAAGCTAGTAATACGTGGAATCAGATATGGCACTGAAGCTAGTAATACGTGGAATCAGATATGGCACTGAAGCTAGTAATAAGTGGAATCAGATATGGCACTGAAGCTAGTAATAAGTGGAATCAGATATGGCACTGAAGCCAGTAATAAGTGGAATCAGATATGGCACTGAAGCTAGTAATAAGTGGAATCAGATATGGCACTGAAGCTAGTAATAAGTGGAATCAGATATGGCACTGAAGCTAGTAATAAGTGGAATCAGATATGGCTCTGAAGCTAGTGATACGTGGAATCAGATATGGCTCTGAAGCTAGTGATACGTGGAATCAGATATGGCTCTGAAGCTAGTGATACGTGGAATCAGATATGGCTCTGAAGCTAGTGATACGTGGAATCAGATATGGCTCTGAAGCTAGTGATACGTGGAATCAGATATGGCTCTGAAGCTAGTGATACGTGGAATCAGATATGGCACTGAAGCTAGTAATAAGTGGAATCAGATATGGCACTGAAGCTAGTAATAAGTGGAATCAGATATGGCACTGAAGCTAGTGATACGTGGAATCAGATATGGCACTGAAGCTAGTGATACGTGGAATCAGATATGGCTCTGAAGCTAATAAGTGGAATCGGATATGGCACTGAAGCTAGTAATAAGTGGAATCAGATATGGCACTGAAGCTAGTAATAAGTGGAATCAGATATGGCACTGAAGCTAGTAATAAGTGGAATCAGATATGGCACTGAAGCTAGTAATAAGTGGAATCAGATATGGCACTGAAGCTAGTAATAAGTGGAATCAGATATGGCACTGAAGCTAGTAATACGTGGAATCAGATATGGCACTGAAGCTAGTAATAAGTGGAATCAGATATGGCACTGAAGCTAGTAATAAGTGGAATCAGATATGGCACTGAAGCTAGTAATAAGTGGAATCAGATATGGCACTGAAGCCAGTAATAAGTGGAATCAGATATGGCACTGAAGCTAGTAATAAGTGGAATCAGACATGGCACTGAAGCTAGTAATAAGTGGAATCAGATATGGCTCTGAAGCTAGTGATACGTGGAATCAGATATGGCTCTGAAGCTAGTGATACGTGGAATCAGATATGGCTCTGAAGCTAGTGATACGTGGAATCAGATATGGCTCTGAAGCTAGTGATACGTGGAATCAGATATGGCTCTGAAGCTAGTGATACGTGGAATCAGATATGGCTCTGAAGCTAGTGATACGTGGAATCAGATATGGCTCTGAAGCTAGTGATATGTGGAATCAGATATGGCACTGAAGCTAGTGATACGTGGAATCAGATATGGCACTGAAGCTAGTGATACGTGGAATCAGATATGGCACTGAAGCTAGTGATACGTGGAATCAGATATGGCTCTGAAGCTAATAAATGGAATCGGATATGGCACTGAAGCTAGTAATAAGTGGAATCAGATATGGCACTGAAGCTAGTAATAAGTGGAATCAGATATGGCACTGAAGCTAGTAATAAGTGGAATCAGATATGGCACTGAAGCTAGTAATAAGTGGAATCAGATATGGCACTGAAGCTAGTAATAAGTGGAATCAGATATGGCACTGAAGCTAGTAATACGTGGAATCAGATATGGCACTGAAGCTAGTAATAAGTGGAATCAGATATGGCACTGAAGCTAGTAATAAGTGGAATCAGATATGGCACTGAAGCTAGTGATACGTGGAATCAGATATGGCACTGAAGCTAGTGATACGTGGAATCAGATATGGCTCTGAAGCTAATAAGTGGAATCGGATATGGCACTGAAGCTAGTAATAAGTGGAATCAGATATGGCACTGAAGCTAGTAATACGTGGAATCAGATATGGCACTGAAGCCAGTAATAAGTGGAATCAGATATGGCACTGAAGCTAGTAATAAGTGGAATCAGATATGGCACTGAAGCCAGTAATAAGTGGAATCAGATATGGCACTGAAGCTAGTGATAAGTGGAATCAGATATGGTTCTATTCATTAATAGAAAAAAGGCAACGGGTTGTAATCATTTGAGCAAAGAAGAAGAGGGAGTATGACTTTAATAGATGATTAGACCCTGAAGTCACACTCTATTTTCTTCTTTGCTCAAATGACTGTTTGATTAGAACCCGTTTCCTTTCTATTCATATTCCTTCCTTCTTCTTTTCATGTTGATAGATCCTCAGTGTTGGACAGCAGGCTATGAATTAGGAACAGTGACAGCAATGTTAAGCATAAGCCGAATACAACAAGTGTAGACTTTACCGTGAAATACTTACTTACAAGTCCTTAACCAACAGTGTAGACTTTACAGTGAAATACTTACATACAAGTCCTTAACCAACAGTGTAGACTTTACAGTGAAATACTTACTTACAAGTCCTTAACCAACAGTGTAGACTTTACAGTGAAATACTTACTTACAAGTCCTTAACCAACAGTGTAGACTTTACAGTGAAATACTTACTTACAAGTCCTTAACCAACAGTGTAGACTTTACAGTGAAATACTTACATACAAGTCCTTAACCAACAGTGTAGACTTTACAGTGAAATACTTACTTACAAGTCCTTAACCAACAGTGTAGACTTTACAGTGAAATACTTACATACAAGTCCTTAACCAACAGTGTAGACTTTACAGTGAAATACTTACATACAAGTCCTTAACCAACAGTGTAGACTTTACAGTGAAATACTTACTTACAAGTCCTTAACCAACAGTGTAGACTTTACAGTGAAATACTTACATACAAGTCCTTAACCAACAGTGTAGACTTTACAGTGAAATACTTACATACAAGTCCTTAACCAACAGTGTAGACTTTACAGTGAAATACTTACTTACAAGTCCTTAACCAACAGTGTAGACTTTACAGTGAAATACTTACTTACAAGTCCTTAACCAACAGTGTAGACTTTACAGTGAAATACTTACATACAAGTCCTTAACCAACAGTGTAGACTTTACAGTGAAATACTTACATACAAGTCCTTAACCAACAGTGTAGACTTTACAGTGAAATACTTACATACAAGTCCTTAACCAACAGTGTAGACTTTACAGTGAAATACTTACATACAAGTCCTTAACCAACAGTGTAGACTTTACAGTGAAATACTTACATACAAGTCCTTAACCAACAGTGTAGACTTTACAGTGAAATACTTACATACAAGTCCTTAACCAACAGTGTAGACTTTACAGTGAAATACTTACTTACAAGTCCTTAACCAACAGTGTAGACTTTACAGTGAAATACTTACTTACAAGTCCTTAACCAACAGTGTAGACTTTACAGTGAAATACTTACATACAAGTCCTTAACCAACAGTGTAGACTTTACAGTGAAATACTTACTTACTTACAAGTCCTTAACCAACAGTGCAGACTTTACAGTGAAATACTTACTTACAAGTCCTTAACCAACAGTGTAGACTTTACAGTGAAATACTTACTTACAAGTCCTTAACCAACAGTGCAGACTTTACAGTGAAATACTTACTTACAAGTCCTTAACCAACAGTGTAGACTTTACAGTGAAATACTTACATACAAGTCCTTAACCAACAGTGTAGACTTTACAGTGAAATACTTACATACAAGTCCTTAACCAACAGTGTAGACTTTACAGTGAAATGCTGACTTACATGCCCTTAACCAACAGTGTAGACTTTACAGTGAAATACTTACTTACAAGTCCTTAACCAACAGTGTAGACTTTACAGTGAAATACTTACTTACAAGTCCTTAACCAACAGTGCAGTTCAAGAAGAAGAAAATATTTAGGCTAAAATAAAAAGTCATAACAAAAAGTAACACAATAAGAATAACAATAACGAGGCACCGGTACCGAGTCAGTGTGCCGGGGTACAGGCTAGTCGAGGTAATCTGTACATGTAGGTGGGGGCGACGTGACTACATAGGTAACAAACAAACAGCAAGTATCAGCAGTGTACAAGGAGGGGGGGGGGGGGGGCATTTTTATGAATTGTTCAGCAGTCTAAGGGCTTGGGGGTAGAAGCTGTTGAGGAGCCTTTTGGTCCTAGACTTGGTGCTCCGGTACCACTTACCATGCGGTAGCAGAGAAAACAGTCTATAACTTGGGAGACTGGAGTCTCTGACAATTTTATGGGCTTTCCTCTGACACCGTCTATTATATAGGTCCTGGATGGCAGGAAGCTTGGCCCCAGTGATGTATTGGGCGGTTCGCACTACCCTCTGTAGCGCCTTACGGTCAGATGCCGAGCAGTTGCCATACCAGGCGGTCATGCAACCGGTCAGGATGCTCTCAATGGTGCAGCTGAAGATCCTTTTGAGGATCTGGGAACCCATTCCAAATCTTTTCAGTCTCCTGAGGGGGAAAAGGTTTTGTCGTGCCCTCTTCACGACTGTCTTGGTATGTTTGGACCATGATAGTCCGTTGGTGATGTGGACACCAAAGAACTTGAAACTCTCGACCCGCCCCACTACAGGCCCGTCAATGTTAATGGGGGCCTGTTCAGCTCGCCTTTTCCTGTAGTCCACGATCAGCTCCTTTGTCTTGCATCACATTGAGGGAGAGGTTGTTGTTCTGACACCACACTGCCAGTTCTCTGACCTCCTCCCTATAGGCCGTCTCATTGTTGTCGGTGATCAGGCCTACCACTGTTGTGTCGTCAGCAAACCTAATGAGGGTGTTGGAGTTGTGTTTGGCCACGCAGTCGGAATACAGGAGGGAACTAAGTACACACACCTGAGGGGCCTCAGTGTAAAGGATCAGCGTGGCAGACGTGTTGTTGCCTACTCTTACCACCTGGGGGCGGTCCGTCAGGAAGTCCAGGATCCAGTTGCAGGGGGGGGGGGGGGGGGGGGGTGTTTAGTCCCAGAGTCCTTAGCTTAGTGATGAGCTTTGTGGGCACTATGGTGTTGAACGCTGAGCTGTAGTCAATGAACAGCATTCTCACGTAGGTGTTCCTTTTGTCCAGGTGGGAAAGGGCAGTGTGGAGAGGGATTGAGATTGCGTCATCTGTGGATCTGTTGGGGCGGTATGTGAATTGGAGTGGGTCTAGGGTGTCCGGGAGGATGCTGTTGATGTGAGCCATGACCAGCCTTTCAGCCTCTAACTGAAGAGGATCTTCAGCCTCTTCAGTTAGACTGGGGGACTCCATCACACAACTCCCTACACTATAGCTACCTGGGTCACAGACAGACAGACAGACAGACAATGTGACTTATCTGCTCTCCCATTCCTGCCACATGTCAGCGGCTGGAGGGGATCCTCAGCCTTGACACAGTAGCATAGCTCGTAGCATCTTTGTCACATCACGCCGTCTCTGCGCCCGCCGCTGAAACACCCCACCTCCTTCCCAAGAGTGATTAATCTTCTAACACTAATTAGATACTTGCTAATTAGCATCTGACATATGAGGGGGATGAAGGGAAACATTTGCATGACGACATGGTTGGCTGTACCAGCCCAGACCCCACTGCTGTCACAGCTATGACAGTGAAAGGATGTGGAGCTGTGTAGCAGTGAATCCCAATCGACTACATGTTCTCTGTCATGGGAAGTCATGGTATGGAGCATGAACAGTAATTTCTCCATTTGTTATTCATACAAAAACACATACATGTCAGCGAAACGTTAGATTGATACAGCTACTGTGTAACATACTTGTTGTGGAGCATAAATAACAGGAGATATTTCAAGTTTTTTTTGGGGTTGGGGGGTGAATAGAACGTCTGAAAAGACGAATAAAAACAAGGGATGGAAAATTCCAAACCCAGGAAGAAAATGAAAGGCTTTCTGCCTACTCCTGTGCTCAGTACAAAGGGGATCTCGTGGGCATTGAGGGGTGTTTGAGGCTTTACCACTGCTGAGCTCCCTCCCTCCCACTGCTAGTGGATGTAACTGTGGACAGAAATAAATAACTAAAAAACTACCCCGACGCCTGCAGCACACGAACACAGAGCTTTCTTCAACTACACTCTGCTTTGAATGTTCTTCTGTAAAGTCAAGTCAAGTGATCAGTGGAAACATACAGTAATGTATGGGCAGGCACCACATAGATGTGAATGACTACAGCCAAACCTTTGGAAAAACCTGATGATAACGTGTAAAAAAAACAAAAAAAATGAACTTGCATGCGGATATGAGCGATTTCTACGGAAACCAGCGGAGTTGTAATCAGCGTGACATAGTATTGCATCAGCTTAACGAATGGTACTGTATGGTGCATCTACAGTACTCTATAAAGTAACTTCAGCTCAAGTTTGCTGTAGCCCACTTAGGGGACATTGGGTACTCTTGATGACAATCAGTCATCTTCCTTTCATATTGCAACAATCAGGAAATTAATAAAATTGCATTTTTAGTAGATTAGCACCAACCCTATTTTTGGTATTCTGATTTTATTAAGACAATCATTATTCACACTAATGTGAATGTGGCCACAAGATGTTAGCTTTAGTCCAAATTGATGAATGTATTGACAATACTGTGGTATTGACTTAAGCTACCAGTGCATTCCACTGAAAAGGAATTATCCCTTCAGAGGAGTTAGTGTCAAGAGTGCAATACAATCATGAAACAAATACCTTACTAAGAGATTCATCATCTGCCAGCAAAAGAGCATGTCATTATCTTCCCTCACATCTTTTCAAACTGCAATTAAAAGCAAGCCATTTAGTAGGGAAGAGCTTTCATCATAGAACAGATCGGTATAGCTACACCTTCAAAAGGGAACTATTAAATGCTATACATTCATGCTTTGCATGGTAGCAGCAAAGTGCCTCGTGGCAGAGAGAGACAGAATGAAAGAAGTGGCTAGAGAGAATAGAAAGAGAGATGAGAGAGAGAGGAGAGAAAGAGAGAGGAGAGAAAGAGAAAGGAGAGGAAGAGGAGAGAAAGGAGAGAGAGAGAGAGGAGAGAAAGGAGAGAGGAGAGAGAGGAGAGCGAGAGAGAGAGAGGAGAGAAAGGAGAGAGAGAGAGAGAGAGAGGAGAGAAAGGAGAGAAAGAGAGAGGAGAGAAAGAGAGAGGAGAGAGGAGAGGAAGAGAAAGGAGAGAGGAGAGAAAGAGAGAGGAGAGAGGAGAGGAAGAGAAAGGAGAGAGAGAGAGAGAGAGAGAGAGAGAAAAGGGACTTCTGAGGACGGATGACATGCCATCTGCAAACTCCTAACAAGAGGGCCAGTGTGACAAGCTGTTCGCCACACAACTCTGGAGATTTAGCATGCCAAACATGTGCCCATATCACAAGCCCATACTGAACTGCAAATTATATTCATCTCATCATTCAAAAATGTCTCCCCCAATGGGTAATGCACAAACTCTGAGTGTCCTACATTAGGAATTAACTGTGGACTAACTACCAGAGAAGAATGAAGAGTTGGTTTGAAGCATTATGGCTGTGAAATGTTAGATCAGCATCATGCCCTCTGAAATCACACATACATGGGCCTTCAAGTCAAATACACCACATGACCAAAAGTCTGTGGACACCTGCTCGTCGAACGTCTCAATCCAAAATGATGGGCATTAATATGAAGTTGGTCCCCCCTTTCCTTCTATAACAGTCTCCACTCTTCTAGGAAGGCTTTCCACTAGATGTTGGAACATCGCTGCGGGGACTTGCTTCCATTCAGCAACAAGAGCATTAGTGAGGTCAGGCATTGGCTCGCAGTCGGCGTTGCAATTCATACTAAAGGTGTTTGATAGGGTTTAGGTCAGGGCTCTGTGAAGGCCAGTTAAGTTCTCCCACACCGATCTAGACAAACACAATTTCTGTATGGACCTCGCTTTGTGCATTGAGGCATTGTCATGCTGAAATAGCAGATGGTCTTCCCTATATTGTTGCGACAAAGTTGGAAGTACAGAATTGTCTAGAATGTCATTGTATGCTGTAGCATTAAGATTTCCCTTCATTGGAACTAAGGCGACTAGCCCGAACAATGAAAAACAGGCCCAGAGCATTATTCCTCCTCCACCAAACTTTACAGTTGGCACTATGCATTCGCGGCGGTAGCTTTCTCCTGGCATCCGCCAAACCCAGATTCGTCCATTGGACTGTTAGATGGTAAAGCGTGATTCATCACTCCAGATAACGCGTTTCCACTGCTCCAGAGTCCAATGGTGGTGAGCTTTACACTCTGCTCTCAGAGTGACAGGTCCCTGTAACCATCTCATTGAACTTCGGTGACTGACTACAGTGAGTAAGCCCCCCCACCCCTCTGGAGTGAGACAGACAAAAACATGGCCATCGGAGACCAGCCGAGCAGAAAATCAATAATGCATAGGTGATGATCTGATTTCCTCCCTGGCATTTGTCAAGGTGAGAGTGGGCTGTGGCTGAGTCTAGCTAAAAGCCGGGGCTGAGACTGGGACTGTGGCTGGCTAAAGGCCGGGGCTGAGACTGGGACTGTGGCTGGCTAAAAGCTGGGGCTGAGACTGTGGCTGGTTAAAGGCCGGGGCTGAGGCTGGGACTGTGGCTGGCTAAAAGCTGGGGCTGAGACTGGGACTGTGGCTGGCTAAAGGCCGGGGCTGAGACTGGGACTGTGGCTGGCTAAAAGCTGGGGCTGATACTGGGACTGTGGCTGGCTAAAGGCCGGGGATGACACTGGGGATGGCTTAAGGCCGGGGATGACACTGGGGGTGGCTAAAGGCCGGGGATGACACTGGGGGTGGCTAGAGGCCGGGAATGACACTGGGGATGGCTAGAGGCCGGGGCTGGAGCTGGGGTTGGGGTTGAAGCTGGGGATGAGGCTGGGGATGAAGCTGGGGCTGGGACTAGGTGAGACTGGGACTAGGTGAGACTGGGACTAGGTGAGGCTGGGACTAAGTGAGGCTGGGACATTTTAATTTAATGGGCCCGATGAGTCCGACGTGACAGATATATTGCTTTCCCGGGAAGACGGGAAAATCCCAGTCATTTGCGTGAAGAGAAGATGGAGAAAAAGGAGGCGGAGCTCGGGCTGCCTTCTGAGAATTCGTAGTTGAGCGAGTAAAACCCTACTGCCATCCATTCTATTGGCAAACATGCAATCATTGGAAAATAAAATCGATGACCTACGAGCAAGATTAAACTACCAACGGGACATTAAAAACTGTAATATCTTATGTTTTACGAACAGCAGCCTCTTGTAAAATCCAGCAAATCACCTTGTATGATTTTTAAGTAATTCATTTGCATTTTATTGCATGACATACTGTAAGTATTTGATCACCTACCAACCAGTAAGAATTCCGGCTCTCACAGACCTGTTAGTTTTTCTTTAAGAAGACCTCATGTTCTCCACTCATTACCTGTATTAACTGCACCTGTTTGAACTCGTTACCTGCATAAAAGACACCTGTCCACACACTCAATCAAACAGACTCCAACCTCTCCACAATGGCCAAGACCAGATAGCTGTGTAAGGACATCAGGGATAAATTGTAGACCTGCACAAGGCTGGGATGGGCTACAGGACAATAGGCAAGCAGCTTGGTGAGAAGGCAACAACTGTTGCGCAATCATTAGAAAATGGAAGAAGTTCAAGATGACGGTCAATCACCCTCAGTCTGGGGTTCCATGCAAGATCTCACCTCGTGGGGCATCAATGATCATGAGGAAGCCCAGAACTACACGGCAGGACCTGGTCAATGACCTGAAGAAAGCTGGGACCACAGTCTCAAAGAAAACCATTAGTAACACACTATGCCGTCATGGATTAAAATCCTGCAGCCCACGCAAGGTCCCCCTGCTCAAGCCAGCACATGTCCAGGCCCGTCTGAAGTTTGCCAATGACCATCTGGATGATCCAGAGGAGGAATGGGAGAAGGTCATGTGGTCTGGTGAGACAAAAATAGAGCTTTTTGGTCTAAACTCCACTCGCCGTGTTTGGAGGAAGAAGAAGGATGAACACCATCCCAACCATGAAGCATGGAGGTGGAAACATCATTCTTTGGGGATGGTTTTCTGCAAAGGGGACAGGACGATTGCACCGTATTGAGGGGAGGATGGATGGGGCCATGTATCGCGATATCTTGGCCAACAACCTCCTTCCCTCAGTAAGAGCATTGAAGATGGGTCAGAAGCTAGGGTATGCATATACTTGGTAGCATTGGATAGAAATCACTCTGAAGTTTCTAAAACTGTAAAAATAATGTCTGTGAGTATAACAGAACTGATATGGCAGGCAAAAACCAGAGGAAAATCCATCCAGAAGTTTTATTTTTTGAGGTCACAGGCCATTTCAATGCTAGCCTATGGGAAATACAAATAGATAGGACCCAGATTGCAGTTCCTATGGCTTCCACTAGATGTCAACAGTCTTTAGAAAGGGTTTCAGGCTTGTGTTTTGAAAAAGGAGCAAGTAGTTGTAGTTTTTCCAAGGTGTCTCTCCTTAGAAAAGTAGTCTTGTTGGCAAGTGAATGAGGTGCGCACTCTTCGTTATTTATCTTCCCTATTGAACATACTATTCTCCATCTTAAATATTATCGTTTAGATCTTCAAAAGGTAAGTGATTTAATCGCTATTTGTGATTTTGTGACGCCTGTGCTGGTTGAAAAAGTATTTTGATCTGGGGCGTTGTCGTCAGATAATCATGGTATGCTTTCGCCGTAAAGCCTTTTTGAAATCTGACAACGCGGTTGAATTAACAAGAAGTTAAGCTTTTAAATTATGTATGATGCTTGTATTTTCATGAATGATTAATATTATCATTTTTGGGATTTTGGATTTCGCGCTCTTCCAATTTCACAGGATGTTGTCGTAGGTGTCCCGTTAGCGGTTCAAAAATACAATTAAAAGTAACACAATAAAATAACAATAACGAGGCTATGTACAGGGGGTACCTGTCACAGGTGTCGCTGCCTCTCGGGCTTCCGTGACCGTGTCTTGTCCCCTGCCATTCTCTCCTCCCCGGTCCAGCTCGTCCTCCAGGTTGGCGCACGCTGCTTGGGCTTTTGGTGGTGGGTAGTTCTGTCACGGGTGTCGTTGGAAGTAGACCAAAGTGCAGCGTGGTGAGCGTACATTTTTATTTTATTTTAAAATGTCGCCAACAAAACAACAAACGAAAGAAACAACCGTGAAGCTTACAGGACATTAGTGCCACAAACAAAGTTTCCCACTGAAGGAGGGAAAAAGGGCTACCTAAGTATGGTTCCCAATCAGAGACAACGATAGACAGCTGTACCTGATTGAGAACCATACCCGGCCAAAACATAGAAATAAAGAAACCTAGAAAACAAAAAATAGAATGCCAATCCCACATCACACCCTGACCTAACCAAATAGAGAAATAATCGTCTCTCTAAGGTCAGAGCGTGACAGTATCCCCCCTCAAAGGTGCGGACTCCGACCATAAAACCTGGCCATAAAACCTGTAGACCCTGCTCCACCTCTGGCTCACCCCGCTTTGGCGGCGCCTCTCGTGTGGGAACCCTCTCTGCGGGCCCCGGACTGGGGACCCTCACTGCGGGCCCCGGACTGGAGGCCGTCGCTGGGGACCCCAGACCGGAGGCCGTCGCTGGAGGCTACAGACTGGAGGCCATCGCTGGATGCTCCGGACTGGAGGCCGGCGTTGGAGGCTTCGTGCCGTGGATCATCGCTGGAGGCTTCGTGCCATGGATCATCACTGGAGGCTTCTTGCCATGGATCATCACTGGAGGCTTCGTGCCGTGGATCATCGCTGGAGGCTTCGTGCCATGGATCATCACTGGAGGCTTCGTGCCATGGATCATCACTGGAGGCTTCTTGCCATGGATCATCACTGGAGGCTTCTTGCCATGGATCATCACTGGAGGCTTCTTGCCATGGATCATCACTGGAGGCTTCGTGCCATGGATCATCACTGGAGGCTTCTTGCCATGGATCTTCACTGGAGGCTTCTTGCCATGGATCATCACTGGAGGCTTCTTGCCATGGATCATCACTGGAGGCTTCTTGCCATGGATCATCACTGGAGGCTTCGTTCTGGGCGCAGGCACAGAACTCACCAGGCTGGGGAGACACACAGGAGGCCTGGTCCTTGAAGCAGGCACAGGACTCACCATGCTGGAGAGACACACAGGAGGTCTGGTGCGTGGGGCGGGCATCCGATACACTGGGCCGTGAAGGTGCACTGGCGGTCTCGAGGGCAGAGCTGGCACAACCCGTTCTGGCTGGATTCCCACTTCCACCCGGCAAATGCGGGACGCTGGCACAGAGCACACCGGCCTGTGAATGCTCACTCGAGACACCGTGCGCATCACCCTATAACACGGTGCCTGACCAGTCACATGCTCCCCACGGTAAGCACGGGGAGTTGGCTCAGGTCTAAACTCAGACTCCGCCATTCTCCCCGTGTATTTTTTTTTTTAAATGTCGCCAACAAATGAAAGAAACAACCGTGAAGCTTACGAGGGCTAAGTGCCACAAACAAAGTTAACTACCCACACTGAAGGAGGGGAAAAAGGGCTGCCTAAGTATGATTCCCAATCAGAGACAACGATAGACAGCTGTCCCTGATTGAGAACCATACCCCGGGCCAAAACATAGATATAAAGAAACCTAGAAAACAAAAAAATAGAATGCCAACCCCACATCACACCCTGACCTAACCAAATAGAGAAATAAAACGACTCTCTAAGGTCAGGGAGTGACTGTACTGGTGCCAAGTAAATGTGCGGGGGTACAAGTTAGTTGTTGAAAGGAGCGATAACGTAGTAGATCATTAATGCTATCAAACTTGTACTATAGTATTCTTTAGTACTCTTAGACACAATTTCTGCAATGCATGACATGCATCAAATTGTCTTGTGCACCATCTTTGTAAAACCCAAATCTAAATACAGAGGTGCCTGCTGCTTTTTTCATGCACCTTGGCCTCGTGCGTTTAAGGGCTGCGACATCAGTATTCATCAAGACATCAGGTAACTTTCATCTTCAATGTTAGACTCTTATCCAGAATGATGAGATTGGCGTGACATTTAGCACATGAACCATTATATGAATCATTGTACCAGCTTTAACACAATAACAAAATGTTAATGTCACACATTTTCCTTACAGCAGAGGATGAAAGTTTCAATTATCCCATCACCTCAGGTAACACTTTGAATTGTCAGTGGGCAACCTGTCTAAAACGAATAACTCCCAGCCACACACCACAACTAAGGTGTCGCTCACACAGGCAGATTATTCAGAAAAGTCATTTCCTATTTATCACACCCAGTATTAAAACCAGCATCCCTCTAGTAGTCAGAAGGCAATTTACAACAGCCCTACAGTGTACCTCTGTCTCATAATCTCCCCTGCTGTATCAGGGTGTCAAACCCACCACCCTCAGAACACCTAAAAAGCTACAACTTTCATGCGTTATGTGGCACGGCCAGACTATATAGTACCCATATAGCTGTGACCCAGTGTTGCCCTGGCAAATCTTCCCATTAATCAGGTGAAAAAAATATATAAAGGGATTGACAAAAACATGTTCCCTTACGCTTCGCTACTCTGGGGCAGCCACAACAGACGACTGGCAATGTGTGCCATTGAAGATAGAGGGGCTGGCAGGGTTTCAGTGTTTATTACAAACATATCAAACGGGTAGAGTTGTCTCTCTCTCTCTCTCTCTCTCTCTCTCTCTCTCTCTCTCTCTCTCTCTCTCTCTCTCTCTCTCTCTCTCTCTCTCTCTCTCTCTCTCTCTCTCTCTCTCTCTCTCTCTCTCTCTCTCTCTCTCTCTCTCTCTCTCTCTCTCTCTCTCTCTCTCTCTCTCTCTCTCTCTCTCTCTCTCTCTCTCTCTCTCTCTCTCTCTCTCTCTCTCTCTCTCTCTCTCTCTCTCTCTCTCTCTCTCTCTCTCTCTCTCTCTCTCTCTCGTTTCATGCCTCTCTTTCTAACTCTGTTTAATATGTCTGCCGAAACGTGTCTCTGTCAGAAATCAGAGAGATTATAGGTGGAAGGGAGTGTTGGGAAAGAAAGGTATACAACGGTACACAACTGTTTCAACAGCTGTAATTAATCTTTACCACTGAGCTCAAAGTCACAGTGAGAGAGAGGGCAGCAGGCTCTGTTTGGTCTTTGATGCACAAACTGTTATATTGACTGTAATTTTCCACTGTACTGTCCTTCCACGTCATTGCTTATACTGTATGTCAAAGTAAGTGTACAGTGCATTTGCCAAGTGTTCAGTCCCCTTGACTTTTTCCACATTTTGTTTTCGTTACAGCCTTATTCTAAAATTGATTACATTGTTTTTTTCCCTCATCAATCTACACACAATATCCCATAATGACATCACAGCACCCCATAATGACATCACAATACCCCATAATGACATCACAGCACCCCATAATGACATCACAATACCCCATAATGACAAAGCAAAAACATTTCTTTGTTTTTTTTGTCAAAACATTTCAAAAATAAAAAATGGAAATCCCATTTACTGTATACTTGGTTGAAGCACCTTTGGCGGCGATTACAGCATCGAGTCTTCTTGGGTATGACGCTACAAACTTGGTACCCATGTATTTTGGGGAGTTTCTCCCATTCTTCTCTGCAGATCCTCTCAAGCTCTGTTAGGTTGGATGGGGAGCGTCGCTGCACAGCTATTTTCTAGAGATGTTTGTTCTGGTTCAAGTCTAGGCTCTGGCCGGGACACTCAAGGACATTCAGAGACTTGTCTCGAAGCCACTCCTGTGTTGTCTTGGCTGTGTGTTGAGGGTCGTTGTCCTGTTGGAAGTTGAACCTTCGCACCCAGTCTGAGGTCCTAAGCGCTCTGGAGCAGGTTTTCATCAAGGATCTCTCTGTACTTTGCTCTGTTCATCTTTCCCTTTCCAATCCTGACTAGTCTCCCAGTCCCTGCCGCTGAAAAACATCCCCACAGCATGATGCTGTCACCACCATGCTTCACCGTAGGGATGGTGCCAGGTTTCCATCAGATGTAACGCTTGACATTCAGGCCAAAGAGTTCAATCTTGGTGTCATCAGACCAGAGAATCTGGTTTCTCGTGGTCTGAGAGTCCTTTAGGTGCCTTTTGGCAAACTCCAAGTGGGCTGTCATGTGCCTTCTACTGAGGAGTGGCTGCCGTTTGGCCACTCTACCATTACGGCCTGATTGGTGGAGTGCTGCAGAGATGGTTGTCCTTCTGGAAGGTTCTCCCATCTCCACAGAGGATTTCTGGAGCTCTGTCAGAGTGACCATTGGGTTCTTGGTCACCTCCCTGACCCAATAATCTTCTCCCCCGATTGCTCAGTTTGGCCGGGCAGCCAGCTCTAGGAAAAGTCTTGATGGTTCCAAACTTCTTCCATTTAAGAATTATGGAGGTCGCTGTGTTCTTGGAGATATTCAATGCTGCAGAAATGGATTGGTACCCTTCTCCAGATCTGTGCCTCGACACATTCCTGCCTCGGAGCTCTATGTACAATTCCCTTGACCTCTTAGCTTGGTTTTTGCTCTGACATGCACTGTCAACTGTGGGATCTTAAATAGACGGGTGTATGCCTTTCCAAATCATGTCCAATCAATTGAATTTACCACAGGTGGACTCCAATCAAGTTGTAGAAACATCTCGAGGATGATCAGTGGAACCAGGATGCACCTGAGCTCAATTTCAAGTCTCATAGCAAAGGGTCTGAATAGTTATGTAAATAAGGTATTTCAGGAGGGGAAAAAAACCTGCTTTAGCTTTTTCATTATGGGGTATTGTGATGTCATTGTGGGGTATTGTGATGTCATTATGGGGTATTGTGATGTCATTGTGGGGTATTGTGATGTCATTATGGGGTATTGTGTGTAGATTGATGAGGACTTTTTATTTTATTTAATCCATTTTAGAATAAGGCTGTAATACCACAAAATGTGGTAAAATGTAAGGGGTCTAAATACTTCCCGAATGCACTGTATATTGAAAATGACAAGCGTGTAACACGAAAACAAATTATTTTGTGGTTTACCTGAGCTTTAAATGAGCGGTACCATCAGAATAAGTGACTGAGCCGTCCACTGTTATTATAGATGAAGTGTAATTATTGTTCTTGTGGTTGATCGTGGCTGTCGTTGCTGGCCCTGCTGCTCCTTCCATTAAGCATAAGGAAGGACTAATGGGCAAAGGTGTGACTCGATGAGGGCTTGAGAGCTTTTAAAGATACAGCTCTCAAGAGAGGGGTGAGTGCAGATACTATGATTATGATTTTATTTAAGTGTAGTGCACACATGGTTAATGTTCTGGGGGAAAAAATAATAATAATAATTATTATTCTATACGCTACCGTTTAAAAGTTTGGGGTCACTTAGAAATGTCCTTGTTTCCATGGAAACCTACATGTAGTTAGTTGCAAAATGAATAGGAAATATAGTGAAGACATTGACAAGTTTATACAGTAAGTAATGATTTTTAATTTAAATCATAATTGTGTCCTTCAAACTTACTTTGCTTTCGTCCAAGAATCCTCCGTTTGCTGCAATTACAGCCTTGCAGACCTTTGGCGTTCTAGTTGTCAATTTGTTGAGGTAATCTGAAGAGATTTCACCCCATGCTTCCTGAAGCACCTCCCACAAGTTGGATTGGCTTGATGGGCTTCTTACGTACCATACGGTCAAGCTGCTCCCACAACAACTCAATAGGGTTGATATTTGGTGACTGTGCTGACCACTCCATTATAGACAGAATACCAACTGACTGATTCTTCTTTAACTATACATTCATGTACATACTACCTCAATTGGCCCGACCAACCAGTGCTCCTGCACATTGGCTAACTGGGATGTCTGCATTGTGTCCCACCACCCGCCAACCCCTCTTTTACACTACTGCTACTCTCTGTTCATCATATATGCGTAGTCACTTTAACCATATCTACATGTACATACTACCTCAATCAGCCTGACTAACCGGTGTCTGTATGTAGCCTCGCTACTTTATATAGCCTCGCTACTTTTATAACCTCGCTACTTTTATAGCCTCGCTACTGTATATAGCCTCGCTACTTTTATAGCCTCGCTACTTTATATAGCCTCTATTGTCCTGCTAATAGCCCTTGTGAAAACATGTTTTCAAAATGCCTCCATGGCCGACAGAGAAGTTCCTTGCATTTCCCCATTTCCACTTGCCTCTTCCATTTATTCCCATAGTAATTTGTTATGGTTTGCATTGCAAATGAGGGCATAAACTGGGTTAAGCAGAGTAAGTAGATAAATATATAAATATATATAAATAGAAGACATACAACACTTTTAACACACATTACTCAACACTAGTGAGACTCATGTCGCCTACGGTAGGCCTACAGTATATCTAAAAATATTTGTTTAATCTCTACATGTAGGTCTCCTGATTTAAACCCGATTGAACTTGTTGCAACTAAAATGTAGTTGAAATTAACATATGTATGTTTGGCTGGCATGGCCCTCGCCCTCTTCAACTGCCGCCTGACTCTCCGCCAATGACGTGACTCTCTGCAAATAATACAATTTAGAGGATTGGAGGATTCTGAAGTAATATCTAAGGGGCATTTTTCATTAGGGCAAATCTAGTCTGAGAGAATATCTAAGGGGCTATTATATAATTATTATGCAGGGTTAATAATAATAACAATAATCGCTTTGTAAATAAGGATGCATTATGAAAGGAAAATGACATGCGCAAGAGATGGTGGTATGTATTTTTATCTATCACAATTTTCTTTAACCAATTTGTCTTTATTTACTGAAATTGCAACCAACTTTCTATGGCTTGTTTGAAAAATAACGATATTTTGGAGATGATATAATTTAAAATAACCGAAAGTGAGCGATTGTAATCTGAATGAAGGGAAAAAGGTTATTCTTGAACATGGGGTGAGACATTCTTACCAATTTGTCAATAAAGCCAGTTTGTTATTTAGAATTATTTATTTCTGTTTTTAGAGGGACAGAAACCGAAAGCCCACTGTGCCTATTTTTTGGAAAATCGTCAGTCCGCATGTCAAGTGAAATTCACCCATTGTATTTACCCCAGTTCTCTCTTAACTCCAGGACCACTGACCGTTTTTGTTGTTGTTGCCTGAGGAGAGACTCATTAATTACGACAGTTTAGACTACCAATAGATCAGCTTTCTAATTCCCCCTTGTGATAGTCTGGTGCAATGACAGAATGCCACCATCTACCACAAACGGTCGCAGCATAATCTCAAAAATGTTAAGGAAGAACCACTGTACCACTGCCCAACCCACATGGGATTACAAGACACTATGAAACAGAGGACCAATTTCCTTGTACTCAAAACCAAATAAAACAAGAATAATGACTGAACACTCCAGATGCTGGGCTGTGTGGTCAGAGAGGAAATATTTTCAGTACTCTTGATGGCATTGACCTGACCCTCCATATATGGACAAGCCCCTGGTTTGACAGTGACTGCTTAAGGTATGGGTTAGCTAACATGCTAAGTAGTTGCAAAGTAGCTAAAAAGTAGCTAATTAGCTAAAATGCTAAAGTTGTCCGTGATGACATTCGAACACACCAGCTTTGGGTTGTTAGATGTTCGTGTTATATGGCTAACCACCCTCTAATTTTTCGCCTTTGATTTTCAGTTTTTTCTTCCCCCTTCTTCCAATGCATTGTGGCTGTGAAATTCCCGAAAAGTGTGTAGTGAATTCTACTAGATGAAAAGCCAAAATTAGTATTACATCCTTGTATTGAAAGCACTCAATTTTTAGAAAACGAACACACTATAAAAGGTTATATTTTCGCATACTGAGAACGCATCACGAGGAATTGCATGGTTTCGCACTATTGGTCAATTTCGGTAGCGCATCCCCATATATAATTGGCCGAAATGATTATGACATCTGGGCATTTAAAGTTTTCAAAAATATTACATACTATAATACAGTCTTCTTTTTTTCGCATACTCAAACGTCCTACTATTTAGTACGTGTATTTGGACACGGCCACTGTCTTCCTATAGCCAACACTCATCCAAACCCATGTCACAACAACAATTAAATAGAGACAAATACAAAGTGCATGTATCCATATCAGAACCCCCATTTTGTAGTATTGAGACGATTCTCTGGGCTCCTGAGCATCGCCTGCCTCTCTCCTCTTTGGCTCCTCTCAGTTCTCTTATCCGCTCCCTGTTATAAATAGCATGGCATAGGCCAGGCCTGGTAAAACTACACTACATCCTTATCTGACAGCTGCAATAGAAGGGGGTTGTATAACCTTTAAAAAAAAAGGAAAGCTATGTACATGGCTACAGTACAGGAGACGTCGGTCAGGTGAAATGAAGATGATGAGGATATTGGAGTCACGCCGTGCGATGGCCAGGAATAAACGGTGCGTGGAAATGAGAGCTGAACAAGAAAGGGGAAGAGCCAAGCCGTGTACAATCAAAACACCTACAAAAACTCTCATTGGGTCTAGGAGGGACACACACAGTCCCCTTGACTGCCAATGCCAGCCTCATTCAAATACTCATTTTGGCAGGCTAATCTCTCGCAAGCCTCACCATTTCCATAATAATTGCTGTCAGTTACCAAGAGCCAGTTCTCTACAATGCTGGTGTCTGGAGAGAAAATTGACCAATCCTGTTAGCAGATCAAGCGAGGGAGAGTGAATGTGTGACATGGGTCCAGAGAGCACAACGTTTGGTGCTGCTGCTGCTAGGCCCGTGCCTGGGGACCATCACTGATGGCCTGCTCAGTAAACAGCCCTGCAGACAGAATCATTAGGCCTAAATCTTCCAATGTCTTCCTTCAACCCCTCAGATTCCCCTTCCAAACAGGGGAGGTATTATGATAGGGGTCTGACAGCAGAGCAGGAAAAGGCTGTGGCCGGGCCCACTAAGCCAAGATCGAGGATGGCAGCGCCTCTCTCAGACATCCACACTATCAATGTTTAATCACTGCATCAATGCTGCAGCAGGAATTCATGGTGTTTGTGCCAGGTCCCTGCATGCAGTGGAGAGTGATGAAGGCCCTGTCGCATGCTGCAGAGGCACGAAAGCTTTGTGATGAACAGAAAAGCTGTAAAGTACAGTTAGAGAAGGAGCTCTGCCGAGACTAAAAGGATTCACTTATGGATCGGTGCATAGATTACATCAATACACCATTTGGATCAAGCCATCGGCTCAACTCCACCTCTCCACAGAGACAGGGCTCCAAGGAAGACAAAGCAATCTCTTCAGCAAACTCAGACGCTTTTTTTTTGTCTTTCAGAAAATCGACTTTTTGACTGCTTTTATTTTGGTCTCACAGCGTTGAGTGCACAATGGGAAAGGAACATCCGCCTCCTCTCTGCATTTGCACCTGTGACATTTCATTTCATGTTCCTCTTCGTTTGAAAAGAGCTGGGAGGAATAAAGACACTGTCGGTGACGGAGAAAACAAGAACAAAAGATCTGACAGCAGAGACAGAAACAAAAAGCAGAGGAAGACTGGCAGCCACCCACATCTCTGACTACTGGTTTATCCAACAGCACTAACATCCTGTCCCCAAAGAACAGCCAACTTTCTCCCCTTGGTCTCTGAAGAGAAACCACAGAGTAACAGAGCTGATGTATGTTCTCAGATTAAATAGTTTGTGCCCTGCAAGTTTGGGGTAACTTTATTGTGAATGGTCAATCAATGATTAACTGCAAATCCAATTCAAAACTGTTTTTTTGTGTTTTACCGTACCCTTATCCACTCACTGTTTGTCAAAGTCTTAAACACAGCTCAGGCTTTTGTTGTGAGTGGTTAATGTGTCTAGAGACACTTTCGGAAGTAGAGGGAATAAGAGACAGAGTAAAATAAGAGGTTGAAAAGCAATGAAATCTCAGGTATGTTTAGGTAATTAGGTTGAGGCATTTGAGAAAAGGACGAGCAACTGTCCTTGAAATACCACAAGACTGAATTGTTGATATTAAATAACATACTGAGGGCCACATGAAATGAATCACATGCTGCGTTTGCAATGAAAGTTTAGCAATAGATTTGGAAATTATTTCTGAAATCCTCGCCAATGTTTTTGTATATTGTTGTTGCCAAATATGAAGAAAACACCTAGTCTGGGTACAGGTCTTTTTAGCTAACTTTCCATGTCCTGTAGCCTACTCTGTGTCAGTAGAAAAATGTGTGAAATAATAATTAAAGAGACTGGTACTCAGACTAGGAAAGACCCTCTAAAGAACATTAATGTAAGGCAATAATTTCTGGTATTACCTAATTTAGAAATATCTAACAATTACATACCAAAACCTAATATCTAACAAATTCCATAACACAACCTAATATCTAACAAATTCCACAACAAAACCTAATACACACAATCTAGTAAAGGAATGGGATAAGAATATATAAGTATAAAATATATGGATAAGCAGTGACAGAGCGGCTAAGATGCAATAGATAGTAAAGAATAGATAGTGAAGGACACAGTATACAGTAGATACATATGAGATGAGTAATGTAAGATATGTAAACACTCTTAAAGTGGCATTACTGAAGTGACTAGTGTTCCATTTATTAAAGTGGCCAATGATATCAAGTCTGTAGGTAGGCAGCCGCCTCTCTGTGCTAGTGGTGGCTGTTTAACAATCTGATGGAATTAAGCTGTTTTTCAATCTCTTTGTCACAGCTTTGATGCACCTGTACTGACCTCGCCTTCTGGATGGAAGCGGGGTAAACAGGCAGTGGCTCGGGTGGTTGCTTTCCTGTGACATCGGGTGCTGTAGGTGTCCTGGTTGTGCATCTGTAAAAGTTAGTCAGGGTTTTAGGTGACAAACCAATATTTTTCAGCCTCTTGAGGTTGAAGAGGAGCTGTTGCGCCTTCTTCACCACACTGTCTGTGTGCGTGGACAATTTCAGTTTGTCGGTGATATGTACACAGAGGAACTTAAAACTTTCTACCTTCTCCACAGCCATCCCGTCGATGTGGATAGGGTAGGGGCTTCCTTTGCTGTTTCCTGAAGTCCACGATCATCTCATTTCTTTCGCTGACATTGAGTGAGAGTTTATTATCCTGACACCACACTCCGAGGGCCCTCACCTCCTCCCTGTAGGCTCGTCGTTGTTGGTAATCAAGCCTACCACTGTAGTGTCATCTGCAAACTTGATGATTGAGTTGGAGGCGTGCATGGCCACGCAGTCATGGGTGAACACGTAGTAGGAGGGGGCTGAGAACGCACCCTTGTGGGGCCCCAGTGTTGAGGATCAGCGGAGAGGAGATGTTGTTTCCTACCTTCATCACTTGGGGCGGCCAATCAGGAAGTCCAGGATCAAGTTGCACAGGTCGGGGTCGAAAGCTTAATGAGGAGTTTGGAGGGTGTTGAATGCTGAGTTGTAGTCAATGAACAGCATTCTTACATAGGCATTCCTCTTGTCCAGATGGGCAAGGGCAGTGTGCAGTATGATGGCGATTGCATCATCTGTGGACCTATTGGGGCGGTAAGCAATTTGGAGTGGGTCTAGGGTGACAGGTAGGGTGGAGGTGATATGGTCCTTGACTAGTCTCTCAAAGCACTTCATGATGACAGAAGTGAATGCTATGGGGGCGATAGTCATTTAGTTCAGTTACCTTAGCTTTCTTGGGAACAACAACAATGGTGGCCATCTTGAAGCATGTGGGGACAGCAGACTGGGATACGAATTGATTGAATATGTCCGTAAACACACCAGCCATCTGGTCTGCATATGCTCTGAGGACGCGGCTAGGGATGCCGTCTGGGGGTTAACACGTTTAAATGTTTTACTCACGTCGGCCATGGAGAAGGAGAGCCCACAGTCTTTGGTAGCGTGCTGCATCGATGGCACTGTATTGTCCTTAAAGCGCGCAAAGACGTTGTTTAATTTGTCTGGAAGCAAGACGTCGATGTCCGCGACGGGGCTGGGTTTCTTTTTTGTAATCCGTGATGTTTGTAGACTCTGCCACATACGTCTCGTGTTTGAGCCGTTGAATTGCAACTCCACTTTGTCTCTATACTGACGCTTTGCTTGTTTGATTGCCTTACGTAGGAAATAACTACAGTTTGTATTTGGTCATGTTTCCAGTCGCCTTGCCATGACTAAATGCGGTGGTACGTGCTTTCAGTTTTGTGCGAATGCTGCCCTCAATCCACGGTTTCTGGTTGGGGAAGGTTTTAATAGACACAGTGGGTACAACATCACCTATACACTTCCTTATAAACTCACTCACCGAGTCAGCGTATACGTCAATGTTATTGTTTGAGGCTACCCGGAACATATCCCAGTCCACGTGATCAAAGCCATCTTGAAGCTTGGAATCCGATTGGTCAGACCAGAGTTGAATAGACCTAAGCACGGGCGCATCCTGTTTTAGTTTCTGCCTATAGGAGGGGAGCAACAAGATGGAGTCATGGTCGGATTTGCCAAAAGGAGGGCGGAGGAGGGCCTTGTATGCATTGTGGAAGTTAGAGTAGCAATGGTCGAGCATGTTACTCGCTCGTGTACTGCAATAAATATGCTGATAGAATTTAGGTAGTCTTGTTCTAAAATTAGCTTTGTTAAAATCCCCAGCTACAATAAATGTAGCCTCAGGATAAATGGTTTCCAGTTTGCATAAAGTCCAGTGAAGTTCCTTGATGGCCGTCTTGGTATCCGCTTGCGGGGGGATATATATACGACTATGACGATAACCGAGGAGAGTTCTCTTGGGAGATAATACGGTCGACATTTGATTGTGAGGAATTCTAGGTCAGGTGAACAAAAGGACTTGAGTTCATGTATGTTGTTACAATTACACCATGAGTCGTTAATCATGAAACATGCACCCCTATCCTTCTTCTTACCAGAAAGATGTTTATTCCTGTCGGCGTGATGCACTGAAAATCCCATTGGCTATATGGACTCCGAAAGCATGTCCCCAGCTAGCCATGTTTCCGAGATATGTTACAATCCCGAATATCTCTTTGGAAAGCAACTCTTGCCCTGATTTCGTCGACTTTGTTAACTAGGGACTGGACATTAGCGAGTAATAGCGAGTAATATACCTGGAAGCGGTAGGTGGTGTGCACGCATGTAATAACACTTAAGGTTTTCTGGGCTAACAATGTAAGAAATAATACATTAAAAAACAAAATACTGCACAGTTTCCTAAGGACTAGAAGCGAAGCTGCCATCTCAATCTGCACCATCTTGCTACCTTAGCAAGCTTAGCATCAGTCTGACATGTTGCAAACTTAGCATCAGTCTAATATGTAGCAAACTTAGCATCAGTCTAATATGTAGCAAATTTAGCATTGGTCTGATATGTAGTAAACTTAGCATCGGTCTAATATTTTGCAAACTTAGCCTTGGTCTGATATGTAGCAAACTTAGCATCGGTCTGATATGTAGCAAACTTAGCATCGGTCTGATATGTAGCAAACTTAGCATCGGTCTGATATGTAGCAAACTTAGCATCGGTCTGAATACTGGCCAGTGCTGCCCTTGTCATTCTGTGCAACACTATAACATCACATGCAAGGCACAGAGAAGGGGAGGATGGAGTCTTTCCCTCCTGTGTCCGTGCTTATCATACGTCGGCCATCATTGTAAATAACCCTTTGTTCTTAACTGACTTGCCTCGTTAAAGAAAGTGAGATAAAAGACAATAAAACAATCCAGAAGGACTCAACACAAGGGGGCCCTACAAACCCAGTCAATATCCTTCTTGTTTATGTTGATCACAGTTGGAGAACCTTTATGACACTACAATGCTGGCTGGCCTCCGTCCAGACGCAACAAGAACTAATCATCACGGAGTCACACTGTGTTACAGAGAGAGAGTCTGGCTGCTGCGTGAAAGTCACTGGATATTCAGGCAAATAATACAATACCTGTTTGCTTCTTCTTAGTTGAAACTACTCAGGTTATTTTTCAATGCCAAATTTCAAATGCTATAAAATAAATAAAAGTAAGCTCATGTGAGCTGGGCATCCTTGAAGATGCATGACACTATGTAATCTTAAAAAGGATTCTGCATTTCATATATTTTTCTGAATATTTAGTTTTTTCGTTGCTGTGGCCTCCTCCAGTGGTTTACTGACATGTGAGAAGGAAAATCTCTCGTCCATGTAGGACTATCCATCTAGGGTCCCTTGACACTAAAAGGTGAAATCACTTTCTATTCTAGTGCTTGTATTTGATTATTTGTTTTAGGATCCCCATGTTGCAGAAGCAGCAGCTACTCTTCCTGGGGTCCACACAAAAACATAAGAGAGAATACGTCAACAAAAACAGCCACACACATTTAAAATATGCCTGAACCAAATATAAACGCAACATGTAAAATGATGGTCCCATCTTTCATTGAGCTGAAATAAAAGATCCCAGAAATGTTCCATATAAATATAATATAAATAAAGTTTTTTTTTTTGTTAACATCCCTGTTAGTGACCATTTCTCCTTTGCCAAGATAATCCATCCACCTGACAGGTGTGGCATATCAAGAACCTGATTAAACAGCATGATCATTACACAGGTGCACCTTGTGCTGGGGACAATAAAAGGCCACTTTAAAATGTGCAGTTTTATCACACAACACAATGCCACAGATGTCTCAAGCTTTGAGGGAGTGTGCAATTGGCATGCTTACTGCAGGATTGTCCACCAGAGCTGCTGCCAGAGAATTTAATGTTTTAGAGAATTTGGCAGTATGTCCAACCGGCCTCACAACTGCATACCACATTAGCCCAGGACCTCTATATCCGGCTTCTTCACCTGCGGGATCGTCTGAGACCAGCCACCCGTACAGCTGATGAAACTGTGGGTTTGCGAATCTGAAGAATTTCTGCACAAACTTTCAGAAACCGTCTCAGGGAAGTTCATCTGTGTGCTCGTTGTCCTCACCAGGGTCTTGACCAGACTGCAGTTCGGCATTGTAACCGACTTCAGTGGTCAAATGCTCACCTTCGATAGCCACTGGCACACTGGGAAGTGTGCTCTTCACGGATTAATCCCGGTTTGCTGATGTCAACATTGTGAACGTAGGGGGCCCATTGTCGTGTCCTTCATCTGCCACCATCACTTAATGTTTCAGCATGAAGATACACAGCCCCATGTCGCAAGGATCTACAGTATACACAATTCCTGGAAGCTGAAACTGTCCCAGTTCTTCCATGGTCTGCATACTCACCAGACATGTCACCCATTGAGCATGTTTGGGATGCTCTGGATCGACGTGTACGACAGCATGTACGACAGCAGTTCCCACCAATATCCAGCAACTTCGCACAGCCATTGAAGAGGAGTGGGACAACATTTTTATAATTGTTTATTGAACCTTCATTTAACTAGGCAAGTCTAGTTAAGAACAAATTCTTATTTACAATGACGGCCTACCCCGGGTTAAGCACTAACCTGACGACGCTGGGCAAATTGCGCACCACCCTATGGGACTCCCAATCACGGCCAGTTGTGATGCAGCCTGGAATCAAACCAGGTCTGTAGTGACGCCTATAGCACTGAGATGCAGTGCCTTAGACTGCTGCGCCACTCTGGAGCCCAAAATATTCCACAGGCCAAAATCAACAGCCTGATCAACTCTATGCGAATGAGATGTGTCGCGCTGCATGAGGCAAATGGTGGTCACACCAAATACTGACTGGTTTTCTGATCCAAGCTCCTACTTCATTTTTTTAAGGTATCTGTGACCAACAGATGAATTTCTGTGTTCCCTGTCATGTGAAATTCATATACTAGGGCCTAATGAATTTATTTCAATTGACTGATTGCCTCATATGAACTGCAACTGCAAAAATTCTAAAAATTGTTGCATGTTGCATTTATATTTCCGTTAATTGAAAGATCAAAACAACAATAAGGTCCTATACATACATGTTTGAGGGGTTTAGGTCAGGGGCGTTGTGCCTTGAAGTGTCGAGGTCAAAGTTTCTTCCAATGCGGTCCTTCTCTCTATAACAGCATCCAAAGCTCCATCTCCCACTGTCCATATTTACAATAAATATTTTGTGACAGTTTGTGGTAGAAACGTTTTAATTGTACAGTTTAGCAATATAATTGTGTGATAGCATCCATCCACTGATGGGTGTGAATGAGATGTGCAGTACATGGGTAAAGCACCTGGTTGTATCCTTCCCTACAGTCTGACTGTGCTAGAGAGTGCAAATGAGTTTAGCGTGTGATAATTAGGTGCCAAGCACAGTGGGATTAAAGATTTTAACAACGGAAAGAATACTGACAATGTCATGTTTTTTTCTCCCAGACACAGGTGCTGATTAGAGCTATCCCTATTCACGATCAGGTTGAGTGCTATGATGAAATGATGAAATGATCCATCCCTCCTATGGACTGTAATATACTATACGTTTTGAAATAAGAGTTGTAGCTTCCTACCTAGATACATCTACAGTACCAAGACATTTGTCCTCTTTCCATGACACAGACTGACCAAGTGAATACAGGTGAAAGCTATGATCCCTTACTGATGTCACCTGTTAAATCCACTTTACATTATATCCACTCCAACTGACTAAGTATCCCCTTTCCCTTCCCTTTCTTTCCATGACACAGACTGACCAGGTGAATACAGGTGAAAGCTACGCTCCCTTACTGATGTCACCTGTTAAATCCAGATGAAGGGGAGGAGACATGGAGACATGGATTTGCCTGGTCAAGTCTATGTCATGGAAAGAGCAGGTGTTTTTAATGTTTTGGTACACTCAGTGTAAATGCATTCAATAAGTAGACCTGGCATGTTGAACCAATGGAAAGAGAGACTCATCATACCCTGTTAAAAACAACAGGATATATAATACCATGAAAGTGATGTAGCATCTGATATCCAATAACAAAATGAGAATTCAGCTAGTGAAGAAAGCAAGGTGCACTGTGAGCAAAATTATACGCACAAAAGAAAGGCTCACCAAATCATTGAGTCACCCTGGGGAGAGCAAGAATGTGCCTGCGATGCTTTAGAATGGAGGTTCTGATTGTTAACGCTATTGTATTGTACACCACTTAGTAGGAGCCTGACTGGGAGAGCGGAGTCATCACACAGGCCCACGCACAACCTGCAGGGTCAGGGACAGGGCTGGGTAAAAGGGGAGGAGAGGCAGGTACTGACCAACTGGATCATGAGGAGTAGAGCGGAGTCATCACACAGGCCCACGCACAACCTGCAGGGTCAGGGACAGGGCTGGGTAAGAGGGGAGGAGAGGCAGGTACTGACCAACTGGATCATGAGGAGTAGGCCTGACTGGGAGAGCGGAGTCATCACACAGGCCCACGCACAACCTGCAGAGTCAGGGACAGGGCTGGGTAAGAGGGGAGGAGAGGCAGGTACTGACCAACTGGATCATGAGGAGTAGAGGGGAGTCATCACACAGGCCCACGCACAACCTGCAGGGTTAGGGACAGGGCTGGGGAAGGGGGAGGAAACCAAGGAGACCTTGTTTGGCAGGTGATTGCTTAGGGGGAAAAAAAGCAGTGGTTGCTGTTATCGACCACTCCCGTTCAGTTTCATCTCCATGCCAACGATTGACACCAGTGGGTATTACTCATTACTCTAGCCAGATTATACTGACTCCCTTTGGATAACACCATTACTCTACCCAGATTATACTGACTCCCTTTGGATAACACCATTACTCTACCCAGATTATACTGACTCCCTTTGGATAACACCATTACTCTAGCCAGATTATACTGACTCCCTTTGGATAACACCATTACTCTACCCAGATTATACTGACTCCCTTTGGATAACACCATTACTCTAGCCAGATTATACTGACTCCCTTTGGATAACACCATTACTCTACCCAGATTATACTGACTCCCTTTGGATAACACCATTACTCTAGCCAGATTATACTGACTCCCTTTGGATAACACCATTACTCCATCCAGATTATACTGACTCCCTTTGGATAACACCATTACTCTACCCAGATTATACTGACTCCCTTTGGATAACACCATTACTCCATCCAGATTATACTGACTCCCTTTGGATAACACCATTACTCCATCCAGATATACTGACTCCCTTTGGATAACACCATTACTCTACCCAGATTATACTGACTCCCTTTGGATAACACCATTACTCTACCCAGATTATACTGACTCCCTTTGGATAACACCATTACTCCATCCAGATTATACTGACTCCCTTTGGATAACACCATTACTCTAGCCAGATTATACTGACTCCCTTTGGATAACACCATTACTCTAGCCAGATTATACTGACTCCCTTTGGATAACACCATTACTCTACCCAGATTATACTGACTCCCGTTGGATAACACCATTACTCCATCCAGATTATACTGACTCCCTTTGGATAACACCATTACTCTACCCAGATTATACTGACTCCCTTTGGATAACACCATTACTCTACCCAGATTATACTGACTCCCTTTGGATAACACCATTACTCTACCCAGATTATACTGACTCCCTTTGGATAACACCATTACTCTACCCAGATTATACTGACTCCCTTTGGATAACACCATTACTCTACCCAGATTATACTGACTCCCGTTGGATAACACCATTACTCCCAACATAGGAACACCGCGTCTATCCTCCCAGTGGCTAAATACGTGATGCTGGTGACAGAAGGAAAACTGTGAGATAAACTGTGACATACATGTAATTTATGGCCTTAAATCAAGCACGTTTAACACTCCCATAATGGTTCTAATACTTCAATTTACTTAAACATATAACACAGATGATTCCTCAATTAAGCCGATGCACAGCATCTGGCCGTGGCTTTCACTAATTGACAAAAACAGACTCGTTGCTGAATTGCCTTTGTGGAAGCAATTGCTCAAATAATTGTATAAATTACTGAAATAGACAGACTGAAAAGCAATTCAGTGACAACTGGAATTTCCAGACGAGAGAAGCGAATTGGCCCGGGTTTGTTTAAGAATTGTGATTAATGGAGTTCCTACTGAGTAGTTTAAGAAGAGATCAATCTGTCCCTGTGTGATGGTGACTTCTCATCAGGGACAACTGTAACACACAGTTACAATAGGCCCTGCTACTGACACTTTGTGGCCCTGTCTGTTAGTCCACTGTCTCACTGAGTGGCCCTAACTGTTAGTCCACTGTCTCACTGAGTGGCCCTGTCTGTTAGTCCACTGTCTCACTGAGTGGCCCTGTCTGTTAGTCAACTGTCTCACTGAGTGGCCCTGACTGTTAGTCCACTGTCTCACTGAGTGGCCCTGACTGTTAGTCCACTGTCTCACTGAGTGGCCCTGACTGTTAGTCCACTGTCTCACTGAGTGGATCTGACTGTTAGTCCACTGTCTCACTGAGTGGATCTGACTGTTAGTCCACTGTCTCACTGAGTGGATCTGACTGTTAGTCCACTGTCTCACTGAGTGGCCCTGACTGTTAGTCCACTGTCTCACTGAGTGGATCTGACTGTTAGTCCACTGTCTCACTGAGTGGCCCTGACTGTTAGTCCACTGTCTCACTGAGTGGCCCTGACTGTTAGTCCACTGTCTCACTGAGTGGATCTGACTGTTAGTCCACTGTTTCACTGAGTGGATCTGACTGTTAGTCCACTGTCTCACTGAGTGGCCCTGTCTGTTAGTCCACTGTCTCACTGAGTGGCCCTAACTGTTAGTCCACTGTCTCACTGAGTGGCCCTGTCTGTTAGTCAACTGTCTCACTGAGTGGCCCTGACTGTTAGTCCACTGTCTCACTGAGTGGATCTGACTGTTAGTCCACTGTCTCACTGAGTGGCCCTGACTGTTAGTCCACTGTCTCACTGAGTGGATCTGACTGTTAGTCCACTGTCTCACTGAGTGGCCCTGACTGTTAGTCCACTGTCTCACTGAGTGGCCCTGACTGTTAGTCCACTGTCTCACTGAGTGGCCCTGACTGTTAGTCCACTGTCTCACTGAGTGGCCCTGACTGTTAGTCCACTGTCTCACTGAGTGGATCTGACTGTTAGTCCACTGTCTCACTGAGTGGCCCTGACTGTTAGTCCACTGTCTCACTGAGTGGATCTGACTGTTAGTCCACTGTCTCACTGAGTGGCCCTGACTGTTAGTCCACTGTCTCACTGAGTGGCCCTGACTGTTAGTCCACTGTCTCACTGAGTGGCCCTGACTGTTAGTCCACTGTCTCACTGAGTGGCCCTGACTGTTAGTCCACTGTCTCACTGAGTGGATCTGACTGTTAGTCCACTGTCTCACTGAGTGGATCTGACTGTTAGTCCACTGTCTCACTGAGTGGATCTGACTGTTAGTCCACTGTCTCACTGAGTGGCCCTGACTGTTAGTCCACTGTCTCACTGAGTGGATCTGACTGTTAGTCCACTGTCTCACTGAGTGGCCCTGACTGTTAGTCCACTGTCTCACTGAGTGGCCCTGACTGTTAGTCCACTGTCTCACTGAGTGGATCTGACTGTTAGTCCACTGTCTCACTGAGTGGATCTGACTGTTAGTCCACTGTCTCACTGAGTGGCCCTGTCTGTTAGTCCACTGTCTCACTGAGTGGCCCTAACTGTTAGTCCACTGTCTCACTGAGTGGCCCTGTCTGTTAGTCAACTGTCTCACTGAGTGGCCCTGACTGTTAGTCCACTGTCTCACTGAGTGGATCTGACTGTTAGTCCACTGTCTCACTGAGTGGCCCTGACTGTTAGTCCACTGTCTCACTGAGTGGATCTGACTGTTAGTCCACTGTCTCACTGAGTGGCCCTGACTGTTAGTCCACTGTCTCACTGAGTGGCCCTGACTGTTAGTCCACTGTCTCACTGAGTGGCCCTGACTGTTAGTCCACTGTCTCACTGAGTGGCCCTGACTGTTAGTCCACTGTCTCACTGAGTGGATCTGACTGTTAGTCCACTGTCTCACTGAGTGGCCCTGACTGTTAGTCCACTGTCTCACTGAGTGGATCTGACTGTTAGTCCACTGTCTCACTGAGTGGCCCTGACTGTTAGTCCACTGTCTCACTGAGTGGCCCTGACTGTTAGTCCACTGTCTCACTGAGTGGATCTGACTGTTAGTCCACTGTCTCACTGAGTGGCCCTGACTGTTAGTCCACTGTCTCACTGAGTGGATCTGACTGTTAGTCCACTGTCTCACTGAGTGGCCCTGACTGTTAGTCCACTGTCTCACTGAGTGGCCCTGACTGTTAGTCCACTGTCTCACTGAGTGGCCCTGACTGTTAGTCCCTTGTTCTCGTCCTCTGACAGACAGCCACAGCACAGCAGTGCAGTAATCTTCCTCCAGCTCACAGAGGACCAGATGTCCTGGATATAACACCCTGACCAAAGACCTTCCCTGACAACCCACTCAAACCAACACAACGGGCAAGGATGAAAACAACAACGGGCAAGCACAAACCACAACAACGGAGCACTGAACAATGGCATGAAGGATGAATTCACATCAGTGTGTTTGATAGTGGTATCAAGGTTACAACTACAGTTGATTTGAAGAAAATATATATATATTTTTTATCAACTAGGCAAGTCAGTTAAGAACAAATTCTTATTTACAATGACTGCCTAGGAACAGTGGGTTAACTGCCTTGTTCAGGGGCAGAATGACAGATTTTTACCTTGTCAGCTTGGGAATTCAATCTAGCAACCTTTTGGTTACTGGCCCAACACTCTAACCACTAGCCTACCTGCCGAGATAGATAGTTACGGAACATTCTTTTTACACTCTAACCACTAGACTACCTGCCCCCCTACACTCTAACCACTAGACTACCCCCCCCCCCCCCGGGGGGTTAGAACAGCGATGCCTTTGGGGTGAAAGTGAGATGGCACCTACTGGAATGGCGGTGGCTGTACAGATCCTCCTCATCCTACTCATTGCCTTTGTCATCAGAGTATGATGACATGCAATGAAAATGAAAATAAGAACAACAAATACATATAGAATGACAAATGACGACATACTGTATAGACACACCTGCCCCCCCTACACTCTACACCCTGACGACATACTGTATAGACACACCTGCCCCCCCCTACACTCTACACCCTACTCTACGAAGACAAGACAAGCAAATACGGAAATAAAAACAAAACATCGCTATCATTGAACACTAACATCCTGACAACCCTATACCCTCTTCTTACACCACTACCTATACCCTCTTCTAACACTACTACCTATACCCTCTTCTTACACTACTACCTATACCCTCTTCTTACACTACTACCTATACCCTCTTCTTACACTATTACCTATACCCTCTTCTTACACTACTACCTATACCCTCTTCTTACACTACTACCTATACCCTCTTCTTACACCACTACCTATACCCTCTTCTTACACTACTACCTATAACCTCTTCTAACACTACTACCTATAACCTCTTCTAACACTACTACCTATACCCTCTTCTAACACTACTACCTATACCCTCTTCTAACACTACTACCTATACCCTCTTCTAACACTACTACCTATACCCTCTTCTAACACTACTACCTATACCCTCTTCCAACACTACTACCTATACCCTCTTCTAACACTACTACCTATACCCTCTTCTAACACTACTACCTATACCCTCTTCTAACACTACTACCTATAACCTCTTCTAACACTACTACCTATACCCTCTTCTTACACTACTACCTATACCCTATTCTTACACTACTACCTATACCCTCTTCTTACACTACTACCTATACCCTCTTCTTACACTACTACCTATACCCTCTTCTTACACTACTACCTATAACCTCTTCTTACACTACTACCTATAACCTCTTCTTACACTACTACCTATAACCTCTTCTTACACTACTACCTATAACCTCTTCTTACACTACTACCTATAACCTCTTCTAACACTACTACCTATACCCTCTTCTTACACTACTACCTATAACCTCTTCTTACACTACTACCTATAACCTCTTCTTACACTACTACCTATAACCTCTTCTTACACTACTACCTATACCCTCTTCTTACACTACTACCTATAACCTCTTCTTACACTACTACCTATAACCTCTTCTTACACTACTACCTATAACCTCTTCTTACACTACTACCTATACCCTCTTCTTACACTACTACCTATAACCTCTTCTTACACTACTACCTATAACCTCTTCTTACACTACTACCTATACCCTCTTCTAACACTACTACCTATAACCTCTTCTTACACTACTACCTATACCCTCTTCTAACACTACTACCTATACCCTCTTCTAACACTACTACCTATATGTTTTTATCTGCAGCATATTCCTTATCTAGAACTAACACATTGACCAGACAGCCATGCCTCCACTCTCAATGCAATCTATACACTGGGTGATCTCACATATTCCTAGGCCTTTTAATTTACTTTACCGTTTTCTAAAAGATAGAACACGGAATCAAATTTAAAGAAGCAGTGTTTTTTTTTTCCCCCCTTCTATTTCGGAGTCTCATTGTAATTTTGATGTTTTCTTATATTGACAACATCTGCCGAAAGAGATGTGGCACAGTGTTATCTAACATGTCATTTCCTGACAGGTTTCACATTGCCATCCTTTGTCCCATCGTGTACTGAACTGAGAACATCCTACTGCTCCCTGCACATCGCGAGTCTGTAAATACAATATAGTCACGAGAATGTAAACAATGGTACCCCATTGCTGTGTGAACTGCATTGGTATTCAGAGTAAGTCAAAATGTATTGCAGACTGAGTGGTGGTGCAGTATTCAGTGTAGTGCTACGGGTATTCAGTATTCCATGTAGCTCTACGGGTATTCAGTCTTCAGTATAGCTCTATGGGTATTCAGTCTTCAGTATAGCTCTACGGGTATTCAGTATTCAGTATAGTGCTACGGGTATTCAGTGTAGTGCTACGGGTATTCAGTATTCAGTGTAGTGGTATTGGTATTCCGTGTAGTGCTACAGGTATTCAGTATAGTGCTACGTGTATTCAGTATTCAGTGTAGTGCTACAGTTATTCAGTATTCAGTGTAGTGCTACAGTTATTCAGTATTCAGTGTAGTGCTACAGGTATTCAGTATTCGGTATAGTGCTACGGCTATTCAGTATTCGGTATAGTGCTACGGGTACTCAGTATTCGGTATAGTGCTACAGGTATTCAGTATTCAGTATAGTGCTATGGGTATTCAGTGTAGTGGTATTGGTATTCAGTGTAGTGCTGCAGGTATTCAGTATTCAGTGTAGTGCCAAGGGTATTCATTATAGTTCTACGGGTATTCAGTATTCAGTGTAGTGCTACGGGTATTCAGTGTAGCACTACGGGTATTCAGTATTCAGTATAGTGCTACGGGTATTCAGTATTTAGTGTAGTGCTACGGGTATTCAGTATTCAGTATAGTGCTACAGGTAGTCAGTATTCAGTATAGTGCTACGGGTATTCAGCATTCAGTGTAGCACTATGGGTATTCAGTATGCAGTGTAGTGCTAGGGGTATTGAGTGTAGTGCTACGGATATTCCGTATTCAGTGTAGTTCTACGGGTATTCAGTATTCAGTGTAGTGCTACGGGTATTCAGTATTCAGTGTAGTGCTACGGATATTCAGTATTGAGTGTAGTGCTACGGGTATTCAGTATTCAGTATAGTGCTACGGGTATTCAGTATTCAGTGTAGTGCTACGGGTATTCAGTATTCAGTATAGTGCTACGGGTATTCAGTATTCAGTGTAGTGCTACGGGTATTCGGTATTCAGTGTAGTGCTACAGGTATTCAGTATTCAGTGTAGTGCTACGGGTATTCAGTATTCAGTATAGTTCTACGGGTATTGAGTGTAGTGCTACGGGTATTCAGTATTCAGTATAGTTCTACGGGTATTCAGTATTCAGTGTAGTTCTACGGGTATTCAGTATTGAGTGTAGTGCTACGGGTATTCAGTATTCAGTATAGTGCTACGGGTATTCAGTATTCAGTGTAGTGCTACGGGTATTCAGTATTCAGTATAGTGCTACGGGTATTCAGTATTCAGTGTAGTGCTACGGGTATTCAGTATTCCATGTAGCTCTACGGGTATTCAGTCTTCAGTATAGCTCTATGGGTATTCAGTCTTCAGTATAGCTCTACGGGTATTCAGTATTCAGTATAGTGCTACGGGTATTCAGTGTAGTGCTACGGGTATTCAGTATTCAGTGTAGTGGTATTGGTATTCCGTGTAGTGCTACAGGTATTCAATATAGTGCTACGTGTATTCAGTATTCAGTGTAGTGCTACAGTTATTCAGTATTCAGTGTAGTGCTACAGTTATTCAGTATTCAGTGTAGTGCTACAGGTATTCAGTATTCGGTATAGTGCTACGGCTATTCAGTATTCGGTATAGTGCTACGGGTACTCAGTATTCGGTATAGTGCTACAGGTATTCAGTATTCAGTATAGTGCTATGGGTATTCAGTGTAGTGGTATTGGTATTCAGTGTAGTGCTGCAGGTATTCAGTATTCAGTGTAGTGCCAAGGGTATTCATTATAGTTCTACGGGTATTCAGTATTCAGTGTAGTGCTACGGGTATTCAGTGTAGCACTACGGGTATTCAGTATTCAGTATAGTGCTACGGGTATTCAGTATTTAGTGTAGTGCTACGGGTATTCAGTATTCAGTATAGTGCTACGGGTATTCAGTATTTAGTGTAGTGCTACGGGTAGTCAGTATTCAGTATAGTGCTACGGGTATTCAGCATTCAGTGTAGCACTATGGGTATTCAGTATGCAGTGTAGTGCTAGGGGTATTGAGTGTAGTGCTACGGATATTCCGTATTCAGTGTAGTTCTACGGGTATTCAGTATTCAGTGTAGTGCTACGGGTATTCAGTATTCAGTGTAGTGCTACGGATATTCAGTATTGAGTGTAGTGCTACGGGTATTCAGTATTCAGTATAGTGCTACGGGTATTCAGTATTCAGTGTAGTGCTACGGGTATTCAGTATTCAGTATAGTGCTACGGGTATTCAGTATTCAGTGTAGTGCTACGGGCATTCGGTATTCAGTGTAGTGCTACAGGTATTCAGTATTCAGTGTAGTGCTACGGGTATTCAGTATTCAGTATAGTTCTACGGGTATTGAGTGTAGTGCTACGGGTATTCAGTATTCAGTATAGTTCTACGGGTATTCAGTATTCAGTGTAGTTCTACGGGTATTCAGTATTGAGTGTAGTGCTACGGGTATTCAGTATTCAGTATAGTGCTACGGGTATTCAGTATTCAGTGTAGTGCTACGGGTATTCAGTATTCAGTATAGTGCTACGGGTATTCAGTATTCAGTGTAGTGCTACGGGTATTCGGTATTCAGTGTAGTGCTACAGGTATTCAGTATTCAGTGTAGTGCTACGGGTATTCAGTATTCAGTATAGTTCTACGGGTATTGAGTGTAGTGCTACGGGTATTCAGTATTCAGTATAGTTCTACGGGTATTCAGTATTCAGTGTAGTTCTACGGGTATTCAGTATTCAGTGTAGTTCTACGGGTATTGAGTGTAGTGCTACGGGTATTCAGTATTCAGTATAGTTCTACGGGTATTGAGTGTAGTGCTACAGATATTCAGTATTCAGTGTAGTTCTACCGGTATTCAGTATTCAGTGTAGTTCTATGGGTATGGGTAAAGCACAGTGTCTTCTGAAATTATTCATACCCTTGGACTTATTCCACATTTTGTTGTTACAGCCTGAATTCAAAATGAATTGAATATGTGTTTTCCTCACCCATCTATTCACAATACCCCATAATGCTAAAGTGAAAACATGTTTTTGGAAATTGTAGTACATTTATTGAAAATTAAACACAGAAATATCTAATTTACAAAGGTATTCACACCGCTGAGTCAACACAATGTAGAATCACCTTTGGCAGTGATTACTGCTGTAAGTCTGCCTGGGTAAGTCTCTAAGAGCTTTCCACACCTGGATTGTGCAACATTTGCCCATTATTCTTTTCAACATTCTTCAAACTCTGTCAAATTGGTTGTTGATCATTGTTCGACAACCATTTTCAGTAGTCAGTAGATTTAAATTAAAACTGTATCTTGGCCACTCAAGAACATTCATTGTCTTCTTGGTAAGCAACTCCAGTGTAGATTTGGCCTTGTGTTTTAGGTTATTGTCCTGCTGAAAGGTGAATTTGTCTCCCAGTGTCTGGTGGAAAGCAGACTGAACCAGGTTTTCCTCTATGATTTTGCCTGTGCTTAGTGCCATTCTGTTTATTTTTTATCCTGAAAAACTCCCCAGTCCTTAAAGATTACAAGTATACCCATAACATAATGCATATGGATTTTCCCCAAACATAACGCTTGTATTCAGGACAAAAAGTGAATTGCTTTGACACATTTTTTTTGCAGTTTTACTTTAGTGCTTTTGTTTTGGAATTCAGGCTTCCTTCTTTCACTCCATCAATTAGGTAAGTATTGTGGACCAACTACAATTTTGTTGATCCATCCCCAGTTTTCTCCTATCACAACCGTTAAACTCTGTTACTGTTTTAAAGTCACTATGGGCCTCATAGTGAAATCCCTGAGCGATTTCCTTCCTCTCCGGCAACTGGGTTAGGAAAGACACCTGTATCTTTGTAGTGACTGGGCGTATTGATACACCATCAATAGTGACTGCGGTAACCAAACGCCAATCCCTGGTTCCACATCCTCTGCAAACTACAGTGCTCCCATGTCGGTCTCTGCTAACTACAGTGCTCCCATCTCGGTCTCTGCTAACTACAGTGCTCCCATCTCGGTCTCTGCTAACTACAGTGCTCCCATCTCGGTCTCTGCTAACTACAGTGCTCCCATCTCGGTCTCTGCTAACTACAGTGCTCCCATCTCGGTCTCTGCTAACTACAGTGCTCCCATCTCGGTCTCTGCTAACTACAGTGCTCCCATCTCGGTCTCTGCTAACTACAGTGCTCCCATCTCGGTCTCTGTTAACTACAGTGGTCCCATCTCGGTCTCTGCTAACTACAGTGCTCCCATCTCGGTCTCTGCTAACTACAGAGACGTCTGTCTCTGATGGTAACAAGTGAAAGAAGACAAAGATGGATTAGTTTTCAAAGCCGACGATAACAATTTCAAACACGGAATTGTCACATCCCAGAAAGTCAGCTCCTCCTTTGCAAAAGACAAGGGCAGACCCCATTAAGTGGCAAATTGCAGTCTCGCGAGATAATCAGTCGGCATCAGCATTGTGCAGGGGAACATATGAAAAGTCATTATTGCGAAATCAATTCTCAATTACCTCCTTTGTTGTAGCCGTCGACACATTAAATAAACGTTCAGCACTGTCACCGCCATTTTCCCAGCAGGCAACCGCAGTAAAGGCCCAGTGCGTGTTATCCAACCACAGAACAAATGCTAATGGCCTGTAAACAATTGTGAAAGAACAGCAAAGATAGAAGTGTGACAGATAAGCATGGAGGGGAACGGCTGCCATTAGTGGATTCATTAGCGCCTGTCACACCTGTGCCCAGGAAACGCCTCGCCTGGCTGAGCCCTTGTTCTTGTCATGCAGTGTTGCACTAACGTTAGCTGGCTGCCCCTACCAACACTTTGAGCAAGCACAAATTAAATGAAATGAGGGCCCCTCTCACTTCTCACTTCTCACCATCCACATTCTCATCAAATGTGATACAGGGAAAATTGTGACTGTTAAGTTAAAGACATGTGGCGACACTTGCTCAGTATGATATGAAAAAAGAAGGGTTTATGCTCTACGACTCATAGACAGTGTGAACAATGTAAGTAGACTAAATCATAGAGGCCTAGATTTAGGAGATGGGAGGAGATTTCAAGGAGGATGGTTGTCCTGGAAACCATAGCTAACATTTTACTTCAGAACTAATGATTGCCCACTTGCCCCATAATTTTCAATTACTGACAGACAGACAGACATGTTCATCACCATTAATTTAACAATCTAAGTGACAATATAGAGGTTTAGAGGTGGTAACAGGCAGGCAGAAGGTACTCAAGCCCTGGTTGTCAAATTCAACAAATATCTTCATAATTAGATTGACATTTGTTAATGAGATTTGTAATGCCAGTGAAATGTGTGATTCTTTTATAACTGGTGAGATAGGAACGCACCTGCCAATCTCCCACTAGCATTTCTCTCCATTAATTCCAAAATAAATGATGAACACTTCCACCAACATACAGCTACAGCACATGAGACGAATTTATAATCCATGGAATTTATGCTATAATATGAACGGAATCTATTAAACAACAAACTGAAACAACGCTGTAGTCTACTGTAGGTTGACGGGACACACCTGTGGAATCGACTGTATGCTACTGTCGTCGACACTCGTCTCTAATCACAGTAAGCGCGGCAGTAAGTGATGTGTTCACTGCACAACCCCTAATACTCCCCGCCAGTGGATTAGCATTGAATCAATTCATTTCATGTTTTTTAGCCATTCACAAACTTTCTTGTCTCTTAGCAAGTTGTATTCTGTATTGACAATTATTTTGTTCAGATGTCTCTGTCTGCCTGTTATCCTGTGGATAATGGCCTCTGTACCAGTGCATTGTGGCTCTAGTCAGATATCAACTTCAAAGACATTCAATAAAACAAATAACAGACAAATCCTACTGTTTTAATGAGGGCTGGGATGCTAATAAGCCCATTGCTTTCTATTCCACTGCGGCGTGCGTGCAGGGCCCTCTCTCACTGCGTCTCTGGCACAGAGGCATAGCTCCCAGAAGGCGGCGGGGGAGAGCGAGGAAGCAAGCGTTGTGGAGGAGGTAGAGGGCCCTCAGAAGTCTGAGACACTCTGACAGGCCAAATGAAGGGGAGTCACTGGGAGTCAGTCGCTGGGCACGGTGGGAGTCAGTCGCTGGGCACGGTGGGAGTCAGTCGCTGGGCACGGTGGGAGTCAGTCACAGGGCATGGTGGGAGTCAGTCACTGGGCATGGTGGGAGTCAGTCACTGGGCATGGTGGGAGTCAGTCACAGGGCACGGTGGGAGTCAGTCGCTGGGCACGGTGGGAGTCAGTCACTGGGCACGGTGGGAGTCAGTCACTGGGCATGGTGGGAGTCAGTCACTGGGCACGGTGGGAGTCAGTCGCTGGGCACGGTGGGAGTCAGTCGCTGGGCACGGTGGGAGTCAGTCACAGGGCATGGTGGGAGTCAGTCGCTGGGCACGGTGGGAGTCAGTCGCTGGGCACGGTGGGAGTCAGTCGCTGGGCACGGTGGGAGTCAGTCGCTGGGCACGGTGGGAGTCAGTCGCTGGGCACGGTGGGAGTCAGTCACAGGGCATGGTGGGAGTCAGTCACTGGGCATGGTGGGAGTCAGTCACTGGGCATGGTGGGAGTCAATCACTGGGCATGGTGGGAGTCAGTCACTGGTTATGGTGGGTATCAGTCGCTGGGCACGGTGGGAGTCAGTTGCTGGGCACGGTGGGAGTCAGTCTCTGGGCACGGTGGGAGTCAGTCACAGGGCATGGTGGGTGTCAGTCACTGGGCATGGTGGGAGTCAGTCACTGGGCATGGTGGGAGTCAATCACTGGGCATGGTGGGAGTCAGTCACTGGTTATGGTGGGTATCAGTCGCTGGGCACGGTGGGAGTCAGTCGCTGGGCACGGTGGGAGTCAGTCTCTGGGCACGGTGGGAGTCAGTCGCTGGGCACGGTGGGAGTCAGTCACTGGGCACGGTGGGAGTCAGTCACTGGGCATGGTGGGAGTCAGTCACTGGGCATGGTGGGAGTCAATCGCTGGGCATGGTGGGAGTCAATCGTTGGGCATGGTGGGAGTCAGTCACTGGGCATGGTGGGTATCAGTCGCTGGGCACGGTGGGAGTCAGTCGCTGGGCATGGTGGGAGTCAGTCGCTGGGCATGGTGGGAGTCAGTCGCTGGGCATGGTGGGAGTCAGTCGCTGGGCATGGTGGGAGTCAGTCGCTGGGCATGGTGGGAGTCAGTCGCTGGGCATGGTGGGAGTCAGTCGCTGGGCACGGTGGGAGTCAGTCGCTGGGCATGGTGGGAGTCAGTCACAGGGCATGGTGGGAGTCAGTCGCTGGGCATGGTGGGTGTCAGTCGCTGGGCATGGTGGGAGTCAGTCGCTGGGCATGGTGGGTATCAGTCGCTGGGCACGGTGGGAGTCAGTCGCTGAGCATGGTGGGTATCAGTCGCTGGGCATGGTTGGTATCAGTCACTGGGCATGGTGACGACAGCGCAGTGATTCAGTTCTGCTCTGCTTGTCAAGAGGCACCACTGATCTAAGAACAACCATGAAACACAATAAGGTGATAATGAACAGAAGTAAGAGAGACAGAGCCCTCGCCCTGCCTCACCTCGTCCACAGGTCCTACACTCCACCGCTAGCTGTAGTCATCCCCCAGTCTCTTGATCAACTCGAACGCTCGCTTCGCTGTCCTTAATTAATTAGCTCCCATGGTGAGAATACATTAGTGTCTGGAGTCTTGCTGCGTGCACACTTAATTCAATCGAAACAAACACTTTACGAACCAATTTATTCAAAAGGCACTATAAAATGGATCATGCAGAGCCGTGGCCTTCTTGAAGGATAAGCATGGGGATCTTCTCTAAGATAACTTCTAAGCGAGGGAGAACTGGAGAACGCAGGGATTTCATTTCTGGCTTTCATTAGAGATTTTAGTAATTTAGCAGACTTTTATCCAGAGTGACCTACAGGACCAATTAGAATTAAGTGCCTTGCTCAAGGGCACATCGGTAGATTTTTCACCTAGCCGGCTTGGGGATTCAAACCATCAACTTTTTGGTTACTTTCCCAACGGTCTAATCCTCCAAGCTACTTGCCGCCCCGCCCCTTTCTCAAGGAAAACTAATCAAACATCGGCAGGCTCCAAAGGCCTGTGAGCGTTCCCTATTTGAAAACAATGCAGATGATTCCCAGTGGAAATCAGCACCACGCCACTGTCGGCGTGAGCCGGGTGGCGCTATTGTTAGCAAGTTGTGACGCGTGACACCTACAGAGAGACCACAGCGTGCGTCCCCCGTGCTCCCACACTCACAGAGCTCTAACAGAGTCAAACAACAGGATCATCTTCCATTGTCTAGAAACACAACCACGTATATAATCAGGTAGACGAACGGGTCGTTCAGGACAGGTATTCACACACTAATCACAGTATCCAACTGCAAAACCTCCCCTCTAACACCTGCCATTACTGCCAAGCTTATCCTCTGTGAGTGCTCAGTGAGGGGCCAAGAAAAATACCTAATTTCACACACAAACATTCACAAACCCCCGATGCCCAGGAAAACACAGAAGACGATTGAAGAGAAGGGACCAGAGGAAAACACTGTAATTTCACTAAAATAAATATTCTCATTGGAAACAATCACAAAATCATAGTAGGCATACTACAAGGACGTCAGGGAGGAGTGAAGGAGAGTCCTAGGCGGGATGCACTTCTCTACAGTAACCTGCTCTCTCGGATTGTGGTGACGGTTTCAGAGAGACGGCTAGCAGAAGATAAGCCAGCGGGATAGAGGGAGGAAGAGGCAGAGAAGAAGGAAGAGAGCTGATCTGTCAATCAGATGGGGGGTGTGCAATGCCAGACAGAGAAGCATGGCTGACTGACTTAGCACAGTGAGAGAAAATGAATCTGATCAAAGTCCTGATCAGGAGCCAGTGTTGATTGCTCCAATGCTCTGGGTCCATACAAAAACACTTCTAATTGGTGAATTAAGTTACTGAGACCGTGTTCAGTGACATTCAGCCAGACTGACTTGGAAGCACTGACATGAATTTTTAAGTCAAGAAAAACAACATGTGCATCAAAACAACTGAACTGCAAGTGCACTTCAAATGAGCTCTGTCTATTTGTATCTGTTCATTTCAGGGAGGGGTTAGGTAGTATTAGGTAGTATTAGGTAGGGGTTAGGTAGTATTAGGTAGGGGTCAGGTAGTATTAGGTAGTATTAGGTAGGGGTTAGGTAGTATTAGGTAGGGGTTAGGTAGTATTAGGTAGGGGTTAGGTAGTATTAGGTAGTATTAGGTAGTATTAGGTAGTATTAGTTAGGGGTTAGGTAATATTAGGTAGGGGTTAGGTAGTATTAGGTAGGGGTTAGGTAGTATTAGGTAGGGGTTAGATAGTATTAGGTAGGGGTTAGATGGTATTAGGTAGGGGTTAGATGGTATTAGGTAGGGGTTAGATGGTATTAGGTAGGGGTTAGGTAGTATTAGGTAGGGGTTAGATAGTATTAGGTAGTATTAGGTAGGGGTTAGATAGTATTAGGTAGAGGTTAGATAGTATTAGGTAGGGGTTAGGTAGTATTAGGTAGGGGTTAGGTAGTATTAGGTAGGGGTTAGGTAGTATTAGGTATGGGTTAGATGGTATTAGGTAGGGGTTAGATAGTATTAGGTAGGGGTTAGATAGTATTAGGTAGGGGTTAGGTAGTATTAGGTAGGGGTTAGGTAGTATTAGGTAGTATTAGGTAGGGGTTAGATGGTATTAGGTAGTATTAGGTAGTATTAGGCAGCATTAGGTAGTATTAGGCAGTATTAGGTAGGGGGTTAGGTAGTAGTAGGTAGTATTAGGTAGGGGTTAGGTAGTATTAGGTAGTATTAGGTAGTATTAGGTAGTATTAGGTAAGGGTTAGGTAGTATTAGGTAGGGGTTAGGTAGTATTAGGTAGTATTAGATAGGGGTTAGGTAGTATTAGGTAGGGGTTAGGTAGTATTAGGTAGTATTAGGTAGGGGTTAGGTAGTATTAGGTAGGGGTTAGATGGTATTAGGTAGGGGTTAGGTAGTATTGGGTAGGGGTTAGATGCTATTAGGTAGGGGTTAGGTAGTATTAGGTAGGGGTTAGATAGTATTAGGTAGGGGTTATGTAGTATTAGGTAGGGGTTAGATAGTATTCGGTAGGGGTTAGATAGTATTAGGTAGGGGTTAGGTAGTATTAGGTAGGGGTTAGATGGTATTAGGTAGGGGTTAGGTAGTATTAGGTAGGGGTTAGATGGTATTAGGTAGGGGTTAGGTAGTATTAGGTAGGGGTTAGGTAGTATTAGGTAGGGGTTAGATAGTATTAGGTAGGGGTTAGATAGTATTAGGTAGGGGTTAGATAGTATTAGGTAGGGGTTAGATAGTATTAGGTAGTATTAGGTAGGGGTTAGATGGTATTAGGTAGTATTAGGTAGCATTAGGTAGGGGTTAGACAGTATTAGGTAGTATTAGGTAGGGGTTAGATGGTATTAGGTAGGGGTTAGGTAGTATTAGGTAGGGGTTAGGTAGTATTAGGTAGTATTAGGTAGGGGTTAGGTAGTATTGGGTAGGGGTTAGATGGTATTAGGTAGGGGTTAGGTAGTATTAGGTAGGGGTTAGATAGTATTAGGCATTATTAGGTAGGGGTTATGTAGTATTGGGTAGGGGTTAGATGGTATTAGGTAGGGGTTAGATAGTATTAGGTAGGGGTTAGGTAGTACTAGGTACGGGTTAGATGTTATTAGGTAGGGGTTAGGTAGTATTAGGTAGGGGTTAGATGGTATTAGGTAGTATTAGGTAGCATTAGGTAGGGGTTAGACAGTATTAGGTAGTATTAGGTAGGGGTTAGATGGTATTAGGTAGGGGTTAGGTAGTATTAGGTAGGGGTTAGGTAGTATTAGGTAGTATTAGGTAGGGGTTAGGTAGTATTGGGTAGGGGTTAGATGGTATTAGGTAGGGGTTAGGTAGTATTAGGTAGGGGTTAGATAGTATTAGGCATTATTAGGTAGGGGTTATGTAGTATTGGGTAGGGGTTAGATGGTATTAGGTAGGGGTTAGATAGTATTAGGTAGGGGTTAGGTAGTACTAGGTACGGGTTAGATGTTATTAGGTAGGGGTTAGGTAGTATTAGGTAGGGGTTAGATAGTATTAGGTAGTATTAGGTAGGGGTTAGACAGTATTAGGTAGGGGTTAGGTAGTATTAGGTAGGGGTTAGGTAGTATTAGGTAGTATTAGGTAGGGGCTAGGTAGTATTAGGTAGGGGCTAGGTAGTATTAGGTAGGGGTTAGGTAGTATTAGGTAGTATTAGGTAGGGGTTAGATAGTATTAGGTAGGGGTTAGATAGTATTAGGTAGGGGTTAGGTAGTATTGGGTAGGGGTTAGATGGTATTAGGTAGGGGTTAGGTAGTATTAGGTAGGAGTTAGATAGTATTAGGTAGGAGTTAGATGGTATTAGGTAGGGGTTAGGTAGTATTAGGTAGGGGTTAGATGGTATTAGGTAGGGGTTAGGTAGTATTAGGTAGGGGTTAGACAGTATTAGGTAGGGGTTAGGTAGTATTAGGTAGGGGTTAGGTAGTATTAGGTAGGGGTTAGGTAGTATTAGGTAGGGGTTAGACAGTATTAGGTAGTATTAGGTAGGGGTTAGATGGTATTAGGTAGGGGTTAGGTAGTATTAGGTAGGGGTTAGGTAGTATTAGGTAGTATTAGGTAGGGGTTAGGTAGTATTAGGTAGGGGTTAGGTAGTATTAGGTAGGGGTTAGATGGTATTAGGTAGGGGTTAGGTAGTATTAGGTAGGGGTTAGGTAGTATTAGGTAGGGGTTAGGTAGTATTAGGTAGGGGTTAGGTAGTATTAGGTAGGGGTTAGGTAGTATTAGGTAGGGGTTAGATGGTATTAGGTAGTATTAGGTAGGGGTTAGATAGTATTAGGTAGGGGTTAGGTAGTATTAGGTAGGGGTTAGACAGTATTAGGTAGTATTAGGTAGGGGTTAGGTAGTATTAGGTAGGGGTTAGGTAGTATTAGGGAGGGGTTAGACAGTATTAGGTAGGGGCTAGGTAGTATTAGGTAGGGGGTAGATAGTATTAGGAAGTATTAGGTAAGGGTTAGGTAGTATTAGGTAGGGGTTAGGTAGTATTAGGTAGTATTAGGCAGGGGTTAGGTAGTATTAGGGAGGGGTTAGACAGTATTAGGTAGGGGTTAGGTAGTATTAGGAAGTATTAGGTAGGGGTTAGATAGTATTAGGTAGGGGTAAGGTAGTATTAGGAAGTATTAGGTAGGGGTTAGATAGTATTAGGTAGGGGTTAGATAGTATTAGGAAGTATTAGCTAGGGGTTAGATAGTATTAGGTAGGGGTTAGATAGTATTAGGAAGTATTAGGTAAGGGTTAGGTAGTATTAGGTAGGGGTTAGGTAGTATTAGGTAGTATTAGGTAGTATTAGGCAGGGGTTAGGTAGTATTAGGGAGGGGTTAGACAGTATTAGGTAGGGGCTAGGTAGTATTAGGTAGGGGGTAGATAGTATTAGGAAGTATTAGGTAAGGGTTAGGTAGTATTAGGTAGGGGTTAGGTAGTATTAGGTAGTATTAGCTAGTATTAGGCAGGGGTTAGGTAGTATTAGGGAGGGGTTAGACAGTATTAGGTAGGGGTTAGGTAGTATTAGGGAGGGGTTAGACAGTATTAGGTAGGGGTTAGGTAGTATTAGGAAGTATTAGGTAGGGGTTAGATAGTATTAGGTAGGGGTAAGGTAGTATTAGGAAGTATTAGGTAGGGGTTAGATAGTATTAGGTAGGGGTTAGATAGTATTAGGAAGTATTAGCTAGGGGTTAGATAGTATTAGGTAGGGGTTAGATAGTATTAGGAAGTATTAGGTAAGGGTTAGGTAGTATTAGGTAGTATTAGGGAGGGGTTAGATAGTATTAGGTAGGGGTTAGGTAGTATTAGGAAGTATTAGGTAGGGGTTAGATAGTATTAGGTAGGGGTTAGATAGTATTAGGAAGTATTAGGTAAGGGCTAGGTAGTATTAGGTAGTATTAGGTAGTATTAGTTGGTATTAGGTAGGGGTTAGATAGTATTAGGTAGGGGTTAGATAGTATTAGGAAGTATTAGGTAAGGGTTAGGTAGTATTAGGTAGGGGTTAGACAGTATTAGGTAGTATTAGGTAGGGGTTAGGTAGTATTGGGTAGGGGTTAGATGGTATTAGGTAGGGGTTAGGTAGTATTAGGTAGGGGTTAGATAGTATTAGGTATTATTAGGTAGGGGTTATGTAGTATTGGGTAGGGGTTAGATGGTATTAGGTAGGGGTTAGATAGTATTAGGTAGGGGTTAGGTAGTACTAGGTAGGGGTTAGATGTTATTACATGTTACATGTTACATGTTACAGTATTAGGTAGGGGCTAGTATTAGGTAGGGGCTAGGTAGTATTAGGTAGTATTAGGTAGGGGCTAGGTAGTATTAGGTAGTATTAGGTAGGGGTTAGATAGTATTAGGTAGGGGTTAGATAGTATTAGGTAGGGGTTAGGTAGTATTAGGTAGGGGTTAGGTAGTATTAGGTAGGGGTTAGATGGTATTAGGTAGGGGTTAGAGAGTATTAGGTAGGGGTTAGATAGTATTAGGTAGGGGTTAGAGAGTATTAGGTAGGGGGTAGATAGTATTAGGTAGGGGTTAGGTAGTATTAGGTAGGGGTTAGGTAGTATTAGGTAGGGGTTAGGTAGTATTAGGTAGGGGTTAGATAGTATTAGGTAGGGGTTAGATAGTATTAGGTAGGGGTTAGGTAGTATTAGGTAGGGGTTAGGTAGTATTAGGTAGGGGTTACGTAGTATTAGGTAGGGGTTAGATAGTATTAAGTAGGGGTTAGATAGTATTAGGTAGGGGTTAGACAGTATTAGGTAGGGGCTTGGTAGTATTAGGTAGTATTAGGTAGGGGTTAGGTAGTATTAGGTAGGGGTTGGATAGTATTAGGTAGGGTTAGGTAGTATTAGGTAGGGGTTAGATGGTATTAGGTAGGGGTTAGACAGTATTAGGTAGGGGCTAGGTAGTATTAGGTAGTATTAGGTAGGGGTTAGGTAGTATTAGGTAGGGGTTAGACAGTATTAGGTAGGGGCTAGGTAGTATTAGGTAGTATTAGGTAGGGGTTAGGTAGTATTAGGTAGGGGCTAGGTAGTATTAGGTAGGGGTTAGGTAGTATTAGGTAGGGGTTAGGTCGTATTAGGTAGTATTAGGTAGGGGTTAGGTAGTATTAGGTAGGGGCTAGGTAGTATTAGGTAGTATTAGGTAGGGGTTAGGTAATATTAGGTAGTATTAGGTAGGGGCTAGGTAGGGGCTAGGTAGTATTAGGTAGTATTAGGTAGGGGTTAGATAATATTAGGTAGTATTAGGTAGTATTAGGTAGTATTAGGTAGTATTAGGTAGGGGTTAGGTAGTATTAGGTAGGGGTTAGACAGTATTAGGTAGAGGTTAGGTAGTATTAGGTAGGGGTTAGGTAGTATTAGGTAGGGGTTAGATAATATTAGGTAGTATTAGGTAGGGGTTAGGTAGTATTAGGTAGGGGTTAGACAGTATTAAGTAGTATTAGATTGGGGTTAGGTAGTATTAGGTAGTATTAGGCAGGGGTTAGGTAGTATTAGGAAGTATTAGGTAAGGGTTAGGTAGTATTAGGGAGGGGTTAGACAGTATTAGGTAGGGGATAGGTAGTATTAGGAAGTATTAGGTAGGGGTTAGATAGTATTAGGTAGGGGTAAGGTAGTATTAGGAAGTATTAGGTAGGGGTTAGATAGTATTAGGTAGGGGTTAGATAGTATTAGGAAGTATTAGCTAGGGGTTAGATAGTATTAGGTAGGGGTTAGATAGTATTAGGAAGTATTAGGTAAGGGTTAGGTAGTATTAGGTAGTATTAGGGAGGGGTTAGATAGTATTAGGTAGGGGTTAGGTAGTATTAGGAAGTATTAGGTAGGGGTTAGATAGTATTAGGTAGGGGTTAGATAGTATTAGGAAGCATTAGGTAAGGGCTAGGTAGTATTAGGTAGTATTAGGTAGTATTAGTTGGTATTAGGTAGGGGTTAGATAGTATTAGGTAGGGGTTAGATAGTATTAGGAAGTATTAGGTAAGGGTTAGGTAGTATTAGGGAGGGGTTAGACAGTATTAGGTAGGGGTTAGATAGTATTAGGAAGTATTAGGTAAGGATTAGGTAGTATTAGGAAGGGGTTAGACAGTATTAGGTAGGGGCTAGGTAGTATTAGTTGGTATTAGGTAGGGGTTAGATATTATTAGGTAGGGGTTGGATAGTATTAGGAAGTATTAGGTAAGAGTTAGGTAGTATTAGGTAGTATTAGGTAGTATTAGGTAGGGGCTAGGTAGTATTAGTTGGTATTAGGTAGGGGTTAGATGGTATTAGGTAGGGGTTAGACAGTATTAGGTAGGGGCTTGGTAGTATTAGGTAGTATTAGGTAGGGGTTAGGTAGTATTAGGTAGGGGTTGGATAGTATTAGGTAGGGTTAGGTAGTATTGGGTAGGGGATAGATGGTATTAGGTAGGGGTTAGATAGTATTAGGTAGGAGTTAGATGGTATTAGGTAGGGGTTAGGTAGTATTAGGTAGGGGTTAGATAGTATTAGGTAGGAGTTAGATGGTCTTAGGTAGGGGTTAGGTAGTATTAGGTAGGGGTTAGGTAGTATTAGGTAGGGGTTAGGTAGTATTAGGTAGGGGTTAGGTAGTATTAGGTAGGGGTTAGATGGTATTAGGTAGGGGTTAGGTAATATTACGTAGGGGTTAGATAGTATTAGGTAGGGGTTAGGTAGTATTAGGTAGGGGTTAGACAGTATTAGGTAGTATTAGGTAGGGGTTAGGTAGTATTAGGTAGGGGTTAGGTAGTATTAGGGAGGGGTTAGACAGTATTAGGTAGGGGCTAGGTAGTATTAGGTAGTATTAGGTAGGGGCTAGGTAGTATTAGGTAGTATTAGGTAGGGGTTAGATAGTATTAGGTAGGGGTTAGATAGTATTAGGTAGGGGTTAGGTAGTATTAGGTAGGGGTTAGGTAGTATTAGGTAGGGGTTAGATGGTATTAGGTAGGGGTTAGAGAGTATTAGGTAGGGGTTAGATAGTATTAGGTAGGGGTTAGAGAGTATTAGGTAAGGGGTAGATAGTATTAGGTAGGGGTTAGGTAGTATTAGGTAGGGGTTAGGTAGTATTAGGTAGGGGTTAGAGAGTATTAGGTAAGGGGTAGATAGTATTAGGTAGGGGTTAGGTAGTATTAGGTAGGGGTTAGGTAGTATTAGGTAGGGGTTAGGTAGTATTAGGTAGGGGTTAGATAGTATTAGGTAGGGGTTAGATAGTATTAGGTAGGGGTTAGGTAGTATTAGGTAGGGGTTAGGTAGTATTAGGTAGGGGTTACGTAGTATTAGGTAGGGGTTAGATAGTATTAAGTAGGGGTTAGATAGTATTAGGTAGGGGTTAGACAGTATTAGGTAGAGGCTTGGTAGTATTAGGTAGTATTAGGTAGGGGTTAGGTAGTATTAGGTAGGGGTTGGATAGTATTAGGTAGGGTTAGGTAGTATTAGGTAGGGGTTAGATGGTATTAGGTAGGGGTTAGACAGTATTAGGTAGGGGCTAGGTAGAATTAGGTAGTATTAGGTAGGGGTTAGGTAGTATTAGGTAGGGGTTAGACAGTATTAGGTAGGGGCTAGGTAGTATTAGGTAGTATTAGGTAGGGGTTAGGTAGGGGCTAGGTAGTATTAGGTAGGGGTTAGGTAGTATTAGGTAGGGGTTAGGTCGTATTAGGTAGTATTAGGTAGGGGTTAGGTAGTATTAGGTAGGGGCAAGATAGTATTAGGTAGTATTAGGTAGGGATTAGGTAGTATTAGGTAGGGGTTAGGTAGTATTAGGTAGTATTAGGTAGGGGTTAGGTAGTATTAGGTAGGGGCTAGGTAGTATTAGGTAGTATTAGGTAGGGGTTAGGTAGTATTAGGTAGGGGTTAGACAGTATTAGGTAGGGGCTAGGTAGTATTAGGTAGTATTAGGTAGGGGTTAGATAATATTAGGTAGGGGTTAGGTAGTATTAGGTAGGGGTTAGGTAGTATTAGGTAGTTTTAGGTAGGGGTTAGATAGTATTAGGTGGGGGTTAGGTAGTATTAGGCAGGAGTTATGTAGTATTAGGTAGGGGTTAGATAGTATTAGGTGGGGGTTAGAAACTATTAGGTCGTATTAGGTAGGGGCTAGGTAGTATTAGGTAGTATTAGGCAGGGGTTAGGTAGTATTAGGTAGGGGTTAGGCAGTATTATTAGGTAGGGGTTAGGTAGTATTAGGTAGGGGTTAGACAGTATTAGGTAGGGGTTAGGTAGTATTAGGTAGGGGTTAGGTAGTATTGGGTAGGGATTGGTAGGGGTTAGGTAGTATTAGGTAGTATTAGGTAGGGGGTAGATAGTATTAGGTAGTATTAGGTAGGGGTTAGGTAGAATTAGGTAGGGGTTAGGTAGTATTAGGTAAGGGTTAGATAGTATTAGGAAGGGGTTAGGTAGTATTAGGTAGTATTGGGTAGTGGGTAGATAGTATTAAGTAGTATTAGGTAGGGGTTAGGTAGAATTAGGTAGGGGTTAGGTAGTATTAGGTGGTATTAGGTAGGGGTTAGGTAGTATTAGGTAGGGGTTAGATAATATTAGGTAGCATTAGGTAGGGGTTAGGTAGAATTAAGTAGGGGTTAGGTAGTATTAGGTGGTATTAGGTAGGGGTTAGGTAGTATTAGGTAGGGGTTAGATAGTATTAGGTAGGGGTTAGGTAGTATTAGGTAGTATTGGGTAGTGGGTAGATAGTATTACGAAGTATTAGGTAGGGGTTAGGTAGTATTAGGTAGTATTAGGTGGGGGATAGTTAGTATTAGTTTGTATTAGGTAGGTGTCAGGTAGTATTAGGTAGGGGTTAGATAGTAATAGTTAGGGGTTAGGTAGTATTAGGTAGGGGTTAGGTAGTAATAGTTAGGGGTTAAGTAGTATTAGGTAGGGGTTAGATAGTATTAGGTAGGAGTTAGATAGTATTAGGTAGGGGTTAGATAGTAATAGTTAGGGGTTAGGTAGTATTAGGTAGGGGTTAGGTAGTATTAGGTAGGGGTTCGAAAGTATTAGGTATGGGTTAGAAAGCATTAGGTAGTATTAGGTAGTATTAGATAGTATTAGGTAGTATTAGGTAGGGGTTAGGTAGTATTATTAGGTAGGGGTTATGTAGTATTAGGTAGGGGTTAGATAATATTAGGTAGTATTAGGTAAGGGTTAGGTAGTATTAGGTAGGGCTTAGATAGTATTAGGTAGTATTAGGTAAGGGTTAGGTAGTATTAGGTAGGGGTTAGCTAGTATTAGGTAGTATTAGGTAGGGGTTAGATAGTATTAAGTAGTATTAGGTAGGGGTCCGATTGTATTAGGTAGGGGGTTGATAGTATTTGGTAGTATTAGGGACGGGTTAGGTAGTATTAGGTATAGGGTTAGGTAGTATTAGGTAGGAGTTAGGTAGTATTAGGTAGGGGTTAGGTAGTATTAGGTAGTATTAGGTAGGGGTTAGATAGTATTTGGTAGTATTAGGTAGGGGTTAGAATGTATTAGGTAGTATTAGGTTGGGGTTGGATAGTATTAAGTAGTATTAGGTAGGGGTCCGATTGTATTAGGTAGGGGTTAGATAGTATTTGGTAGTATTAGGTAAGGGTTAGGTAGTATTAGGTATAGGGTTAGGTAGTATTAGGTAGGAGTTAGGTAGTATTAGGTAGGGGTTAGGTAGTATTAGGTAGTATTAGGTAGGGGTTAGATAGTATTTGGTAGTATTAGGTAAGGGTTAGGTAGTATTAGGTAGTATTAGTTAGGGGTTAGAAAGTATTAGGTAGTATTAGTTAGGGGTTAGAAAGTATTAGGTAGTATTAGGTAGGGGTTAGATAGTATTTGGTAGTATTAGGTAAGGGTTAGGTAGTATTAGGTAGGGGTTAGGTAGTATTAGGTATGGGTTAGATAGTATTAGGTAGGGGTTAGGGTAGGGGTTAGGTAGTATTAGGTAGTATTAGGTATAGGGTTAGGTAGTATTAGGTAGGAGTTAGGTAGTATTAGGTAGGGGTTAGGTAGTATTAGGTAGGGGTTAGGTAGTATTAGGTAGGGGTTAGGTAGTATTAGGTAGGGGTTATGTAGTTTTAGGTAGGGGTTAGGTAGTATTAGGTAGGGGTTAGGTAGGGGTTAGGTAGTATTAGGTGGTATTAGGTAGGGGTTATGTAGTATTAGGTAGTATTAGGTAGGGGTTAGACAGTATTAGGTAGGGGTTAGGTAGTATTATTAGGTAGGGGTTAGGTAGTATTAGGTAGTATTAGGCAGGGGTTAGGTAGTATTAGGTAGGGGTTAGGCATTATTATTAGGTAGGGGTTAGGTAGTATTAGGTAGTATTAGGTAGGGGTTAGGTAGTATTAGGCAGGGGTTAGGTAGGGGTTAGGTAGTATTAGGTAGTATTAGGTAGGGGGTAGATAGTATTAGGTAGGGGTTAGGTAGGGGTTAGGTAGTATTAGGTGGTATTAGGTATAGGGTTAGGTAGTATTAGGTAGGAGTTAGGTAGTATTAGGTAGGGGTTAGGTAGTATTAGGTAGGGGTTAGGTAGTATTAGGTAGGGGTTAGGTAGTATTAGGTAGGGGTTATGTAGTTTTAGGTAGGGGTTAGGTAGTATTAGGTAGGGGTTAGGTAGTATTAGGTAGTTTTAGGTAGGGGTTAGATAGTATTAGGTGGGGGTTAGGTAGTATTAGGCAGGAGTTATGTAGTATTAGGTAGGGGTTAGATAGTATTAGGTGGGGGTTAGAAACTATTAGGTCGTATTAGGTAGGGGCTAGGTAGTATTAGGTAGTATTAGGCAGGGGTTAGGTAGTATTAGGTAGGGGTTAGGCAGTATTATTAGGTAGGGGTTAGGTAGTATTAGGTAGTATTAGGCAGGGGTTAGGTAGTATTAGGTAGGGGTTAGGCAGTATTATTAGGTAGGGGTTAGGTAGTATTAGGTAGTATTAGGTAGGGGTTAGGTAGTATTAGGCAGGGGTTAGGTAGGGGTTAGGTAGTATTAGGTAGTATTAGGTAGGGGGTAGATAGTATTAGGTCGTATTAGGTAGGGGTTAGGTAGTATTAGGTAGGGGTTAGGTAGGGGTTAGATAGTATTAGGTGGTATTAGGTAGGGGTTATGTAGTATTAGGTAGTATTAGGTAGGGGTTAGACAGTATTAGGTAGGGGTTAGGTAGTATTATTAGGTAGGGGTTAGGTAGTATTAGGTAGTATTAGGCAGGGGTTAGGTAGTATTAGGTAGGGGTTAGGCATTATTATTAGGTAGGGGTTAGGTAGTATTAGGTAGTATTAGGTAGGGGTTAGGTAGTATTAGGCAGGGGTTAGGTAGGGGTTAGGTAGTATTAGGTAGGGGGTAGATAGTATTAGGTAGGGGTTAGGTAGGGGTTAGGTAGTATTAGGTGGTATTAGGTAGGGGTTATGTAGTATTAGGTAGTATTAGGTAGGGGTTAGACAGTATTAGGTAGGGGTTAGGTAGTATTATTAGGTAGGGGTTAGGTAGTATTAGGTAGTATTAGGCAGGGGTTAGGTAGTATTAGGTAGGGGTTAGGCATTATTATTAGGTAGGGGTTAGGTAGTATTAGGTAGTATTAGGTAGGGGTTAGGTAGTATTAGGTAGGGGTTAGGTATGGGTTAGGTAGTATTAGGTGGTATTAGGTAGGGGTTATGTAGTATTAGGTAGTATTAGGTAGGGGTTAGACAGTATTAGGTAGGGGTTAGGTAGTATTAGGTGGTATTAGGTAGGGGGTAGATAATATTAGGTAGCATTAGGTAGGGGTTAGGTAGTATTAGGTAGGGGTTAGGTAGCATTAGGTAGTATTAGGTAGGGGTTAGGTAGTATTAGGTAGTATTAGGCAGGCGTTAGATAGTATTAGGTAGGGGTCAGGTAGTATTAGGTAGTATTGGGTAGTGGGTAGATAGTATTACGTAGTATTAGGTAGTGGTCAGGTAGTATTAGGTAGTGGTTAGGTAGTATTAGGTAGTATTGGGTAGTGGTTAGATAGTATTACGTAGTATTAGGTAGGGGTTAGGTAGTATTAGGTAGTATTAGGTGGGGGTTAGTTAGTATTAGTTTGTATTAGGTAGGTGTCAGGTAGTATTAGGTAGTATTAGGTAGTATTAGGTAGTAGTTAGAAAGTTTTAGGTAGGGGGATAGAGAGATGAAGACTTCCACCCCCACCACATTTCCCTCTCGGCTTCATAATTATGTCCCTCCCCCAATCTCTGTCCTACCTGACTCGTCGTCAGACTTGTGTTCGTTGTCGGAGTCGGTGAGTGTGAGGGCTGAGTTCTCCCTGCTGGAGAGGCCGGAGCTGCGGCGGGACTTGATCGCGTGACCCCCCCACAGCTGTACGGCGCGCTCCGGGGACATGGCCCCCTCCGGGTCGGAGTCTGCATCGGAGCCGGCGCTGAGGGAGTAGCCCCGCTGCAGCAAGCCCAGCTCCGAGTGAGAGGAGTGGTAGGCAGCCTGGTGCTGGGTCTGGGTCTGGGTCTGGGCCTGTTGGTCACTCACTCCCAGCTCCGCCAGCGTGAAGCTCCCTGAGAACAGCAACAACCCAGTTAACCCAGACATTTTATTCTAGGAGATTTCTTGGGGTTGGCAAGCTAAAGCAGGCATAAAAAGGAGAAGTGACATTTAGGTGTGTTAATGTTTGCATTTCCTTAAAAACAGGATCTGAGATAAAGGGCACCATATGCAAGCTCAGAAGCCACACTATACACAAAGAGCTATTTAGAAACTCCAGGAATAAAACCAAGAGAAAACCAACTATGCAGATCTGAAGATAAACAATGAGATCAGTGGTGGGAAATGGAGCAGAGATGTAATTTTCATTATGACACATTTGTCTGACCGGTCGATATGTTCCATTGCCAGAGAGATGTGAAAGAGTGAGAAATGACACATAACAGAAATAAAGAGATGAGATATACCAATGGTCCAGGTTATATGTCAAAATAGCCCATGGCTTGTATAGGATGAATTGAAAACCGGGGAGCATGAAGCAGTGTTGGGGAGCAGGATTTTAAATAAATAGTATTTCAAGTGATAGTATTATGTGAAGTTTGAGGGGGGTGCGGGAGTAGGGCTGTGGCGGTCATGATATTTTGTCAGCTGGTGATTGTCATTCAAATAACTGCTGTTCTCACGGTAATTGACCATTAATTAACATACAGATGTGCTCAAATTTGCTGGTACCCGTCAACAAAAAAACGAAGAAGGCACAATTTTCTTTTAAATAACATGAAACTGACTAAACTAATTTGCATCCACCATTGTTTATTCCATATTTAATAGGAGTCAGACCTGGCTTTACAGTGGGGCAAAAATGTATTTAGTCAGCCACCAATTGTGCAAGTTCTCCCACTTAAAAAGATGAGAGAGGCCTGTAATTTTCATCATAGGTATACTTCAACTATGACGGACAAAATGAGAAGAAAAAAAAATCCAGAAAATCACATTGTAGGATTTTTAATGGATTTATTTGCAAATTATGGTGGAAAATAAGTATTTGGTCAATAACAAAAGTTTATCTCAATACTTTGTTATATACCCTTTGTTGGCAATGACAGAGGTCTAACGTTTTCTGTAAGTCTTCACAAGGTTTTCACACACTGTTGCTGGTATTTTGGCCCATTCCTCCATGCAGTTCTCCTCTAGAGCAGTGATGTTTTGGGGCTGTTGCTGGGCAACACAGACTTTCAACTCCTTCCAAAGATTTTCTATGGGGTTGAGATCTGGAGTCTGGCTAGGCCACTCCAGGAACTTGAAATGCTTCCTACGAAGCCATTCCTTCGTTGCCCGGGCGGTGTGTTTGGGATCATTGTCGTGCTGAAAGACCCAGACACGTTTCATCTTCAATGCCCTTGCTGATGGAAGGAGGTTTTCACTCAAAATCTCACGATACATGGCCCCATTCATTCTTTCCTTTACACGGATCAGTCGTCCTGGTCCCTTTGCAGAAAAACAGCCCCAAAGCATGATGTTTCCACCCCCATGCTTCACAGTAGGTATGGTGTTCTTTGGATGCAACTCAGCATTCTTTGTCCTCCAAACACGACGAGTTGAGTTTTTACCAAGAAGTTGTATTTTGGTTTCATCTGACCATATGACATTCTCCCAAACTTCTTCTGGATCATCCAAATGCTCTCTAGCAAACTTCAGACGGGCCTGGACATGTACGGGCTTAAGCAGGGGGACACGTCTGGCACTGCAGAATTTGAGTCCCTGGCGGCGTAGTGCGTTACTGATGGTAGGCTTTGTTACTTTGGTCCCAGCTCTCTGCAGGTCATTCACTAGGTCCCCCCGTGTGGTTCTGGGATTTTTGCTCACCGTTCTTGTGATCATTTTGACCCCACGGGGTGAGATCTTGCGTGGAGCCCCAGATCGAGGGAGATTATCAGTGGTCTTGTATGTCTTCCATTTCCTAATAATTGCTCCCACAGTTGATTTCTTCAAACCAAGCTGCTTACCTATTGCAGATTCAGTCTTCCCAGCCTGGTGCGGCCCTACAATTTTGTTTCTGGTGTCCTTTGACAGCTCTTTGGTCTTGGCCATAGTGGAGTGTGGAGTGTGACTGTTTGAGGTTGTGGCAGGTGTCTTTTATACTGATAACAAGTTCAAACAGGTGCCATTAATACAGGTAACGAGTGGAGGACAGAGGAGCCTCTTAAAGAAGAAGTTACAGGTCTGTGAGAGCCAGAAATCTTGCTTGTTTGTAGGTGACCAAATACTTATTTTCTACCATAATTTGCAAATAAATCTATTAAAAATCCTACAATGTGATTTTCTGGATTTTATTTTCTCATTTTGTCTGTCATAGTTGAAGTGTACCTATGATGAAAATTACAGGCCTCTCTCATCTTTGTAAGTGGGAGAACTTGTATAATTGGTGGCTGACTAAATATTTTTTTGCCCCACTGTAGATGTTATTATTGTAAATAATTATATTATTGTAAATAATAAAACAAGTGAAAATGGCATGGACAAAAATGATGGGAACCTTAACCTAATATTTTGTTGCACAACCTTTAGAGGCAATCACTGCAATCAAATGGTTTCTGTATCTCTCAATGGGACTTCTGCACCTGTTTACAGGTAGTTTGGCCCACTCTTCCTGAGCAATCTGCTCCAGCTGTCTCAGGTTTGATGGGTGCCTTCTCCAGACTGCAAGTTTCAGCTCTTTCCATAGATGTTCGATAGGATTCAGATCAGGACTCACAGAAGGCCACTTCAGAATAGTCCAATGTTTTGTTCTTATCCATTCCTGGGTGCTTTTAGCTGTGTGTTTTGGGTCATTATCCTGTTGCAGGACCCATGACCTGCGACTGAGAAAGAGCTTTCTGACACCGGGCAGTACGTTTCGCTCCAGAATGCCTTGATAGTCTTGAGATTTCATTGTGCCCTGCACAGATTCAAGGCACCCTGTGCCAGGCGCAGCAAAGCAGCCCCAAAACATAACCAAGCCTCCTCCATGTTTCACTGTAGGTAGGTATGGTGTTCTTTACTTTGAAAGCTTAATTTCTTTCCGGCTGTGAACATAGAACTCCAGTTTTGACTCATCTGTCCAAAGGACATTCTACCAGAAGGATTGTGGCTTGTCAATATGCATTTTAGCAAATTCCAGTCTGGATTTGTTTATGTTTTTCTTTCAAAAGTGTAGCACTTCTGGGTCTTCTTCAGCTCAAAAAGCAATGGATCAGAAACTGACATACCTTCACCTTGGAGTTCAGCTTGTATCTCTTTGACAGTTATCCTTGGTTCTTTTTCTACCATTCACACTATTCTTCTGTTGAGTCTGTGATCGATTTTCCTAATGCGGCCGCGCCCAGGGAGGTTAGCTACAGTTCCATGAACCTGAAACTTCTTGATAATATTTGCAACTCTTGTCACAGGAACATAAAGCTGCTTGGAGATGGTCTTGTAGCCTTTACCTTTACATTGCAATGTCTATTATTTTCTCCTCAGACAAATATCTCCTTAGCTTTCTCTGGTCCATGTTCAGTTTGGCACACAATGATACCAAACAGCACAGTGACTACTTTACTCTGGTCCATGTTCAGTGTGATGCACACAATGATACCAAACAGCACAGTGACTACTTTACTATGGTCCATGTTCAGTTTGGTGCACACAATGATACCAAACAGCACAGTGACTACTTTACTCTGGTCCATGTTCAATGTGGTGACCACAATGATACCAAACAGCACAGTGACTACTTTACTCTGGTCCATGTTCAGTGTTGTGACCACAATGATACCAAACAGCACAGTGACTACTTTACTCTGGTCCATGTTCAGTGTGGTGACCACAATGATACCAAACAGCACAGTGACTACTTTACTCTGTCCATGTTCAGTGTGGTGACCACAATGATACCAAACAGCACAGTGACTACTTTACTCTGTCCATGTTCAGTGTGATGACCACAATGATACCAAACAGCACAGTGACTACTTTACTCTGTCCATGTTCAGTGTGGTGACCACAATGATACCAAACAGCACAGTGACTACTTTACTCTGTCCATGTTCAGTGTGATGCACACAATGATACCAAACAGCACAGTGACTACTTTACTCTGGTCCATGGTCAGTGTGGTGACCACAATGATACCAAACAGCACAGTGACTACTTTACTCTGGTCCATGTTCAGTGTGATGACCACAATGATACCAAACAGCACAGTGACTACTTTACTCTGGTCCATGTTCAGTGTGGTGACCACAATGATACCAAACAGCACAGTGACTACTTTACTCTGGTCCATGTTCAGTGTGGTGACCACAATGATACCAAACAGCACAGTGACTACTTTACTCTGTCCATGTTCAGTGTGATGACCACAATGATACCAAACAGCACAGTGACTACTTTACTCTGTCCATGTTCAGTGTGGTGACCACAATGATACCAAACAGCACAGTGACTACTTTACTCTGTCCATGTTCAGTGTGATGCACACAATGATACCAAACAGCACAGTGACTACTTTACTCTGGTCCATGGTCAGTGTGGTGACCACAATGATACCAAACAGCACAGTGACTACTTTACTCTGGTCCATGTTCAGTGTGGTGACCACAATGATACCAAACAGCACAGTGACTACTTTACTCTCTCCATGTTCAGTGTGATGCACACAATGACACCAAACAGCACAGTGACTACTTTACTCTGGTCCATGGTCAGTGTGGTGACCACAATGATACCAAACAGCACAGTGACTACTTTACTCTGGTCCATGTTCAGTATGGTGACCACAATGATACCAAACAGCACAGTGACTACTTTACTCTGGCCCATGGTCAGTGTGGTGACCACAATGATACCAAACAGCTCAGTGACTACTTTACTCTGGCCCATGTTCAGTGTTGTGTACACAATGATACCAAACAGCACAGTGACTACTTTACTCTGGTCCATGTTCAGTGTGGTGACCACAATGATACCAAACAGCTCAGTGACTACTTTACTCTGGCCCATGTTCAGTGTTGTGTACACAATGACACCAAACAGCACAGTGACTACTTTACTCTGGTCCATGTTCAGTGTTGTGTACACAATGATACCAAACAGCACAGTGACTACTTTACTCTGGTCCATGTTCAGTGTGGTGACCACAATGATACCAAACAGCACAGTGACTACTTTACTCTGGTCCATGTTCAGTGTTGTGTACACAATGATACCAAACAGCACAGTGACTACTTTACTCTGGTCCATGTTCAATGTGGGGCACACAATGATACCAAACAGCACAGTGACTACTTTACTCTGGTCCATGTTCAGTGTGGTGACCACAATGATACCAAACAGCTCAGTGACTACTTTACTCTGGTCCATGTTCAGTGTTGTGTACACAATGATACCAAACAGCTCAGTGACTACTTTACTCTGGTCCATGTTCAGTGTTGTGTACACAATGATACCAAACAGCTCAGTGACTACTTTACTCTGGTCCATGTTCAGTGTGGTGACCACAATGATACCAAACAGCACAGTGACTACTTTACTCTGGTCCATGTTCAGTGTGGTGACCACAATGATACCAAACAGCACAGTGACTACTTTACTCTGGTCCATGTTCAGTGTGGTGACCACAATGATACCAAACAGCACAGTGACTACTTTACTCTGGTCCATGTTCAATGTGGTGACCACAATGATACCAAACAGCACAGTGACTACTTTACTCTGGTCCATGTTCAATGTGGTGACCACAATGATACCAAACAGCACAGTGACTACTTTACTCTGGTCCATGTTCAATGTGGTGACCACAATGATACCAAACAGCACAGTGACTACTTTACTCTGGTCCATGTTCAGTGTGGTGACCACAATGATACCAAACAGCACAGTGACTACTTTACTCTGGTCCATGTTCAGTGTGGTGTACACAATGATACCAAACAGCACAGTGACTACTTTACTCTGGTCCATGTTCAGTGTGGTGACCACAATGATACCAAACAGCACAGTGACTACTTTACTCTGGTCCATGTTCAGTGTGGTGACCACAATGATACCAAACAGCACAGTGACTACTTTACTCTGGTCCATGTTCAGTGTGGTGACCACAATGATACCAAACAGCACAGTGACTACTTTACTCTGGTCCATGTTCAATGTGGTGACCACAATGATACCAAACAGCACAGTGACTACTTTACTCTGGTCCATGTTCAATGTGGTGACCACAATGATACCAAACAGCACAGTGACTACTTTACTCTGGCCCATGTTCAGTGTGGTGCACAGTGACTACTTTACTCTGGTCCATGTTCAGTGTGGTGACCACAATGATACCAAACAGCACAGTGACTACTTTACTCTGGTCCATGTTCAGTGTGGTGACCACAATGATACCAAACAGCACAGTGACTACTTTACTCTGGTCCATGTTCAGTGTTGTGACCACAATGATACCAAACAGCACAGTGACTACTTTACTCTGGCCCATGTTCAGTGTGGTGCACAGTGACTACTTTACTCTGGTCCATGTTCAGTGTGGTAATGATACCAAACAGCACAGTGACTACTTTACTCTGGTCCATGTTCAGTTTGGCACACAATGATACCAAACAGCACAGTGACTACTTTACTCTGGCCCATGTTCAGTGTGGTGCACAGTGACTACTTTACTCTGGTCCATGTTCGGTTTGGCACACAATGATACCAAACAGCACAGTGACTACTTTACTCTGGTCCATGTTCAGTTTGGTGACCACAATGATACCAAACAGCACAGTGACTACTTTACTCTGGTCCATGTTCAGTGTGGTGTACACAATGATACCAAACAGCACAGTGACTACTTTACTCTGGTCCATGTTCAATGTGGTGACCACAATGATACCAAACAGCACAGTGACTACTTTACTCTGGCCCATGTTCAGTGTGGTGCACAGTGACTACTTTACTCTGGTCCATGTTCAGTGTGGTGACCACAATGATACCAAACAGCACAGTGACTACTTTACTCTGGTCCATGTTCAGTGTGGTGACCACAATGATACCAAACAGCACAGTGACTACTTTACTCTGGTCCATGTTCAGTGTTGTGACCACAATGATACCAAACAGCACAGTGACTACTTTACTCTGGCCCATGTTCAGTGTGGTGCACAGTGACTACTTTACTCTGGTCCATGTTCAGTGTGGTAATGATACCAAACAGCACAGTGACTACTTTACTCTGGTCCATGTTCAGTTTGGCACACAATGATACCAAACAGCACAGTGACTACTTTACTCTGGCCCATGTTCAGTGTGGTGCACAGTGACTACTTTACTCTGGTCCATGTTCGGTTTGGCACACAATGATACCAAACAGCACAGTGACTACTTTACTCTGGTCCATGTTCAGTTTGGCACACAATGATACCAAACAGCACAGTGACTACTTTACTCTGTCCATGTTCAGTGTTGTGACCACAATGATACCAAACAGCACAGTGACTACTTTACTCTGGTCCATGTTCAGTGTTGTGACCACAATGATACCAAACAGCACAGTGACTACTTTACTCTGGTCCATGTTCAGTGTGGTGACCACAATGATACCAAACAGCACAGTAACTACTTTACTCTGGTCCATGTTCAGTGTTGTGACCACAATGATACCAAACAGCACAGTGACTACTTTACTCTGGTCCATGTTCAGTGTGGTGACCACAATGATACCAAACAGCACAGTGACTACTTTACTCTGGTCCATGTTCAGTGTGGTGACCACAATGATACCAAACAGCACAGTGACTACTTTACTCTGGTCCATGTTCAGTGTGGTGACCACAATGATACCAAACAGCACAGTGACTACTTTACTCTGGTCCATGTTCAGTGTGGTGACCACAATGACACCAAACAGCACAGTGACTACTTTACTCTGGTCCATGTTCAGTGTGGTGACCACAATGATACCAAACAGCCCAGTGACTACTTTACTCTGGTCCATGTTCAGTGTTGTGACCACAATGATACCAAACAGCACAGTGACTACTTTACTCTGGTCCATGTTCAGTGTTGTGACCACAATGATACCAAACAGCACAGTGACTACTTTACTCTGGTCCATGTTCAGTGTTGTGACCACAATGATACCAAACAGAACAGTGACTACTTTACTCCATTTAAATAGGCTGAATGACTGATTACAAGATTGGAAACGTGTTAAAGATACTAATTAAAGAAACAAATTAGTTTGAAATATCACTATAATTCAATTATTTATTATCTTTTCTAAGGGGTACTAACAAATGTGTCCAGGCCTTTTAGAATATCTTTGTAGAATAAGCAATAGTTCATATCATTTCACAGCTTCTTTGTTTTATTCTATGACAAACCAAAGGCATGCAAGTATACATGATAAAATAGCTTTGAATTGCATCACTCTTCAGGAGGAATGAAGCATTATTTCAATGAGCTGCCAGGGTACCAACGCATTTGAGCAAGTCTGTAAATGTGTTTAGCATCTCCGGCTGCTAGGCATCTCCGGCTGCTATGCATCGCCGGCTGCTATGCATCTCCGGCTGCTATGCATCGCCGGCTGCTATGCATCTCCGGCTGCTATGCATCTCCGGCTGCTATGCATAGCCTACAAGCCACTGATATGGACCTTCGGAACATCTACATTTAAAAAATACTAATATTTTTCCCCAAACGATTTGAGGGAGTGTGCACATGCGGCTATTCTGTGTTGAGAGTTTAACAAATAAACAGGTCCTCCTATATGCTTCATTCTGAGTTATTTATGCAACTTTAGATGTGATACAAATGTTTGGCTATTTGTTCTGTTTTCTAATACATTCTAAGGCTAAATGATGCAACAAATTATGATTTGAATAAAGTTGCTTGAAAGGGAAGCGCTCTGCTCTGTTTTTATTGCAGGCTGTACACACTTCATCAGTCTCTCATTCACAATTTGATGAGCACTTGATAATATTCTCGCCCAGTATTCTCAATTTAATCTGGTCTGTACATATAGCCAACTTCTTTAAATATAGCCTAACTGTGAATGGTATGTAACCCAATAATAAGGCATGCCTACAGTCGGGAATGCGTGGCAAATTTGTCAGCGAACAGCATGCAGACAAAACAGGCCTTTAGCAATATTTAAAATACAATCGTGTGAAAACACAGGGTGGAAAGCAAATGGCTCTTGCTGAAAAGAGAAGACTAATCTGTCTGAAGGCTACCAAAATATTTGATACACTTTCAACAGTGGAGGCTGCTGACGGGAGGACGGCTCATAATAATGTCTGGAACGGAATAAATGTAATGGTATCAAACTTGAAAACCATGTGTTTGATACCAATCCATTGACTCCATCCCGGTCATTATTATGAGCCGTCCTTCCCTCAGCAGCCTCCACTGACTTTAAAATATTGTTTGACAAAGTAAAATGAGAGAGAGAGAGAGAGTGAGAAAGAGAGGGAGAGATCAGCTTTTGACACGAACGCATCGACCGTCACCGGCGAGCGAGCTGCGCATCAGAGTCAGTGAAAATAGAAAGCCTTTTTTAGGACTATCATTTCCTCCTCATATTGTAGCCTACAAAATGTGTGTCTCCACACACCTGGGCTATTGATTATTGGCTATTGGCGGATTCAAGACAAGGTTGTTTTTATTGATCTCAGATTCTTAGTTTGTTAAAGTATTTCGATAATTTGTGCGATATTAAAAAAGATTCTGCCAGTCTCCTGTCATGGTGGGCCCCCCTCCTTCTCCGTGGCTGACGTGAGTAAAACATTTAAACGTGTTAACCCTCGCAAGGCTGCTGTCCCAGACGGCATCCTTAGACACGTCCTCAGAGCATGCGCAGACCAGCTGGCTGGTGTATTTACGGACATATTTAATCGCTCCCTATCCCAGTCTGTTGTTCCCACATGCTTTAAGATGGCCACCATTGTTGCTGTACCGAAGAAGGCAAAGACAACTGAACTAAATGATTACCGCCCCGTAGCACTGACTTCTGTCATCGTGAAGTGCTTTTGAGAGGCTAGTCAAGGATCATGTCACCTCCACCCTACCGGCCACCCTAGACCCACTTCAATTCGCATACCGTCCCAACAGGTCCACAGATGACGCAATCGCCATCACACTGCCCACTGCCCTATCCCATCTGGACAAGAGGAATACCTATGTAAGAATGCTGTTCATTGACTACAGCTCAGCATTCAACACCATAGTACCCTCCAAGCTCATTATCAAACTGGAGGCCCTGGGTCTCAACCCCGCCCTGTGCAACTGGGTCCTGGACTTTGACGGGCCGCCCCCAGGTGGTGAAGGTGGGAAACAACATCTCCACTTCACTTCGCCACTGCCTGTTCACACTGCTATCACCCAGAAGGTGAGCTCAGTACAGGCGCATCTAAGCTGAGACCGTGAGATTGAAAAACAGCTTCTATCTCAAGGCCATCAGACTGCTAAACAGCAATCACTCATGTGTTCCGGTACCTCAGAGTTCTCCAGGTCACCCCCCCCCCCTCCCCTCTTGAGCTCACATTTTGTTCTGGCACCTCCCGATTTACGGATTAAGCACGGGTCTTTACATATACTAAATAAATAGTGTGAAATGAGTTTTGATTTAGAATGGGCCGTTATCATGCACCTGTCGGAACACGGGGCAGAGGGATGAAAAGACTATGTACTTGAATAGCCAATGGAGGACCCTTTTCCCACAGTTAATTTTCATGCCAGCCAAGTAGGCTGTAAAGAAAAGCAATGTCCTTAATATTAGGTAAAGTGATAAATAAATATAGTAGGCTTAGCCTATAGAAAGTTGATGGAATCCTCCTCTTTTTAATAGAAGCCATCACAACTCTTTTCTCACACAATTGCATAGCAAAGCCTGTAGAAATGTTGCGCAACAGGAACATGTATTTAACTCCATGAATCAACCAGCTATGAGGAGCTGGTTCTCGCTTCGCAACAGGTGATCCTATTCCGCTCAAACTCTGAACGCCAGGGCTCTCATGAAGTGTTTGATTTGATTTTTAATTGCGTTTGCATTGATGTCAGAGTGATTAGAGACACAATAGAGCGCTGAGTACCGGCCATTAGCAACTGGCCATTAGCAAGTTCGGCAGGCTACTAATGACCATCATCAGAATCAGAACACCGTTTTGGAGAAGCCTAGTTACCGTGACGACGACGACTGACTGCTCGTGTGGCATAAATACGGTCAACGTAACAGCCCTGCTTTCTGGAAAGAGAAATGCGTCAGCAATAACATGGAACAGGACTCTGCTCTTAACAACAATCACAAACACACAGGATCAACCACCAGGTGTATGTGTTGGTGGGAGAAGGGAAAAGGTGGCAGTTCTGAGTAATGGACAGAGAATTAATAGTTGCTGCACTGCTGCATGTCAATGTGAAAACTACAACCTCCCGCATCTCATAAACAATCCCTTAGTAAGGTACTTAAACTATGTGTCGAGACAGCCAGTCCGAGGGAGACCTGTGGCTAAATCTACATTAGTTTACGCAAGGTGGCTGGTAGCCTTGCGGTCAAGAGACTTGGGCCAGTAACGAAAGGTGAAAAGTTTGTCAATATGCCCTTGAGCAAAGTACTTAACCCTAATTGCTCCTGTAAGTCGCTCTGGATAAGAGTGTCTGCTAAGTGAATAAAATGTCATGTGTAGAGTGGACATGGGTGCCAGGTCAAAACAAATAACCGGAAATGAGAAGAACAACAGCAATGGTTTCAGCTTCAGGATAAGAAACAAAAAGGATCAACCAATACGTTTTTCGCTGCACTAATTAAAACAATGCTGTGAATGCAAATCTCTTGCAATCAGCTGAAAAGTAGGAATAAAAATGAATAAAATGAGCTCATTATAGATAACTGCAGTGAATTAATGATAAACAACATTAAAGGAACAGTCTTAGAAAGGACAACGGGTTGTCCAGTACAGTATGTACTGTACGTACTGTACCTTTAAGATATCAGGAATAGTTATCACAGTACAATTATGGGATATATCAATCATAAAGGAGAAGTCACCAGGATCAACGTGGACGTATGTGTGTACTGTACAGACAAGCAAAACATGAGATGATTGTACACAGCTCATAATCTCAGATCGAAAGCTCTGGGATTTCCAGACAAGACACCTTGTACACTTGTGAATATTAGATTAGAATGGTGTAAAATGTGTATGAAATATTACAGCGTTTAACACGGGCATGATACAAATTTTAACACAATTAATGTAAACACTATCGATACTAAAACAACAAAAATGTGGGAGGAGTATCTGGATCCACTCATAGAAGGGGTAAGGGGAGTTGGTTTGGTCACTTGGGACGGGACACTGGAGTGCTCTTTACTGGTGCTCAACAGGTACAGTAAGAAAGATTTGGCAGAGCAGGAAGGACAGATGCAGGGGATACTGGTCCCGCGTGACTGTGGCACAGTCCTGTGCAGTGCATACCTGACAGGAAATAACTGATGACGATTGGGGCCCAGCTCCACGTAGGCTGGGTGGGTAAAGCAAGAAGACAGCACAACTCTACCATCAGTCACAAATGATTCTGTGTACTGTACCGAACTGGATATTTCATCTGGTATGGTTGTAATTTGTAAAACTACGGCATTCTTATTCACACACGCTAAGATGTGGGGGGAAAAAAACTATACAATTAGAATGATAATGGTGATGTCACAGAAGCCCTTTCACTCTATTTCTCAACTGAAAACAACTGAGCTCTTTTTTAAAATGTTAAAATTGAATTTATTTCACCTTTATTTAACCAGGTAGGCAAGTTGAGAACAAGTTCTCATTTGCACTTGCGACCTGGCCAAGATAAAGCAAAGCAGTTCGACACATTCAACAACACAAGAGTTACACATGGAGTAAAACAAACATACAGTCAATAATACAGTAGAAACAAGTCTATATACGATGTGAGCAAATGAGGTGACATAAGGGAGGTAAAGGCAAAAAAAAAGAAGCCATGGTGGCCTTTACGAAGCCACCAAACCAGAGCACCTATCTGGACTTTTGTTTAACCAGAATAGCAAACACAGGTGTGCAAAACTGATGATACAGACCAGATGTTTGACACCAAGCTTCGATTGATTAATGAGGGAGAAAGACAAGGTCATTTCTCTGACAAACACATTTTAGTCACGGCCCAGAATCTCCCTCAGTCCCAGTGTCGGTGCACACACTTTACATATCCACAAACACTCAGGCCCTGCGAGCCAACAGCTCCTTTCAACGAGGTGCTGAAATAGGAGAGAGGAGGAGGCAAGGTCATTTGTAGAGAGATCTGTTTCTATGGCAACACAGCATTGTTCGCATGCCAGCAGGTACGACATTACTTCACTCGTCTCCTTTCAGGGCTCTCAAACGTCCTGATTGATGGCCTTATGCATATGCAAATGAGCTGCATGTCCAGGACAAGCAGAGTGTTTGTGGTCTGAAAGAGAGATAACATGAGTGGGTTAGCTGAGGTGACCAGGACAGACAGAGTGTTTGCGGTCTGCAAGAGAGATAACATGAGTGGGTTAGCTGAGGTGACCAGGATAGGCAGAGTGTTTGTGATCTGCAAGATAACGAGTGGGTTAGCTGAGGTGACCAGGATAGGCAGAGTGTTTGCGGTCTGCAAGAGAGATAACATGAGTGGGTTAGCTGAGGTGACCAGGACAGACTGAGTGTTTGTGATCTGCAAGAGAGATAACACGAGTGGGTTAGCTGAGGTGACCAGGACAGACAGAGTGTTTGCGGTCTGCAAGAGAGATAACATGAGTGGGTTAGCTGAGGTGACCAGGATAGGCAGAGTGTTTGTGATCTGCAAGAGAGATAACATGAGTGGGTTAGCTGAGGTGACCAGGATAGGCAGAGTGTTTGCGGTCTGAAAGAGAGATAACATGAGTGGGTTAGCTGAGGTGACCAGGATAGGCAGAGTGTTTGTGATCTGCAAGATAACATGAGTGGGTTAGCTGAGGTGACCAGGATAGGCAGAGTGTTTGCGGTCTGCAAGAGAGATAACATGAGTGGGTTAGCTGAGGTGACCAGGATAGGCAGAGTGTTTGCGATCTGCAAGAGAGATAACATGAGTGGGTTAGCTGAGGTGACCAGGACAGACTGAGCGTTTGTGATCTGCAAGAGAGATAACACGAGTGGGTTAGCTGAGGTGACCAGGACAGACAGAGTGTTTGCGGTCTGCAAGAGAGATAACATGAGTGGGTTAGCTGAGGTGACCAGGACCGGCAGAGTGTTTGCGGTCTGAAAGAGAGATAACACGAGTGGGTTAGCTGAGGTGACCAGGATAGGCAGAGTGTTTGCGGTCTGCAAGAGAGATAACATGAGTGGGTTAGCTGAGGTGACCAGGTCTGTCAGATCTAACTGCACATGACTGAAACTACAGCGGTACGGGCCGTGTCCAGTGACAAACATGATGAAAAACATTTGTGTTGGAGCTTGGAGCTTGGAGCTTGGAGCCAGTAACGCTGGCTGAGCTGAGTAGCGCTGATTGAAAAAGACACCCAATATTTCTTGTGACAAAATCAATTTATTCTCAGAATGATACAAAGAACAACCTGAGCCTCATAGCACAAATCTAAATTCTGGAGAGCCCTAGGCAAGTCTGGGTTGTTCATATAAGTAATAATGCCAGAGATTTTGTTCCAAAGAAAAATCCCTGCTGAGCTGAAACGGTGGACTCCCAGTCGCTTTCTCTGAAACTTCTTCCGTTCTCAGGTACACAGGAGAACAGACCTTAATGAAAGCTCATAACTGTAATGAAATTGAATATGTTTCTTTCATTTTCTGTCCCAGAACTCCTTTCATGCTTCACTGCATTTTCCCTGATTTGAGTTGAGAAAAAAACAAGACGCAGAAGGGGAGAGAAGTTTTGGAGGCATAAATGACGTAGGCGTAGGCACTTAAGTCTGAACATCAAGCGGGATTCAGGCTTGGCATGCCTGGTTCTAATCAATGTCATGTATCTGCATTTCCTAGGCAAAAAGAGCAAAAAGTTTCTTATTAAACTGTGATCATGGCACATATTTGATATCTAATCAGCTGTACAGTGTCTAATCTCTCTCATTCGTGTTCACGCAGTGACAATGATCATCCCCATCATGTCCTTGTGGCTGCATTTAACATGCTCTCTGATCCTCAGTCACTTCACATAGAGCGTGTTGGCACATTGCTTTTCAGTCAGATCAGAGTCTGTGGGACGGAGTTTCAACCTAACGGATGCCCATTGAGGTCATGCCACAGTGTCTTCTGCTCGTCGCCTATTTGTTCAGCAGATTGTCTCTTTTATTCATGAGATTGCCCTTCGAGTGTGTTTCCTGAAGTGTATTCTCCAGCCCATGGAGAACTCAGAGTTCTACTGAACTACTGTTCCATCGATGTGGATAGGGGGGGGGGGTGTTCCCTCTGCTGTTTCCCGAAGTCCACAATCATCTCCTTAGTGTGAGGTTATTTTTCCTGACACCACACTCCGAGGGCCCTCACCTCCTCCCTGTAGGCCGTCTTGTCGTTGAACTCAGAGTTCTCCATCACTGTATCGGGGTTCCACTCCCACCGTCACACTGCTGTGTTCCCTTATCTTCTCAGACGAGGAAGCAGCTCCCACCATCACTGTCATATGTGACTCGTTTCAGGAAACGATGCGTATGTCGCACGTCACTACTTCACAGGAGAGGCATTTGAACTTATTATATTTTTGTTGTTGTTGCAGAAATGCAACATGTGAACTTTCATGTGCCTTAATAACAAATGTGTATGTCATCTGTAAATACAAAAAAAACTTGTTAAACTACGAGACTCGTTGGTTTAGCCACAGAAAAAGTCAGGAACCATCCCACTAGCCATGATTGGCTGAGATAATGGATGGGCTGAACATGCCCGAGAGAGGAGTTTGGATTGGTCTGCCATGTAGCACGCTTCTGTCTATCACATGAGCTGCTCAGTATGTCTAGTAGATAATCCTTGGTACTGCGGCTGTTTTAAAAATATATAACATTAGCCATAGAGAACTGCAAAAGTGTTGCTACTGCTCTCAACAACATTGCTTCCCAGAATTTAGCAGCCTCTATCGACAAAGTGGGAAAAAGTTGTCATGGACTAACGTTACTTTATACCACATGGTTGACTGGAGTAACTTAACACAACAACAGGCTAAACAAGCTGTAGCTACAGGTAAGAGTCTAACTACATTTTCAGATATACGTTTAGAATTTTGTCAGGAATAGTTTTCATTACAAGTTTAAGTGTACTGTTAGCTTAGCTAGCTGTATAATTTTCTCAAAAGTTCATGAAATACTTTCCCCATTGTTCCTCAACTGTAGTGTATGATATACCATTTTGTAGCTTCGAGTCTCTACTTTTACCCAATGTAAAAAAATAAAAATAAACAGAATTTCAAATTGGGTCACATATTGCTGTGTTCCCTTTTTCATGTCTCAGATGAAGAGCTCCCAGCAGCACTTTTACAAGTGGATGAGAACAAGTGGATGAGTATTACTCAGTATTTCATGTACACCTGATTTGGACAACAATAGCTTGGAGGTTAATGGTTAACAAGATGCATTGCTCTCTGGCTTTTATTTGAACTTTATTTAACCAGGTAAGTCATTGACAATACATTCTCTTTTACAATAACGACTTACTAAAATAGGGTAATAACTGTGCAGCAAAAAAAAAAAAACTCCATGCAATAACAGAAATTGCCTAAAAAAAAACATATTTGCAACACATAGCGTTAAAAAAACAAACAGGGGACACAAATAATAGCTACTGACTCTAAAAGCAGTCGCAGGATAACCAGGTCATGTAAACTGATAATGAAACTAGGGATGGAGATTAATTGGTTGAGTTTTAAATCCTGTTAAGAGTTTATTCCAGTCAGTTGCAGCAGAGTGTTGAAATGTTTTGAAGCCAGAGTTGGAGCAGGATGGGGGAACAGAAAGGGAGATGTAGTTAGTAGAGCGTAGGCTGTAGGAGGACTGGGAGAAGGAGAGGAGTTGAACATCGACAAGGTCTTAATAAAAAAAAACATTCATTTAAACAACTTTTGTTGGAGTTGAAGTTGCTACACTGTTCAGAAAAATCTGAGTTCAGACAGAACGAAATGGCTGAAAAGATATGAAAAAGGTTGAGGAAGAACAAAGCCAGTCATACCTTTTACTTGCTCGAAGCTAATTATCTTAGCAACAGGGGCTTAGTTGTGGTAAAGACATTAAGGGCTACTGTACCCTACCATGCTCATTTTCCAATCCAAGCTAATTTGCACCCATTCTAGTGTATTATCGTTCATCTTATACAAGTAATGAGGGAACCACTGCTGTGGGGTCTGACTGGGACCCAGGAAGCTAATAGCACCTCTGGAAATGCAAGGAAACGCACTGTGGAGCTGGAATTACACTGGCTCCCTCGCCTTGGCATGAACAATAGCTCATTTCTAAATCAACGCAGATCTCCCCTAAAAGCACCACTGACTAAGATCTGAGCCTCCATTAGTAAACCATTGTCAAGATATATGAAATGCAGCCAGTCTTAATGACACGCTGTAAACCACTATACCACTGGAGTACCACTAAGGCTAGCTCATAGCAGAGATCTGGAGGAGAACGGAACAACTCCTATTCTTGTTCTATATCCTGGATTGTGCTGGAGACAATACTACACTACAGGGCCAGTAGAGGCAGGAAGGCCATTGGGCCAAGATGAGATTACGACCCACGGCTGCAGTGTTCTGAGGCCAAGTCCTTTTTCGCTGCTGTACTTCAACAGATATCAATATATCAATGCCGCATGGCCATACATGAGGCAGAAGCAGCCAGAGAGCATTTCTCAAGGGAAGAGGTCTCTGTAGTCCTGAGGAGATACAGGACTGGCCTGCTCACAAAACTACATGGAAACATAAATGCTCTGCTTGCCCTCTCCTCAGAAAGGCAATGATGGAGACTCATGGTGCCAACACGTGTTCCCCAGCAGGAATTCTGATATTTGTTTATTTTTACCCCTTTTTCACGGTATCCAATTGGTAGTTACAGTCTTGTCTCACTGCTGCAACTCCCGTACGAACTCGGGAGAGGCGAAGGTCGAGAGCCGTGCGTCCTCCAAAACACAGCCCAGCCAAGCCGCACTGCTTCTTGACACAATGCCCGCTTAACCCGGAAGCCAGCCGCACCAATGTGTCAGAAGAAACACCCCGTACACCTGGCGACTGTGTCAGTGTGCATTGCGCCCGGCCTGCCACAGGAGTCGCTAGAGCGCAATGGGACAAGAACATCCCTGCCGGCAAAACCCTCCCATAACCTGGACGACGCTTGGCCAATTGTGCACTGCCCCATGGGTCTCCCGAACCAGGATCTCTAGTGGCACAGTGGCTTAGACCACTGCACCACTCGGGAGGCCCCTATATAAAAATATATTTTGTTGTACGCTGATCTTAACTTTGTTTCTCCATAGCTGTTTTCGGTCATTTCCTATGACCAAAAACAGCTTCTGGACATCAGAACAGCAATAAATAACTTTGATTTGGATGAAAATGCCCATAATCCCCGGAACTCAAAAGAGGAAGCTGAGAAAGAGAAGCAAGCAAGGCAATACTTACATAAGTATTCACAACCCTGATTCAATAATTGGTAGAAACACCTTTGGCAGGGATTAAAGCTGCAAGTGTTTCTGGGTAAGTCTCTAAGAGCTTTCCACACCTGGATTGTGCAACCTTTTCCCATTATTCTTCATACAATTATTCAGGTTGTGTCAAATTGGTTGTTGATCATTGCTAAATAACAATTTTCAGGCCTTGCCATAGATTTTCAAGTAGATTTAAGTCAAAACTGTAACTCGGCCACTCAGGAACATTCACTCTCTTCTTGGTAAGCAACTCCAGTGTTGACTTGGCCTTGTGTTTTAGATTATTGTCCTGCTTATAGGTAAATTAATCTCCCAGTGTCTGGTGGAAAACAGACTGAACCAAGTTTTCCTCTAGGATTTTGCCTGTGCTTAGCTTCATTCCGTTTTTGTGTTCTTAAACTCCCCAGTCCTAAACAATTACAAGCATACCCATAACATGATGCAGCCACTACTATGCTTGAAAATATGGAGAGTGGTCCTCAGTAATGTGTTGTTTTGGATTTGCCCTAAACATAACGTTTTGTATTCAGGACAAAAAGTGAATTGCTTTGCCAAATGTTTTGAAATATTACTTTAGTGCCTTGCTCCAAATAGGATGCATGTTTCGGAATATTTTCATTCTGTAGAGGCCTCCTTCTTTTCAGTCTGTCAATTAGATTAGTATTGGTGTCACACCTGCTCCCGCTTCCCCTCCCTTGCGCTCGAGGGCAACAGGCTACCCTTCTTTACATGCACCTGTCACCATCATTATGCGCAGCAGTGCTCATTGGACTCACCTGGACTCCTTCACTTTGTTGATTAACCCCTGTATATCTGTCTGTTCCTCGGTGGTGTCCTCATTAATTGTTGTTATGTGTTCCTGTCCAGAAGCTGTTCCTGTTCCGTTTCATGTCTGTCAGCTATTAAACCTTCACTCCCTGTACCTGCTTCTCATCTCATGTGTCAATCCTTACAATTGTGGAGTAACTACAATGTTGTCAATCCATCCTCAGTTTTCTCCTTTCACAGCCATTCGGTTTCCTTCCTCTCCGGCAACTGAGTTAGGAAGGACACTTGTATCTTTGTAGTGACTAGGTGTATTCATACCACATCCAAAGTGTAATTAATAACTTCACCAAGCTCAAAAGGATATTCAATATGTGCTTTTTAACTTTTAACCCTCTACCAATAGGTGCCCCTCTTCGCGAGGCATTAGAAAACCTTTGTGGTTTAATCTGTGTTTGAAATTCACTGATCGACTAACATTTAGTTGTATATCTGCAGTACAGAGATGAGGTAGTCATTCAAAAAATCATGTTAAACACTTTTATTGCAACTAGAGTGAGCACATGCAAATTTTGTGACTTTTTAAGCAAATCTTTACTCCTGAACTTACATAACAAAGTGATAGAATACTTATTGACTCAAGACATTTTAGCATCTAATTTCTAATTAGTTTGTAAAAAAAAAAAAAATCGAACGAAGAGACACACCCCTCCTCACAATGAGAAGCTAATCATTACTAGAAGCATGATCATTACCCAAAGGCAACTCTAAAATGTGCAGTTTTGTCACACAACACAATAACACAGATGTCTCAAGTTTTGAGGGAGCGTGCAATCGGCATACTGACTGCAGGAATGTCCACCAGAGCTGCTGCCAGATAATTCATTGTTTATTTCTCTACCATAAACCGCCTGCAACGTTGTTTTAGAGAATTTGTCAGTAAGTCCAACAGGCATCACAATGCAGACAGACCATGTGTAACCATGCCAGCCCAGGACCTCCACATCTGGCTTCTTCAGCTGCGAGGTGGTGTGAGATGACCCACCTGGATAGTTGATGAAACCGTGGGTTTGCACTACAGAATAATTTCTGCAAAAACTGTCAGAAACAGTCTCAAGGAAGCTCATCAGCGTGCCTGTCGTCCTCACCAGCGTCTTAACCTGACTGCATTTCGGCGTCATAACCGACTTCAGTGGGCAAATGCTCACCTTCGACGGTCACTTGCAGGCTGGAGAAGTGTGCCCTTCATGGATGAATCCTGGTTTCAACTCTACCGGGCAGATGGCAGACAGCAAGTATGGTGTCGTGTGGGTGAGTAGTTTGCTGATGTCAATGTTGAGAACAGAGTGCACAATGGTGGCGGTGGGGTTATGGTAGGAGCAGGCATACGCTACTGACAATGAACACAATTGCATTTTATCGATGGCAACTTGAATCCACAGAGATAACGTGACTAGATCCTGAGGCCGATTGTCATGCCATTCATCCACCGCCATCACCTCATGTTTCAGAATGATAATGCATTGCCCCATGTCACAAGGATCTGTAAACAATTCCTGAAAACTGAAAATGTCCCAGTTCTTCCTTTGTCTGCATACAAACCAGATGTCACCCATTGACCGTGTTTGCGATGCTCCTGACCGACGTGTACGACAGCGTGTTCCAGTTCCCGCCAATATCCTGCAACTTCGCACAGCCATTGAAGAGGAGTGGGACAACATTTCACAGGCCACAATCAACAACCTGATGAACTCTATGTGATGGAGATGTGTCTCGCTGCATAAGGCAAATGGTGGTCACACCAGATACTGACTGGTTTTCTGATCCACACCCCTACTGTTTTTAAGGTTATCTGCATATCTGTATTCCCAGTCATGTGAAATCCATAGATTAGGATCTAATGAATTTATTTACATTGACTCATTTCCTTATATGAACTGTAACTCAGTAAAATCTTTTAAATTGTTGCACGTTGTGTTTATATTTTTGTTCAGTGTAGTCAACCAAATAGCTACCCCGAATATCGGCATTGACCCATTTTGCACTAACCCTTCAGACTCATCACATACGCTGCTGATACTGTATATTATCTATCAAATCAAACTTTATTTGTCACATGCGCCGAATACAACAGGTATTACAACCTTACCTTAAAATGCTTACTTAAAAGCCCTTAATTAACCAACAATGCAGTTCAAGAAAGAGTTTAGTTTATTTGGTAAATATTTTCTTAAGTAAAAACAATAAAATAACAATAACGAGGCTATATACAGGGGGTACCGGTACCAAGTCAATGTGCTGGGGTACAGGTAATTGAGGTAATTTGTACATGTAGGTAGGGGTGAAGTGACTATGCATAGATAATAAACAGCGAGTAGCAGCAGTGTAAAAATAATGGGGGGGGGGGGGGGGGGGGGGGGGTGTCAATGTAAATAGTCCGAGTGGCCATTTGATGAATTGTTCAGCAGTTTTATGGCATGAGGGTAGAAGCTGTAAAAAGAGCCTTTTGGTCTTAGACATTTGGTCCTACCGCTTGCCGTGCGGTGGCGGAGAGAACAGTCTATGACTTGGGTGACTGGAGTCCTTGACAATTTTTGGGGCTTTCCTCTGACACCGCCTAGTATATAGGTCCTAGATGGCAGGAAGCTTGGCCCCAGTAATGTACTGGGCTGTACGCACTACCCTCTGTAATGCCTTACGGTCAGATGCCGAGCAGTTGCCATACCAGCTGGTCAGGATGCTCTCGATGGTGCAGCTGTAGAATTTTTTGAGAATCTGGGGACCCATGCCAAATCTTTTCAGTCTCCTGAGGGAGAAAAGGTGTTGTCATGTCCTCTTCACGACTGTCTTGGTGCGTTTGGACGATGATAGTTAGTTGGTGATGTGGACACCAAGGAACTTGAAACTCTCGACCTGCTCCACTACAGCCCCATCGATGTTAATGGGGGCCTGTTCGGCCCTCCTTTTCCTGTATCCATGATCAGCTCCTTTGTCTTGCTCACATTGAGGGAGGGATGGTTGTTTGTATTTATATTTATTATGGATCCCCATTAGCTGCTGCCAAAGCAGCAGTTACTCTTCCTGGGGTCCAGCAAAATTAAGGCAGATTATACAATATTAAAAACATTACAATACATTCACAGATTTGACAACACACTGTGTGCCCTCAGACCCCTACTCCACCACTACCACATATCTACAGTACTAAATCCATGTGTACGTATAGTGCGTATGTTATCGTGGGTGTGTGTGTGTGTGTGTATGCATGTGTCTGTGCCAATGTTTATGTTGCTTCACAGTCCCCGCTGTTCCATAAGGTGTTTTTTTGTCTGTTTTTTAAATCTAATTTTACTGCTTGCGTCAGTTACTTAATGTGGAATAGAATTCCATGTAGTCATGGCTCTATGTAGTACTGTGTGCCTCCCATAGTCTGTTCTGGACTTGGGGACTGTGATGAGAACTCTTGTGGCATGTCTTGTGGGGTATGCATGGGTGTCCGAGCTGTGTGCCAGTAGTTTAGACAGACATAAATACAAGTAGTGATGAAGTCAATCTCTCCTCCACTTTCAGCCAGGAGAGATTGACATGCATATTATTAATGTTAGCTCTCTGTGTACATCCAAGGGCCAGCCGTGCTGCCCTGTGTCACGCGGAATGACGCTGGAGAGACGAAGCAGGTACGGGGAGTAAACATTTCATTATAACAGACAGAGACGAGACAGGAACAGCGTCAGAAACACATTCTAAAGACAAAAACAATACAATGCAGCAGCGGAGAACAGAGCAGGGAACTGACAAATATAGGGGAGGAAATAACAGGTGATAAGTGAGTCCAGGTGAGTCCAAAGCGAGTGACGAGGGAGGGCAGGTGTGAGTGATGATGGCAGGAGCGTGTGATGCAGGGTAATCTGGCGCCCTCAAGCGCCAGGGGAAGGGAAGAGCGGGAGCAGACGTGACAGTACCCCTCCCTCTTGGGAAGCCGCCCGGCGTCCCACCTGGGTGAACCGGCTGAGACATGAGCGCTGGGCAAGCTGGTTGGGGCGTGTGAACCCGACGAACCGGCAGGAGCGTGAGAGCCTGGCGAGCCAGCCGAGGCATGAGAGCCTGACGATTCGGCTGTGGCAAGACGCCTGTCGATCTCGCAGCAGAAGGGGAGCCCGATGATCCAGTGATGTGCGACGAGGGATGGGAAGCCGCCGAGCCAGGAAAACCTCTCGAGCCATCCAGGGCGTGAAAGCTCGACGGTCTGGCTTAGGCACCCCCGGTTCCATCGATGGCGGGATCCCCAACAAAACAAACAACTCCTGGACCGGCTGGGCGAACAAGAACTGACGATCCGGCTGAGACCCGACGTGGGATGGGCGCCATCCGAGCCAACCAGGGCAAGGAAACCTCTCAAGCCAGCTAGGGCGTGGAAGCCCGATGACCTGGCTAGGCACCCCCAGTTCCATCGGTGGCGACCCAGAGCCTCTGCCACCATCCCGACCGGCATGCCAGTACTCCCCGATGCTTCGTAATGCGGCTGCATTTTTGTCACGCGGAATGATGCTGGAGAAACGAAGCAGGTACGGGGAGTAAATATTTAATTATAACGGACAGAGACGAGACAGGAACAGTGTCAGAAACAAATTCAAAAGACAAAAACAATACAATTTTTATTTTAAGCGTACCTTTATTTAACTAGGCAAGTCAGTTAAGAACAAATTCTTATTTTCAATGACGGTCTAGGAACAGTGGGTTAACTGCCTTGTTCAGGGGCAGAACGACAGATTTGTACCTTGTCAGCTCGGGGATATGAACTTGCAACCTTCCGGGTACTAGTCCAACGCTCTAACCACTAGGCTACCCTGCCGGCCCGGCAGCAGTGTTTGGAACAGAGCAGGGAACTGACAAATATAGGGGAGGAAATAACAAGTGAGTCCAGGTGAGTCCAATAACGCTGAAGCGAGTGACGAGGGAGGGCAGGTGTGAGTGATGATGGCAGGAGCGTGTGATGCAGGGCCTGTAGGACCTGCCTTGTTGATAGTGTTGTTAAGAAGGCAGAGCATAGCTTTATTATAGACAGACTTCTCCCCATCTTAGCTAGTACTGCATCAATATGTTTTGACCATGACAGTTTACAATCTAGGATTACTCCAAGCAGTTTAGTCATCTCAATTTGCTCAATATCCAGATTATTTATTACAAGATTTAGTTGAGGTTTAGGGTTTAGTTAGTGTTTTGTACCAAATACAATGCTTTTAGTTTTAGAAATACTTAGGGCTGACTTATTCCCTGCCACCCACCACTGTAGTAGCTGACGTGTATAGTGTTGAGTCATCCGCATACATGGACACTCTGCCTTTACTCGAAGTCAGTGAGGGGCCTAAACAGCTACCCTGTGGAATTCCTGATTCTATCTGGATTATATTTGAGAGGCTTCAATTAAAGAACACCCTCTGTGTTCTGTTAGACAAGTAACTCTTTATCCACATATTGATGCAGGGGGTGTAAAGCCATAACATATACGTTTTTCCCAGCTGCAGGCTACGATCGATAATGTCAAAAGCTGCACTGAAGTCTAACAAGACTTCAGTGCAGGTCTCTGACCTCCTCCCTATAGGCTGGAGGTCTGTGACTTCCTCCCTATAAACTGTCTCATCGTTATCGGTAATCAGGCCTACACTGTTATGTCGTCAGCAAACTTAATGATGGTGTTGGAGTCGTGTTTGGCAACACAGTCGTGGGTGAACAGGGAGTACAGGAGGGGACTAAGCACGCACCCCTGAGGGGCCCCAGTGTTGAGGATCAGCGTGGCAGACGTGTTGTTGTTTACCCTTACCACCTGGGGGCAACCCATCAGGAAGTCCAGGGCACAGGGACTATGGTGGTTTGCTTGAAACACATAGGTATTACAGAGAGTAAGAGAGAGGTTGAAAATGTCAGTGAAGACACTTGCCAGTTGGTCTGCACATTCTTTAAGTATACGTCCTGGGAATCTGTCTGGCCCAGCGGCTTTGTGAATATTGACCTGTTTAAAGGTCTTGCTAACATCGGCTACCGACAGCGTTATCACACAGACGTCCTGAACAGCTGGTGCTCTCATCATGCATGCTGGTTGGGATATGTACGTACGGTCACTGTGGGGATGATGTCATCGATGTACTTATTGATGAATCCGATGACTGAGGTGGTATACTCCTCAATGCCATTGGATGAATCACAGAACATATTCCAGTAGGTGCTAGCAAAACAGTCCCGTAGTGTAGCATCCGCATCATCTGACCACTTCCGTGTTGAGCGAGTCACTAGTACTTCCTGCTTTAGTTTTTGCTTGTAAGCAGGAATCAGGAGGATAGAATAATGGTCAGATTTGCCAAATGGAGGGTGAGGGAGAGCTTTGTATGCATCTCTGTGTGGGGAGTAAAGGTGGTCTAGTTTTTTTCTCCTGCGGTTGCACATGTGACATGCTGGTAGAAATGAGGTAAAACAGATTTAAGTTTGCCAGCATTAAAGTCTCCGGCCACTAGGAGCGCCACTTCTAGATGAGCATTTTCTTGTTTTCTTATCCTGTTGTCTAGTCCTTTTTCCCCTACCTCTATGTACATATCTACGTCAATTCCCTTGTACCCCTGCACATGGACTCGGTACTGGTCCCCCATGTATATGGCCAAGTTATCGTTATTCATTGTGTAATTATTATTCATGTTATTCTCAAAATTGAAGTTATATTATTTTTCCATTTCTCTCTGCATTGTTGGGAAGGAAGCATTTCACTGTTAGTCTACACCTGTTGTTTACGAAGCATGTGACAAACATTTGATTGGATTTAACACTACTCCAGACGCTTATACCAAGACGAGCCATCAAACAGGCAAACCGTCAATACAGGACTAAGATTGAATCCTACTACGCTGGTTCTGACGCTCAACTGATGTGGCAGGGCTTGCAAACTATCATGGAGAAACACAGCCGCGATCTGCCCAGCTACGCAAGCCTACCATCCGAGCTAAATGCCTTCTATGCTCACTTCGAGGTAAGCAACACTGAACCATGTATGAAAGCACCAGCTGTTCCGGACGACTGTGTGATCTCGCTCTCCGTTGCCGATGTAAGTAAGAACTATAAACAGGTTAACATTCACAAGGCCGTGGGGCCAGACTGAATACCAGAATGCGTACTCAGGGCTTGTGCTGGTAAGTGTCTTCACTGACATTTTCAATCTATTCCTGACCTGGTCTGTAATACCAAATTGTTTCAAGCAGACCACCATAGTGCTCCAGAAAATTACGCATAGTGCCTAAATGACTATCGCTCCATAGCACTCACATTTATAGCGATTCAATGTTTTGAAATGTTTTGAAAGACTGACACCCTGGAGCCACTTCAATTCTCATACCCCAACAGAGCCCCAGATGACGGGTCGAGAGCTTCAATTCCTCTGTGTCCACATCACTAAGGAATTAACATGGTACACACACACCCACACAGTTTTGAAGAGGGCATGACAGCACCTCTTCCCCCTTGGGAGGCTGAAAAGATTTGGCATGGGCCCTAAGATCCTCAAAAATGTTCTACAGCTGCACCAATGAGCACATCTTGACCGGTTGCATCACCGCTTGGTATGGGAACTGCAAGGCACCAACCGCAAGGGGCTACAGATGGAGGTAAGTATGGCCCAGTACCTCACTGGGGCCGAGCTCCCTGACATCCAGGACCTCTATACCAGAGGGTGTCAGAGGAAGCCTCAATTTGATTTGAAAGAGCCACCCAAGCCACAGACTGTTTACTCTGTCACCGCACGGCAGAAACCAACAGGACCCTGAACAGCTTCTACCGCCAAGCCATAAGACTGCTAAACAGCTAATCATTTGGCTACCCAGACTACCTGCATTGACCCTTTTTTTGCATGAATTCTCTTGTGCGCGCGCGCACACACACACACACACACACACACACACACACACAGTTGCCTAGTCACTTTACCCATACCTAAATGTACATAGCCACCTCAATTATCTTGTTTCTTTGCACATCGACTCGGTCCAGGTACTCCCTCTATATAGCCATGTTATTACCTCGTTCCCCTGCACATCAGTCCAGGTACTCCCTCTATATAGCCATGTTATTACCTCGTTCCCCTGCACATCAGTCCAGGTACTCCCTCTATATAGCCATGTTATTACCTCGTTCCCCTGCACATCAGTCCAGGTACTCCCTCTTTATAGACATGTTATTACCTCGTTCCCCTGCACATCAGTCTAGGTACTCCCTCTATATAGCCATGTTATTACCTCGTTCCCCTGCACATCAGTCTAGGTACTCCCTCTATATAGCCATGTTATTACCTCGTTCCCCTGCACATCAGTCCAGGTACTCCCTCTATATAGCCATGTTATTACCTCGTTCCCCTGCACATCAGTCTAGGTACTCCCTCTATATAGCCATGTTATTACCTCGTTCCCCTGCACATCAGTCTAGGTACTCCCTCTATATAGCCATGTTATTACCTCGTTCCCCTGCACATCAGTCCAGGTACTCCCTCTATTTAGCCATGTTATTACCTCGTTCCCCTGCACATCAGTCCAGGTACTCCCTCAATATAGCCATGTTATTACCTCGTTCCCCTGCACATCAGTCCAGGTACTCCCTCTATTTAGCCATGTTATTACCTCGTTCCCCTGCACATCAGTCCAGGTACTCCCTCAATATAGCCATGTTATTACCTCGTTCCCCTGCATATCAGTCCAGGTACTCCCTCAATATAGCCATGTTATTACCTCGTTCCCCTGCACATCAGTCCAGGTACTCCCTCTATATAGCCATGTTATTACCTCGTTCCCCTGCACATCAGTCCAGGTACTCCCTCAATATAGCCATGTTATTACCTCGTTCCCCTGCACATCAGTCCAGGTACTCCCTCAATATAGCCATGTTATTACCTCGTTCCCCTGCACATCAGTCCAGGTACTCCCTCAATATAGCCATGTTATTACCTCGTTCCCCTGCACATCAGTCCAGGTACTCCCTCAATATAGCCATGTTATTACCTCGTTCCCCTGCACATCAGTCCAGGTACTCCCTCAATATAGCCATGTTATTACCTCGTTCCCCTGCACATCAGTCCAGGTACTCCCTCAATATAGCCATGTTATTACCTCGTTCCCCTGCACATCAGTCCAGGTACTCCCTCAATATAGCCATGTTATTACCTCGTTCCCCTGCACATCAGTCCAGGTACTCCCTCAATATAGCCATGTTATTACCTCGTTCTCCTGCACATCAGTCCAGGTACTCCCTCAATATAGCCATGTTATTACCTCGTTCCCCTGCACATCAGTCCAGGTACTCCCTCAATATAGCCATGTTATTACCTCGTTCCCCTGCACATCAGTCCAGGTACTCCCTCAATATAGCCATGTTATTACCTCGTTCCCCTGCACATCAGTCCAGGTACTCCCTCAATATAGCCATGTTATTACCTCGTTCCCCTGCACATCAGTCCAGGTACTCCCTCAATATAGCCATGTTATTACCTCGTTCCCCTGCACATCAGTCCAGGTACTCCCTCAATATAGCCATGTTATTACCTCGTTCCCCTGCACATCAGTCCAGGTACTCCCTCAATATAGCCATGTTATTACCTCGTTCCCCTGCACATCAGTCCAGGTACTCCCTCAATATAGCCATGTTATTACCTCGTTCCCCTGCACATCAGTCCAGGTACTCCCTCAATATAGCCATGTTATTACCTCGTTCCCCTGCACATCAGTCCAGGTACTCCCTCTATATAGCCATGTTATTACCTCGTTCCCCTGCACATCAGTCCAGGTACTCCCTCAATATAGCCATGTTATTACCTCGTTCCCCTGCACATCAGTCCAGGTACTCCCTCAATATAGCCATGTTATTACCTCGTTCCCCTGCACATCAGTCCAGGTACTCCCTCAATATAGCCATGTTATTACCTCGTTCCCCTGCACATCAGTCCAGGTACTCCCTCAATATAGCCATGTTATTACCTCGTTCCCCTGCACATCAGTCCAGGTACTCCCTCAATATAGCCATGTTATTACCTCGTTCCCCTGCACATCAGTCCAGGTACTCCCTCTATATAGCCATGTTATTACCTCGTTCCCCTGCACATCAGTCCAGGTACTCCCTCAATATAGCCATGTTATTACCTCGTTCCCCTGCACATCAGTCCAGGTACTCCCTCAATATAGCCATGTTATTACCTCGTTCCCCTGCACATCAGTCCAGGTACTCCCTCTATATAGCCATGTTATTACCTCGTTCCCCTGCACATCAGTCCAGGTACTCCCTCAATATAGCCATGTTATTACCTCGTTCCCCTGCACATCAGTCCAGGTACTCCCTCAATATAGCCATGTTATTACCTCGTTCCCCTGCACATCAGTCCAGGTACTCCCTCAATATAGCCATGTTATTACCTCGTTCCCCTGCACATCAGTCCAGGTACTCCCTCTATATAGCCATGTTATTACCTCGTTCCCCTGCACATCAGTCCAGGTACTCCCTCAATATAGCCATGTTATTACCTCGTTCCCCTGCACATCAGTCCAGATACTCCCTCTATATAGCCATGTTATTACCTCGTTCCCCTGCACATCAGTCCAGGTACTCCCTCAATATAGCCATGTTATTACCTCGTTCCCCTGCACATCAGTCCAGGTACTCCCTCAATATAGCCATGTTATTACCTCGTTCCCCTGCACATCAGTCCAGGTACTCCCTCAATATAGCCATGTTATTACCTCGTTCCCCTGCACATCAGTCCAGGTACTCCCTCAATATAGCCATGTTATTACCTCGTTCCCCTGCACATCAGTCCAGGTACTCCCTCTATATAGCCATGTTATTACCTCGTTCCCCTGCACATCAGTCCAGGTACTCCCTCAATATAGCCATGTTATTACCTCGTTCCCCTGCACATCAGTCCAGGTACTCCCTCAATATAGCCATGTTATTACCTCGTTCCCCTGCACATCAGTCCAGGTACTCCCTCAATATAGCCATGTTCATTTTTTAACTTGTCATTGCTACTCACTCTATATTTATTCCTTATGTCACTATTTCTGTTGTTTTACGAAGCATGTGACAAATTCCATTTGATTTTATTTGAATGGTGTGCTAATGGCTTACGGGTAACATCAGCATTGGTTAAGGTTAAACTCGAATGTACTCAAACTACTTCTTTCAAATGTTCTAAAAGTTGAGGTCACTATACCGCCAATGAAGTTCGCAGCAATGCCTTACACTATTGTTCTTCGCATAGTGAATTATTCACATGTCGTATGGTTCAGAAAGATAACAAGTTTAAAGTATTGAGCTAATCAAAATGTGAGGACGTTGTGCTTCCTTTAACCCATCTGTGAAGACATGTCTTGAATGCCTTGTGTCAACTGCTCATTAGCGCAATTGTGGCAAAGTACATTCAAACAAACACACACTATGCTATTCATGGTTCTTTGTAATGAAGAATGCACAGGTAACTTACAAAATAACGTAAACACTTGAGTAAATTAGGGATACAAAGTCAACTGAAAGCAATTGCTTCCACATAGGTGTGGTTCCTGAGTTAATGAAGCAATAACAAAAAATGAACACATTCTCATTTACAGCAACGACCTGGGGAATAGTTACAGGGGAGAGGAGACTGAGAACAACGTTCTCATTTACAGCAACGACCTGGGGAATAGTTACAGGGGAGAGGAGACTTAGAACAACGTTCTCATTTACAGCAACGACCTGGGGAATAGTTACAGGGGAGAGGAGACTGAGAACAACGGTCTCATTTACAGCAACGACCTGGGGAATAGTTACAGGGGAGAGGAGACTTAGAACAACGTTCTCATTTACAGCAACGACCTGGGGAATAGTTACAGGGGAGTGGAGACTGAGAACAACGTTCTCATTTACAGCAACGACCTGGGGAATAGTTACAGGGGAGAGGAGACTGAGAACAACGTTCTCATTTACAGCAACAACCTGGGGAATAGTTACAGGGGAGAGGAGACTTAGAACAACGGTCTCATTTACAGCAACGACCTGGGGAATAGTTACAGGGGAGAGGAGACTGAGAACAACGTTCTCATTTACAGCAACGACCTGGGGAATAGTTACAGGTGAGAGGAGGTGGGATGAATGAGTCAATTAACATTAACATCCCGTCATCTATAAAAAATGCTGAGCAGGCAAAAGAAAATGGTGATTATTTTGGCTACCGCGGCCGTAGGAAGACAATGCCCTAATCCACAGGGAACAAGTGATCATTAAAATGGTTTGATGAGCATGGAAACGATGTAAACCATATGCCATGGCCGTCTCAGTCACCAGATCTCAACCCAATTGAATACTTATGGGAGATTCTGGAATGGTGCCTGAGACAGATTGTTCCACCACCATCAACCAAACACCAAATTATGGAAGAATGGTGTCGCGTCCCTCCAATAGAGTTCCAGATATTTCAAAATTCTGGGAAATTTCCAGAAATCCTGGTTGGAGTCTCCCAGATTTCCTGCTTATTCCCTCATGATTCCAGGATCCTCCAACTGGGATTTTGGGAAAACCAGTGAATTTATTGAAAGTTCCAGGAATTTTGCAAGCCTAGTCCAGACACTAGTTCTGGATTGTTCTGGTCCAACGTCCTATTGAGACACTTCATGTTGGTGTTTCATTTATTTTGGCAGTTACCTGTACATGTGTATACTACCGTTCAAAAGTTTGGGGACACTTAGAAATGTCCTTGTAACTCAGACTGGCCAAAAGAAAGAAAAAGATTAAGATGGGCAAAAGAACACAGACACTGGACAGAGGAACTCTGCCTAGAAGGCCAGCATCTACAATAGTCATTTACAATATTAACAATGTCTATACTGTATTTCTGATCAATTTTATGTTATTTTGACGTACAAAAAAAAATTGCTTTTCTTTTAAAAACAAGGACATTTCTAAGTGACTCCAAACTTTTGAACGGTAGTGTGTATCTCCATGTAAAATGTCCGTGTGAAAACCAGGATAAAGTCTCCGGTCAATCGGACATAGAGTCTACCAAGGAAACAGAACGCCGTGCAGCCAACCTCCCCTATAACCTAACGAACGACTGACCTTCACACCCTTAACCCAACATTCACATCACACCCATCCTCAAAGTGAAAGAAACCCTTCCTCTGTCTGTCTCGTACTCTGCCCTCTCAGGGAAACGGGGGAAAACAGGATAAGGGAGCTAGGAATGACAAGTGAGAATACATGGTGTTACTAAATGGTTGAGGTGATATACAGACTGTACACGGGGAGAGAGAAGGAGGAACGATCACGATCTGTGCACTAGAGCTGAGAATGCATTGTGACGTCACTAATGGAATTATCAAGCTAGCGCTGCACAGTGCACAGCCTCTAAGGGCTACAGTATTAAAACCACACCGAAGCCCTCTCACACTAAAGCCCTCGCGCTGACCTACAAAATGTCATCTCGCCATCCAATCCCCCTGTTATTGCTGCATGCTACTATTACCCGTGAGCATTGAAATGAATCAATGGCCTACTGAACCTACACAGTGCATAATGTACAGAACAGGCTTTGAGGTGGATTACGGCAGGAACAAATACACTGGACTGCATGTCTCCTGCCCTCTGCCATGTCTTCAGATCACAGTGGCACGGCCATGACCTGGGATTTCTGGGAAATCTGTCCTAGTGTACTGCTCCGCTCGCCATTTCCTCACACTCATGCTGTTTAGCACCCCCCCCCCCCCCACAGCTCTCTCCTCCCCCCTAAAGGCTAATTTATATTCCAGCAGTCTCTTCCAGACACAGAGCACACCAGCAGCCACAACACCATCAATACTGCATCCCATCTTAGCCTGCACAGCCCGCACACAGCTCCTTAAGCCAAAGAGGACAAATGCTCTTCTTGACTATGAAAATTATCATCTCGGTGACAAATCATCTAATGGAGTCACTCTGAATTCTCACATTGTTTAATGGCTGTGTCTTCCGCCACTCCTCTCTCAGTCTGTCCCCAGCTCTATTTCGCTATCTAGATCATATCTTGTTGTTTGTATATCCCTCAATATTGTATTCTAGACATGTTTTTGTGATGTTCTGGATTTTGATTGGAACATGTATAGGGTGCGCGCAAACGCGCACGCGCACGCGCACACACACACACACACACACACACACACACACACACACACACACACACACACACACACACACACACACACACACACACACACACACAGGCCAAGAACAAACAATGCGGCCAAATGAGAATAGGCTAAACGACATTGGCGCTGTGTTCGGGGTAGAGCTGTGTTTGGTAATGGTTGAACCAGGGAGCAGAAGTACATGACAGCAGATGTTGTGTGGAGCCAAACTGCTCTTAAGGGAGTGGTTGGCTCGGCTTTCTGCGGCTGGGAAGGCGTGCATCAGCCCTGGTTCATTATGAGGCTCTCCTGCTCTACCTGAAATCCTCCGCCATATGGCTGTGGTTGACACAGGGCCCACACACACCCCTGAACACTGACTGCAGAGTTCAAGCTGTACACGCAGACACTTATCTGTCCTCATTTTCTCCACGGTGACTGATGACCCACATCACCTGCCAGGAAATAGGTGAATAGAAGGTGGAGGAAATCGAGGGTGGAGGAGAGTGGGTGGGTGGAGGGAACAGAGGGTGGAGGGAATCGAGTGAATAGAGAGTGGAGGAGAATAGAGGGTGGAGGGAGTAGAGGGTATAGGAGAATAGAGGGTGGAGGGGAGTGGGTGGAGGGAATAGAGGGTGGAGGAGAATAGAGGGTGGAGGGAATAGAGGGAGGAGAATAGAGGGTGGAGGAGAATAGAGGGTGGAGGGAATAGAGGGAGGAGAATAGAGGGTGGAGGAGAATAGAGGGTGGAGGGAATAGAGGGAGGAGAATAGAGGGTGGAGGAGAATAGAGGGTGGAGGGAATAGAGGGAGGAGAATAGAGGGTGGAGGAGAATAGAGGGTGGAGGGAGTAGAGGGTGGAGGAGAATAGAGTGAATAGAGGGTGGAGGAGAATAGAGGGTGGAGGGAATAGAGGGAGTAGAGGGTAGAGGAGAATAGAGTGAATAGAAGGTGGAGGAGAATAGAGGGTGGAGGGAATAGAGGGTGGAGAGGAGTGGGTGGAGGGAATAGAGGGTGGAGAGGAGTGGGTGGAGGGAATAGAGGGTGGAGGAGAATAGAGGGTGGAGGAGAATAGAGTGAATAGAAAGTGGAGGAGAATAGAGGGTGAAGGGAATAGAGGGTGGAGAGGAGTGGGTGGAGGGAATAGAGGGTGGAGAGGAGTGGGTGGAGGGAATAGAGGGTGGAGGAGAATAGAGGGTGGAGGAGAATAGAGGGTGGAGGGAATAGAGGGAGTAGAGGGTAGAGGAGAATAAAGTGAATAGAGGGTGGAGGGAATAGAGGGTGGAGGGAATAGAGGGTGGAGGGGAGTGGGTGGAGGGTGGAAGGAATAGAGGGTGGAGGAGAATAGAGGGTGGAGGCAATAGAGGGAGTAGAGGGTGGAGGGGAGAAGGTGGAGGGGAGTGGGTGGGGGGAATAGAGGGTGGAGGAGAATAGAGGGTGGAGGGAATAGAGTGAATAGAGGGTGGAGGGAATAGAGGGTGGATGGAAAAGAGTGAATAGAGGGTCGAGAGAATAAAGGGTGGAGGGAATAGAGGGTGGAGGGTGGAGGGAATAGAGATACCTCCCAAAGCAACTGCTCTATCTCTCTCTCGATCGCGCATTCTTCTGTTTCTTATGGAGCACTCATAAAATAAACAAAATGGGACAAGTAGGCGAACAATGGATTATTGTCATTGTACTTAATTACCACATTTTCTGCGCTAAACTATGTGGAATATTGGCCTGTTGGAAACTACAACTCCTTACTACGTCACACAGTTCAGGCTTGATCCAATATATCGCTAGAGGAACTGCACACTGAGTTCACCCCCCCCCAAAAAAATGTTGATCAATTAGTTGTATAAAAACAGTAAAACAACCAAAATGGCAATTAATCACTCAGCACTACTCTCTTTTGCCCTCAATTCGGTCATAACGTGACACCTCAACTAGCTATCCATGGTAAAGTCTATCCATGGTGATGTCTATCCATGGTAAAGTCTATCCATGGGGATGTCTATCCATGGTAAAGTCTATCCATGGTGATGTCTATCCATGGTGATGTCTATCCATGGTGATGTCTATCCATGGTGATGTCTATCCATGGTAAAGTCTATCCATGGTAAAGTCTATCCATGGTGATGTCTATCCATGGTAAAGTCTATCCATGGGGATGTCTATCCATGGTAAAGTCTATCCATGGTGATGTCTATCCATGGTGATGTCTATCCACGGTGATGTCTATCCACGGTAAAGTCTATCCATGGGGATGTCTATCCATGGTAAAGTCTATCCATGGGGATGTCTATCCATGGTAAAGTCTATCCATGGTAAAGTCTATCCATGGTGATGTCTATGCATGGTAAAGTCTATCCATGGGGATGTCTATCCATGGTAAAGTCTATCCATGGTGATGTCTATCCATGGTGATGTCTATCCATGGTAAAGTCTATCCATGGGGATGTCTATCCATGGGGATGTCTATCCATGGTGATGTCTATCCACGGTAAAGTCTATCCATGGTGATGTCTATCCACGGTAAAGTCTATCCATGGGGATGTCTATCCATGGTGATGTCTATCCATGGGGATGTCTATCCATGGGGATGTCTATCCATGGTGATGTCTATCCATGGGGATGTCTATCCATGGTAATGTCTATCCATGGGGATGTCTATCCATGGTGATGTCTATCCATGGGGATGTCTATCCATGGTAAAGTCTATCCATGGTGATGTCTATGCATGGTAAAGTCTATCCATGGGGATGTCTATCCATGGTAAAGTCTATCCATGGTGATGTCTATCCATGGTGATGTCTATCCATGGTGATGTCTATCCATGGTGATGTCTATCCACGGTAAAGTCTATCCATGGTGATGTCTATCCACGGTAAAGTCTATCCATGGGGATGTCTATGCATGGTAAAGTCTATCCATGGGGATGTCTATCCATGGTAAAGTCTATCCATGGTGATGTCTATCCATGGTGATGTCTATCCACGGTAAAGTCTATCCATGGGGATGTCTATCCATGGTAAAGTCTATCCATGGGGATGTCTATCCATGGTAAAGTCTATCCATGGGGATGTCTATCCATGGTAAAGTCTATCCATGGGGATGTCTATCCATGGTAAAGTCTATGCATGGTAAAGTCTATCCATGGTAAAGTCTATCCATGGTAAAGTCTATCCATGGTGATGTCTATCCATGGTAAAGTCTATCCATGGGGATGTCTATCCATGGTGATGTCTACCCACGGTAAAGTCTATCCACGGTAAAGTCTATCCATGGTAAAGTCTATCCACGGTAAAGTCTATCCATGGTAAAGTCTATCCATGGTAAAGTGCTGTGTGGTGTTTGAGTGAGGTGAGGACAAGGTGAGCCATGGCTTCAGGTGTGGGAGACAGACTGTTTAGTATCCTCAGTGGGTTTCTACAGAGCTGCATATTCAACCCAGAGAGTTCATCCTGCATGATGCCTGTCTTCCTTTGATCGCTAACAGAGTTCCTCTCACAGGGCACACTGAATAATGCTGAGAGCGAGAGATGCAGCTCTGTGTGCAGCCTTAGAAGTTAATTCCACATCAAACCCATCTCAGAACCACAGGCAAAAGCTTAGGTCGTGTCACCATACCTAGAAAGTGAAAAAGTCAAATGAAAACTTCACAATAAAACCTGCACCCACTGTGTATTTGTTTTTGTACTTATTATGGATCCCGATTAGTTCCTGCCAAGACAGCAGCTTCTCTTCCTGGGGTTTGTTATGGATCCCGATTAGTTCCTGCCAAGACAGCAGCTTCTCTTTCTGGGGTTTGTTATGGATCCCCATTAGTTTGACAACTTTTACTTTTACTTCACTACATTCCTAAAGAAAACCTTTTAATCCCGACATTTCCCTGACACCAAAAGTACTCGTTACATTTTGAATGCTTAGCGAGACAAGAAAATGGTCCAATTCACACACTTATCAAGAGAACATCCGTGGTCATCCCTAATACCTGATCTGGCACATTTACTTTAACTCAAATGCTTTTTTTTGTAAATTATGTCTGAGTGTTGGAGTATTCCCCTGGCTATCCATACATTTAAAAAACAAGAAAATCATGCCACCTGATTTGCTTAATATAAGGAATTTGAAATTATTTATACTCTTACTTTAATACTTAAGTACATTTTAGTAATTACATTTACTTTTGATACTTAAGTATATTTAAAACCAAACACTTTTAGACTTTAACACAAATAGTATTTTACTGGGCGACTTTCACTTTTAACTGAGTTATTTTCTATTAAGGTATCTTTACTTTTACTCAAGTATGACAATTAGGTACATTTTCTACCACTGCATTTAACTACAGGGTGCCCAATCGTATCTCTGCACAGGTGAATCTTTTAACGCTACAGTTTGCTCCTTTACATTTTCAACCATCTCGGTAACGCGCCTTTCAACAGTTCTGTCAGACACAGGCATGTATTTTATCTTTCAGATGATTGTGTCTTTGTTAGGCAATCCATTAAATAAGTCTGTGGAATTCTGAGGAAAGCCTCCTTGACATATTCTGTTATGGTGCGTGAATGAGGACCCAAAAGCGAATTAACAAACAGAGTACTTTAATGACGAACATACGTGGGCTCAGATGGACAGGTAGATTCCGACAGGACAGGACAAGGTTGCAGCACACACGATGATAGTCTGGTTCAGGCATGAGACACATAAACAAACAAACAAGAATCCGACAAGGACAGGAGCAGAAACAGAGACAGATATAGGGACCTAATCAGAGGGAAAAAAGGGAACAGGTGGGGAACGGGGTGAATGGGTAATTAGGAGGAGACAAGGCACAGCTGGGGAAAAGAGGGGGAGAAAAGGTAACATAACAACGACCAGCAGAGGGAGACAGGGTGAAGGGAAAGGACAGAGACAAGACAACATGACAGTACCCCCCCACTCACCGAGCGCCTCCTGGCGCACTCGAGGAGGAAGCCTGGCGGCAACGGAGGAAATCATCGATCAGCGCACGGTCCAGCACGTCCCGAGAGGGAACCCAACTCCTCTCCTCCGGACCGTACCCCTCCCAATCAACAAGGTACTGGTGACCACGGCCCCGAGGACGCATGTCCAAAATCCTGCGGACCCTGTAGATGGGTGCGCCCTCGACAAGGATGGGGGGGGGGGGGGGGGAAGACGAGCGGGGGCGCGAAGAACGGGCTTGACACAGGAGACATGGAAGACCGGGTGGACGCGACGAAGATATCGCGGCAGAAGAAGTCGCACTGCGACAGGGTTAATGATTTGAGAGATACGGAATGGACCAATGAACCGCGGGGTCAACTTGCGAGAAGCCGTCTTAAGGGGAAGGTTCTGAGTGGAGAGCCAAACTCTCTGACCGCGACAATATCTAGGGCTCTTCGTTCTACGCTTATTAGCAGCTCTCACAGTCTGCGCCCTATAACGGCAAAGTGCAGACCTGACCCTCTTCCAGGTGCGCTCGCAACGTTGGACAAAAGCCTGAGCGGAGGGGACGCTGGACTCGGCGAACTGAGATGAGAACAACGGAGGCTGGTACCCGAGGCTACTCTGAAAAGGAGATAGCCCGGTCGCAGACGAAGGAAGCGAGTTGTGGGCGTATTCTGCCCAGGGGAGCTGTTCTGACCAAGACGCAGGGTTGCGAAAAGAAAGACTGCGTAAGATGCGACCAATAGTCTGATTGGCCCGTTCTGCTTGACCGTTAGACTGGGGGTGAAAGCCGGAAGAGAGACTGACGGAAGCCCCAATCAAACGGCAAAACTCCCTCCAAAATTGAGACGTGAATTGCGGACCTCTGTCCGAAACGACGTCTGACGGAAGGCCATGAATTCTGAAAACATTCTCGATGATGATTTGTGCCGTCTCTTTAGCAGAAGGAAGCTTAGCAAGGGGAATGAAATGAGCCGCCTTAGAGAACCTATCGACAACCGTAAGAATAACAGTCTTCCCCGCTGACGAAGGCAGTCCGGTGACAAAATCTAAGGCGATGTGAGACCACGGTCGAGAGGGAATAGGAAGCGGCCTGAGACGGCCGGCAGGAGGAGAGTTACCGGACTTAGTCTGCGCGCAGACCGAACAAGCAGCCACGAAACGACGCGTGTCATGCTCCCGGGTGGGCCACCAGAAACGCTGGCGAATGGAAGCAAGCGTACCCCGAACGCCAGGGTGACCGGCTAACTTGGCAGAGTGAGCCCACTGAAGAACGGCCAGACGAGTAGGAACGGGAACGAAAAGAAGGTTCCTAGGACAAGCGCGCGGCGACGGAGTTGAGTGAGTGCTTGCTTTACCTGCCTCTCAATTCCCCAGACAGTCAACCCGACAACACGCCCCTCAGGGAGAATCCCCTCGGGGTCAGTGGAGGCTACTGAAGAACTGAAGAGACGAGACAAAGCATCAGGCTTGGTGTTCTTAGAGCCCGGACGATAAGAAATCACGAACTCGAAACGAGCGAAAAACAGCGCCCAACGCGCCTGACGCGCATTAAGTCGTTTGGCAGAACGGATGTACTCAAGGTTCCTATGGTCAGTCCAAACGACAAAAGGAACGGTCGCCCCCTCCAACCACTGTCGCCATTCGCCTAGGGCTAACCGGATGGCGAGCAGTTCGCGGTTACCCACATCATAGTTACGTTCCGACGGCGACAGGCGATGAGAAAAATACGCGCATGGGTGGACCTTGTCGTCAGAGAGGGAGCGCTGAGAAAGGATGGCTCCCACTCCCACCTCTGACGCGTCAACCTCGACAACGAACTGTCTAGAGACGTCAGGTGTAACAAGGATAGGAGCGGATGTAAAACGATTCTTGAGGAGATCAAAAGCTCCCTGGGCGGAAACGGACCACTTAAAGCACGTCTTGACAGAAGTAAGGGCTGTGAGAGGAGCTGCCACCTGACCGAAATTACGGATGAAACGACGATAGAAGTTCGCGAAGCCGAGAAAGCGCTGCAGCTCGACGCGTGACTTAGGGACGGGCCAATCAATGACAGCTTGGACCTTAGCGGGATCCATCTTAATGCCTTCAGCGGAAATAACAGAACCGAGAAATGTGACGGAGGAGGCATGAAAAGTGCACTTCTCAGCCTTCACGAAAAGACAATTCTCTAAAAGGCGCTGGAGGACACGTCGAACGTGCTGAACATGAATCTGGAGTGACGGTGAAAAAATCAGGATATCGTCAAGGTAAACGAAAACAAAGATGTTCAGCATGTCTCTCAGGACATCATTGACTAATGCCTGAAAGACAGCTGGAGCGTTAGCGAGGCCGAAAGGAAGAACCCGGTATTCAAAGTGCCCTAACGGAGTGTTAAACGCCGTCTTCCACTCGTCCCCCTCCCTGATGCGCACGAGATGGTAAGCGTTACGAAGGTCCAACTTAGTGAAAAACCTGGCTCCCTGCAGGATCTCGAAGGCTGAAGACATAAGAGGAAGCGGATAACGATTCTTCACTGTTATGTCATTCAGCCCTCGATAATCTATGCAGGGGCGCAGAGACCCGTCCTTCTTCTTGACAAAAAAAAACCCCGCTCCGGCGGGAGAGGAGGAGGGGACTATGGTACCGGCGTCAAGAGCTACAGACAAATAATCTTCGAGAGCCTTACGTTCGGGAGCCGACAGAGAGTATAGTCTACCCCGGGGGGGGGTGGTTCCCGGAAGGAGATCAATACTACAATCATACGACCGGTGTGGAGGAAGAGAGGTGGCCCTGGACCGACTGAACACCGTGCGCAGATCGTGATATTCCTCCGGCACCCCTGTCAAATCACCAGGCTCCTCCTGTGAAGAAGAGACAGAGGAAACAGGAGGGATAGCAGACATTAAACATTTCACATGACAAGAGACGTTCCAGGAGAGGATAGAATTACTAGACCAATTAATGGAAGGATTATGACAAACTAGCCAGGGATGGCCCAAAACAACAGGTGTAAAAGGTGAACGAAAAATTAAAAAAGAAATGGTTTCACTATGATTACCAGAAACAGTGAGGGTTAAAGGTAGCGTCTCACGCTGAATCCTGGGGAGAGGACTACCATCCAGGGCGAACAAGGCCGTGGGCTCCTTTAACTGTCTGAGAGGAATGTCATGTTCCCGAGCCCAGGTCTCGTCCATAAAACAGCCCTCCGCCCCAGAGTCTATTAAGGCACTGCAGGAAGCTGACGAACCGGTCCAGCGTAGATGGACCGACAAGGTAGTGCAGGATCTTGAAGGAGAGACAGGAGTAGTAGCGCTCACCAGTAGCCCTCCGCTTACTGACGAGCTCTGGCCTTTTACTGGACATGAAGTGGCAAAATGACCAGCGGAACCGCAATAGAGACAGAGGCGGTTGGTGATTCTCCGTTCCCTCTCCTTAGTCGAGATGCGGATACCTCCCAGCTGCATGGGCTCAGCACCCGAGCCGGCAGAGGAAGATGGTAGTGATGCGGAGAGGGAGGCGACGGAGAGCGCGAGCTCCTTTCCACGAGCTCGGTGACGAAGATCAACCCGTCGCTCAATGCGAATAGCGAGTTCAATCAAGGAATCCACGCTGGAAGGAACCTCCCGGGAGAGAATCTCATCCTTTACCTCTGCGCGGAAACCCTCCAGAAGACGAGCGAGCAAGGCCGGCTCGTTCCAGCCACTGGAGACAGCAAGAGTGCGAAACTCAATAGAGTAGTCTGTTATGGATCGATTGCCTTGACATAGGGAAGACAGGGCCCTGGAAGCCTCCTCCCCAAAAACAGATCGATCAAAAACCCGTATCATCTCCTCCTTAAAGTCTTGATACTGGTTAATACACTCAGCCCTTGCCTCCCAGATTGCCGTGCCCCACTCACGAGCCCGTCCAATAAGGAGAGATATGACGTAGGCGACACGAGCAGTGCTCCTGGAGTAAGTGTTGGGCTGGAGAGAAAACACAATATCACACTGGGTGAGGAACGAGCGGCATTCAGTGGGCTCCCCAGAGTAACACGGCGGGTTATTGATTCTGGGCTCCGGAGATTCGAAAGCCCTGGAAGTGGCCGGTGGATCGAGGCGGAGATGGTGAACCTGTTCTGTGAGGTTGGAGACTTGGGTGGCCAGGGTCTCAACGGCATGTCGAGCAGCAGACAATTCCTGCTTGTGTCTGCCTAGCATCTCTCCCTGGATCTCGACGGCTGAGTGGAGAGGATCCGAAGTCGCTGGGTCCATTCTTGGTCGGATTCTTCTGTTATGGTGCGTGAATGAGGACCCAAAAGCGAATTAACAAACAGAGTACTTTAATGACGAACATACGTGGGCTCAGATGGACAGGTAGATTCCGACAGGACAGGACAAGGTTGCAGCACACACGATGATAGTCTGGTTCAGGCATGAGACACATAAACAAACAAACAAGAATCCGACAAGGACAGGAGCAGAAACAGAGACAGATATAGGGACCTAATCAGAGGGAAAAAAGGGAACAGGTGGGGAACGGGGTGAATGGGTAATTAGGAGGAGACAAGGCACAGCTGGGGAAAAGAGGGGGAGAAAAGGTAACATAACAACGACCAGCAGAGGGAGACAGGGTGAAGGGAAAGGACAGAGACAAGACAACATGACATATTCCACATTAGTAAATGGTTTTCCATGTTTAGCAATGCACTGAGCAACTTTGTAGCTTCCCTCTGTAGCTTGATTTTTTTTGACTGCATATAGATTTGTAAACACTTGTAAACACTGCTTTTAACACACTCCTTTGCTTTTCATACCTGGACACGGCCTTGTTGATTCCTTCAGCCTTGTCCTCCTCATCCTTTAAGTTTTTTTTACATGTCTCATTTCAAAATGACGCCATACACTTGATGTCTGACACACAACAGTTTTACAACAGAGAGAGCAAACAGATCGGTCCTTCAGTAAAACGAATCCATAGTCCTTCAGTAAAACGAATCCATATTCCTTTTGTCCAAGAAGCAATAAGTGAGCGGACATCTGCCTTATTTTTCTTCGCTGATGACATTTTGCACCCTGAACTATTTTAAATATCAAAAAAGTCTTGCTACCTGATAGCCACGAGAAAAGGAATCTCTCATTTCCAATGCTGCCTTGGTTTTCAATTTGGGGGGACAGGCAGGTAGTCTTCCACTGAACTAATAATATGAAACTCCTGCAAAATCATGAAAGTACAACCGATTGGCAAACATACTGCAAATGGACTAATCAGGCTTCACATACAGTGCCTTGCGAAAGTATTCGGCCCCCTTGAACTTTGCGACCTTTTGCCACATTTCAGGCTTCAAACATAAAGATATAAAACTGTATTTTTTTGTGAAGAATCAACAACAAGTGGGACACAATCATGAAGTGGAACGACATTTATTGGATATTTCAAACTTTTTTAACAAATCAAAAACTGAAAAATTGGGCGTGCAAAATTATTCAGCCCCCTTAAGTTAATACTTTGTAGCGCCACCTTTTGCTGCGATTACAGCTGAAAGTCGCTTGGGGTATGTCTCTATCAGTTTTGCACATCGAGAGACTGAATTTTTTTCCCATTCCTCCTTGCAAAACAGCTCGAGCTCAGTGAGGTTGGATGGAGAGCATTTGTGAACAGCAGTTTTCAGTTCTTTCCACAGATTCTCGATTGGATTCAGGTCTGGACTTTGACTTGGCCATTCTAACACCTGGATATGTTTATTTTTGAACCATTCCATTGTAGATTTTGCTTTATGTTTTGGATCATTGTCTTGTTGGAAGACAAATCTCCGTCCCAGTCTCAGGTCTTTTGCAGACTCCATCAGGTTTTCTTCCAGAATGGTCCTGTATTTGGCTCCATCCATCTTCCCATCAATTGTAACCATCTTCCCTGTCCCTGCTGAAGAAAAGCAGGCCCAAACCATGATGCTGCCACCACCATGTTTGACAGTGGGGATGGTGTGTTCAGCTGTGTTGCTTTTACGCCAAACATAACGTTTTGCATTGTTGCCAAAAAGTTCAATTTTGGTTTCATCTGACCAGAGCACCTTCTTCCACATGTTTGGTGTGTCTCCCAGGTGGCTTGTGGCAAACTTTAACTCTCCCAGGTGGCTTGTGGCAAACTTTAAACAACACTTTTTATGGATATCTTTAAGAAATGGCTTTCTTCTTGCCACTCTTCCATAAAGGCCAGATTTGTGCAATATACGACTGATTGTTGTCCTATGGACAGAGTCTCCCACCTCAGCTGTAGATCTCTGCAGTTCATCCAGAGTGATCATGGGCCTCTTGGCTGCATCTCTGATCAGTCTTCTCCTTGTATGAGCTGAAAGTTTAGAGGGATGGCCAGGTCTTGGTAGATTTGCAGTGGTCTGATACTCCTTCCATTTCAATATTATCGCTTGCACAGTGCTCCTTGGGATGTTTAAAGCTTGGGAAATATTTTTGTATCCAAATCCGGCTTTAAACTTCTTCACAACAGTATCTCGGACCTGCCTGGTGTGTTCCTTGTTCTTCATGATACTCTCTGCGCTTTTAACGGACCTCTGAGACTATCACAGTGCAGGTGCATTTATACGGAGACTTGATTACACACAGGTGGATTGTATTTATCATCATTAGTCATTTAGGTCAACATTGGATCATTCAGAGATCCTCACTGAACTTCTGGAGAGAGTTTGCTGCTCTGAAAGTAAAGGGGCTGAATAATTTTGCACCCCCAATTTTTCCGTTTTTGATTTGTTAAAAAAGTTAGAAATATCCAATAAATGTCGTTCCACTTCATGATTGTGTCCCACTTGTTGTTGATTCTTCACAAAAAAATACAGTTTTATATCTTTATGTTTGAAGCCTGAAATGTGGCAAAAGGTCGCAGAGTTCAAGGGGGCCGAATACTTTCGCAAGGCACTGTACCTTGGGAATGACAACATTGCAGTGAATTCCAATGAAATTTCGAAAACCAATGCATGCAATTTCAATTATTTTCTCCAGTTTATAAAAAAAATCTATAAACTGGCAAAAATAAGTGAGATAAAAAACATCAAGCCACATCTTAGCACACCACACCCCAAAAAATAAATCTATAAATTATTATTATTATTTATTTTTTCGTTGGGGGGGGGGGGGGGGGGGTGGCTTACCATGCTGTGAAAAGGCCTTATGTTATCGACACCTGCTCTCTGTAGTACTGTGCACCTCCCATAGTCTGTTCTGGACTTGGAGATTGTGAAGTGAGGGGCCTAGACAGCTGCCCTGGGGAATTCCTGATTCTACCTGTATCATGTTGGAGAGGCTTCCATTAAAGAACACCCACTGTGTTCTGTTAGACAGGTAACTATTTTTATCATCAATTTATCTCAGCCAATCATCAGTTATTTGTGTAATTGCTGTGCTTGTTCAAATTTCCTATAAGCATGCTGAAAGTCAGTTGTCAGTTTGTTTACAGTAAAATACCCTTGATTCTGCTCAAACACAATTTTTTCCAAAAGTTTACTAAGGGTTGGTTACAGGTTGATTGGCTATCGGCTATTTGAGCCAGTAAAGGGGGCTTTACTATTCTTAGAGTAGTGGAATTACTTTTGCTTCCCTCCAGGACTGAGTGCACACACATTCTAGTAGCTTAGATTGAAGATGTGGCTTGTCATTGTTGATAGACAACAATCATTTTTTCACTTCTTCCACACTCACTTTACAAAATTCAAAATGACAATGCTTGTTTTTCATAATTTGATCAGTTATATTTGGATGTGTAGTGTCAGCATTTGTTGCTGGCATGTCATGCCTAAGTTTGCTTATCTTGAAAATGAAAAAGTAATTAAAGTAGTTTGCAATATCAGTGGGTTTTGTGATGAATGAGCCATCTGATTCAATGAATGATGGAGCTGAGTTTGCCTTTTTGCCCCAAATTTTAATTTAAGGTGCTCCAAAGCATTTTACATATGTTGCAAGTCACTTCACAGGAGAGCTGTTAAAATGCGTATTTTTTTCTCTCATTTTGACAGAAAGTGGTTTCATTTCAAGTGTACTGTTAGCTAGCTAACGTTAGCTGGCTGGGTCGCTAGCTAACGTTGTGTATGATCTTATTCTTCGTAACATTTGCTTGACTAGTTATAGCCATAGAACCTGGTTGGTTAGCTACCTGCAGATTCACGCAAGGTAGTAACATCATGAGTTGTGATTATGGTCCATTGTTTAGCTAGCTACATGTCTTAACAAAGGACTCCATTATGCAAGTATCCATTTCAATAGAATGTCACTGCAACTGTTGATAGATGTACTAGCTGGTAAATTCGCTCTGGCTATCTACTCCGATTTCAGACTACGGTTAAGATAGTCTAGCTAGCTACATTTTCAGATATTACACGTTTCTAATTTTGACAAAGTGGTTTAATTTCAAGTGTACTGTTAGCTAGCTAACATTAGCTGGCTGGGTCGCTAGCTAACATTGTGTATGATGTTATATTTCATTTTACAGACACATTTGCTTGACTACATATAGCCGTAGAACCTGGTTGGTTAGCTAGGTAGTAATGTCATGAGTTGTGATTATGGTCCATTGTTTAGCTAGCTAACTACATGTCTTAACAAAAGACTCCACTCTAATTTTGACAAAGTATTTTAATTTCAAGTTAGTGTACTGTTAGCTAGCTAGCTAGCTAACTTTAGCTGGCTGGCTCGCTAACTAACGTTACGTCATGTGTGGGGATTCATTGTTGACCTAGCTAGCTATCTAGCTACATTTCTTAACAAAAGACTTAGTGTGCCAGAGCGCAGATTAACTGATACATTTTTTGAATGCTCAAGACCTGTTGAATATGTCTGGTGTCAGTAAACGTTGGCAACAAAGCGTAATTAAATTGTTGCCAGCAGCACTGTTACAGTCACCAATGCTCTGGATAACATACTGTAACAGCCTAACCAGCTCTGCTAGGGGGAGTATAATGGTCAGAGTGGGGTGTTCTCTCATTATGTGTCTGCAAGTAGCTAGCCAATGTTAGCCAGTTAGCTTGGTTACTTGACTGTCGTTGTGAGGTCAGAGCTTTTGGAACAACCCTACTTATTGGCCAGAGCATCTAGTGAGCGCTATGAATACAATCTGACAGCACAATTGCAGTCACCAACGCTCTGGATAACATACTGTAACAGCCTAACCAGCTCTGCTAGGGCGAGTAATGATCAGTAAGCTGTTCTCTCTCTAGCTTAGATGTCTGGAAGTAGCTGGCAAGTTAGTACAGAACGCACAGATCAACCCTTAAAGAGCTGGGTGGGGCTAAGGCTTAAGAGGGTGTGAACTAGAGGTCGACCGATTGTGATGTTTCAACGCTGATACCGATACCGATTATTGGAGGACCAAAAAAACCCGATACCATTTTTTAAAATGTATTTATTTCTTTATTTGTAATAATGACAATTACAACAATACTGAATTAACACTTTTATTTTAACTTAATATAATACATCAATCAAATCAATTTAGCCTCAAATAAATAATGAAACATGTTCAATTTGGTTTAAATAATGCAAAATCAAAGTGTTGGAGAAGAAAGTAAAAGTGCAATATGTGTCATGTAAGAAAGCTAACGTTTAAGTGTCTTGCTCAGAACATGAGAACATATGAAAACTGGTGGTTCCTTTTAACATGAGTCTTCAATATTCCCAGGTAAGAAGTTTTAGGTTGAGGTTATTATAGGAATTATAGGACTATTTCTCTCTATACCATTTGTATTTCATATACCTTTGACTATTGGGTGTTCTTATAGGCACTTTAGTATTGCAAATGTAACAGTATAGCTTCCGTCCCTCTCCTCACCCCTACCTGGGCTCGAACCTGTAACACATTGACAACAGCCACCCTCGAAGCATCGTTACCCAACGCTCCACAAAAGCCGCGGCCCTTGCAGAGCAAGGGGAACAACTATTCCAAATCTCAGAGTGAGTGAGGTTTGAAACTCTATTAGCGCGCACCCCGCTAACTAGCTAGCCATTTCACATCAGTTACACCAGCCTAATCTCGGGAGTTGATAGGCTTGAAGTCATAAACAGCCCAATGCTTGATGCATTGCGAAGAGCTGCTGGAAAACGCACGAAAGTGCTGTTTGAATGAATTCTTACGAGCCTGCTGCTGCCTACCACCGCTCAGTCAGACTGCTCTATCAAATATCAAATCATAGACTTAATTATAACATAATAACACACATAAATACAAGCCTTAGGTCATTAAAATGGTCAAATCCGGAAACTATCATTTCGAAAATAAAATGTTTATTCTTTCAGTGAAATACGGAACCGTTCCGTATTTTATCTAACGGGTGGCGTCCCTAAGTCTAAATATTCCTGTTACATTACACAATCTTCAATGTTATGTCATAATTACGTAAAATTCTGGCAAATTAGTTCGCAACGAGCTAGGCGGCCCAAACTGCTGCATATACCCTGACTCTGCGTGCAATGAACACAAGAGAAGTGACACAATTTCACCCTAGTTTAATATTGCCTGCTAACATGAATTTCTTTTAACTAAATATGCAGGTTTAAAAATATATACTTCTGTGTAAGGATTTTAAGAAAGGCATTGATGTTTATTGTTAGGTACATTCGTGCAACGATTATGCTTTTTTCCGCAAATGCGATTTTGTTAAATCATCCCCCGTTTGGCGAAGTTGGCTGTCTTTGTTAGTAAGAAATAGTCTTCACAGTTTGCAACGAGCCAGGCGGCCCAAACTGCTGCATATACCCTGACTCTGTTGCACAGAACGCAAGAGAAGTGACACAATTTCCCTAGTTAAAAGAAATTCATGTTATCAGGCAATATTAACTAAATATGCAGGTTTAAAAATATATGCCTGTGTATTTATTTTAAGAAAGGCGTCGATGTTTATGGTTAGGAACACATTGGTGCAACGACAGTGCTTTTTGCGCTTGTTAAATCACCGGTTTGGCAAAGTAGGCTATGATTCAATGATAAATTAACAGGCACCGCATCGATTATATGCAACGCAGGACAAGCTAGATAAACAAGTAATATCATCAACCATGTGTTAACTAGTGAGTATGTTCAGATTGATTGTTTTTTTATAAGATACGTTTAATGCTCGCTAGCACCTTACCTTGGCTCCTTGCTGCACTCTCATAACAGGTAGTCAGCCTGATACGCAGCCTCCTTGTGGAGTGCAATGTAATCGGCCGTGATCGTTGTCCAAAAATGCCGATTACCGATTGTTATGAAAACTTGAAATCGGCCCTAATTAATCGACCATTCTGATTAATCGGTCGACCTCTAGTGTGAACAATGCTGAATGGCAAAGAAGATCATGAAGGGCTCTCCAATAACAGAACCAAAACATTGAAAGACATTTTTCTCAAAAGTGAGTTTACAAGTTGATCAACTTTTAATGCAGAATTACTTTCCCATTGTTTCCTCAAATTGAGTATATGGTATGCCATTTTGTAGCTCTGAGCCTCTACTTCTATCCAATGTAAAATACATACATTTAAATGTTGCTACAATTATTGATTTCATGAACCTTGTTTCTTAAGCTACATATGTTAAAGTGGGCTATTTTTAGCAATTTTCTGGGATGCTTTATTGTTTTCATTGGTTTATACTGGGAAGCTTAGCAGAGGTAGACATGCTCATGTTATTTATGTTAGTGCAGGGTGAGCTGCACACAGTGGATTTCCTACTAGGGCACACCGCCTCAGTGCTAACAGTATAACTCTGGTTCATAGACACATGATTACTGCATACAACAGCTGATAATTGAATTCAGGGCAGTAAGAGGGACATAAATTAGGTTACTTACATTGTGTCTTCCTACGCCCCTTGGATAATGTACATTCGCCGAAACATTACGACAACTCAGCGACACAATGGTAGGGATTAACTGAGCTGGGCTTGGGTCACTGATAAGTCATTGTCTCAAAGCAGCCTTATAATGCTGTGAAAGGAACCATGAACCCGAATGATTTGGGTGGATGCCATCCTCCTTATGAAATAAGCTTTGTTTCCAGAAGGTATCAAAATTGTCGATAAATGATACACCCATAGAGCAAACCTGCATAACCTAGGTCATACATGGTCATGAACTCAGTATAATTATTAGTCAGTAAAAGTCACACTACATTTTTCATGTTAAAGATTAATTTATGAAGTGAGAGAGGATTTGTAGGTAGCACCTGGAAGTGTCTGCCCTCTGCTCGGAACGTCAATTAACCTATCAACTAGTGCTACTTTTTTTTATAACAACACAGAGTATTGAACACTAAAGGAAGGAGTGCATATTAAACTCTATAGGAAGGAGTGTTACTGAACTCTAAAGGAAGGAGTGCGTACTAAACTCTAAATGAAGGAGTGTGTACAGAACTCTAAAGGAAGGAGTGTGTACAGAACTCTAAAGGAAGGAGTGTGTACAGAACTCTAAAGGAAGGAGTGTGTATTGAACTC
>NC_048574.1:8832675-8837675 GCF_013265735.2 Oncorhynchus mykiss | reverse complement strand
GGCTATGTTCCCAACAACCAATATAGTTGTGTCCACCCTCCTACCAAGAAAAGACTTCCCAGAAAAGTTGATCGACAAAATAAATCAACAGATCACTGTGGACTGTGCCTCACTGCTCAACGTCAGAACGGCTCACCACCCCACTCTGACATGTCAACACTTATATGATAATATACATCTTGATCAGGACAGTATCAGAACCTTTGCCAAGGACCTAAAAGATGCAACACTTGGCAGGGACCCACACACCCATCACCCCAGCAACAAAGGTCCCCCGCCCCACCTTCTGAAACAACAGTACCTCCACCATCCCGAGGAGAAAAGAGCCAGACATGGCTTATTACAGCACAGCTCTACTAGACCAGGCCCAACACAGCACAGCTCTACTAGACCAGGCCCAACACAGCACAGCTCTACTAGACCCGGCCCATCACAACACAGCTCTACTAGACCTGGCCCATCACAACAAAGCTCTACTAGACCTGGCCCATCACAACACAGCTCTACTAGACCTGGCCCATCACAACACAGCTCTACTAGACCTGGCCCATCACAACAAAGCTCTACTAGACCCGGCCCATCACAACACAGCTCTACTAGACCCGGCCCATCACAACACAGCTCTACTAGACCCGGCCCATCACAACACAGCTCTACTAGACCCGGCCCATCACAACACAGCTCTACTAGACCTGTCCCATCACAACACAGCTCTACTAGACCCAGCCCATCACAACACAGCTCTGACCACTACTCCAGGGTCGGTCAGAACACTGCCCTTCAGGGAAGTAGACCACATGATGCAGTCCACACCATGTATCAATTAGATCGTCAGCCTACATATGCTGAGGTAACCTCTGGCAGAAGACCCCTAGAACAATCAGAGATAGGAGAGGTGCGCCAACTACTGCAACTAATATGCAGACTACTGAGCTAGACAGTCCCTTTAATTCACACACGGGCACGCACGCGCACACACACACACACAAACACACAGGGTTGCAGATTGCACATAACATAAGTACAATGCAATCTTATTCCATTCTTATTCATTTGTTTACAAATATTCCTAAATGTATTGACACCGGTATTATAATAATTATTATATGTAATGGTGTGTGTGTGTGTGTGTGTGTGTGTGCGCGTGTGTGTGTATGTATGTGTGTATATGTGTATGTGCATGTATGTGTGTATATATATATATATATATATGTATGTGTATGTGTATATATATGTATATATATATGTATGTATTTTTTTTATTTTTTATTTTTTATTTTACCTTTATTTAACCAGGCAAGTCAGTTAAGAACAAATTCTTATTTTCAATGACGGCCTGGGAACAGTGGGTTAACTGCCTGTTCAGGGGCAGAACGACAGATTTGTACCTTGTCAGCTCGGGGGATTGAACTCACAACCTTCCGGTTACTAGTCCAACGCTCTAACCACTAGGCTACCCTGCCGCCCCATGTATGTATGTGTGTATGTGTGTATGTATGTGTGTGTGTGTGTGTGTATGTATGTATGTATGTATGTGTGTATATGTATGTGTATGTATATATGTGTATGTATATATATATGTATATATATATGTATGTGTATGTATATATATATGTATATGTGTATATATGTATGTATATATACATATTTTATTTTTTTTGTTTTTTTCGATGTACTTTACTCAAACCAGTGAATATCACTTATTATAAATGAGATCATTAACTATCAGCTCTTGGAATATCCAGGGCCTATACTCTTCACATTTTGGTTATAAAACAACTAATCCAGAATTGATTAAAAACATCAAGGGACAGGACATCATAATCCTACTGGAAACATGGTGTCGTGGAGACATAGATACTCAGTGTCCCTCAGGCTATAGAGAAAGTTTACTACCATCAATCAAACATAAAAATGTTAAACGGGGCCGAGACTCAGGTGGAATCATCATTTGGCATAAGCAGGACTTAGCACTGAATGAAATGAAAAAAGGTACCACTCACATTTGGCTAAAACTTAACAAAGGTACAATCTATTGTGACAATGATGTATACATATGTGCAGCTTATGCTCCTCCTTCAGATTCATCATATTATGATGATCAGTTTTTTGACAATCTCCAGACAGAAATCATTACATTTCAGGCGCAGGGTAAAGTGCTTCTTTGTGGAGATTTCAATGCAAGAACAGGTTCTGAGCCTGACTACACTGATGCGGGAGGTAACCACCACATATTTGGACACCAATCCTTGTACAGTAGCCCTATTATAAATAATAGAAACAGTCCTGACCAAATACTGAACAAAAATGGAAAAGAGTTAGTACATCTCTGTCGAGCCTTAGGCCTGTACATGCTTAATGGTAGAATCAGAGGGGACTCTTTAGGTCAGTTTACTTACTGCTCAGCTCTTGGGACAAGTGTAGTCGATTATGCCATCACTGACATTGACCCCTCCTCCATTAGTGCATTCACTGTCAGACCACAGACACCATTGTCAGATCACAGTCAGATCAACGTGTTTCTGAAGAAATTAACCGGCAATATTCATTCAAAAAAACAGCCCAATAAACTTTACAACATAAACCAATCGTTCAGATGGGCTCCAAACAGTGCAGAGGCATTCATTGAAACATTGAACTCAAATGAAATGATGAACTCTATACAGTTTTTCAATAACTCACTGTACCAAAACAATAAAGATGGTGTCAATTCAGCTACCCAAAACATCAACTGCATATTCCAAAAAGCAGCATCGAAAGCAAATTTGAGAAAACCAAAGCAATGCAACATCAGAAGCAAAAATCAAAATGTTACTGACAAATGGTTTGATAATGAATGTAAAACAATTAGAAAACACCTAAGACAAATGTCAAACAAAAAACATAAGCAGCAAAACAACCCAGAGCTACGATATGAATACTTTGAAACTCTGAAACAGTATAAACAAACACTGAAATGCAAGAAATTGAATTATACCAACAAGACACTTGATGAAATTGAAAACGCAATTGACCAAAATCAGTTCTGGGACATGTGGAACAATTTAAGCACAACAAAGCCACAAGAATTAGCCATACAAGATGTAGGAATTTGGAAAACTTACTTTGATAATCTATACAAAAACATCCCACAAAAAGACTTAAACCAGAACCAATTAGAAATTAAAGAAAAATTGAACATCCTGGAATCAGTCATTAAAAACAACCAAAATCCATTAGATTACCCAATAACCCAACAAGAACTAAATGAAAAGCTAAAATCTATTAAATCAAAAAAGGCTTGTGGTGTAGACAACATCAGAAATGAAATGCTGAAAAACAGCACACCTGAGTTGCAAAATGCTGTGCTTAAATTGTTCAACATGGTTTTAACTTCTGGCTGCTTCCCTGATGTCTGGAACCAGGGGCTCATCTCCACTATCCACAAAAGTGGAGACAAATCAGACCCCAATAATTACAGGGGAATTTGCGTCAACAGTAACTTGGGAAAGATTTTCTGTAGCATTTTGAATTCAAGAATTCAAACCTTTCTTCAAGAAAAAAATGTAATAAGTAAATGTCAAATTGGCTTTCTCCCTAACCATCGCACTACTGACCATATATACACCTTACACACACTAATTAATAAACACGTCCACCAAAAAAAAGAGGGCAAAATCTTTGCTTGCTTTATTGACTTTAAAAAAGCATTTGATTCGATTTGGCACGAAGGGCTATTCTACAAAATTCTACAAAGTGGGCTTGGTGGTAAGGTGTATGACTTAATAAAATGTATGTACACAGAAAATAAGTGTGCAATAAAAATCAAAAACCAAAGAACAGAATTTTTTTCACAATGTCGAGGTGTGAGACAAGGCTGCAATTTGAGTCCAAATCTTTTCAACATTTATATCAATGAATTAGCAGACATGTTGGACCAATCTCCAGCCCCAGGACTCACACTATTTGACACAGAGGTGAAGTACCTGCTATATGCTGATGACTTGGTACTTCTATCACCAACCAAAGAAGGTCTTCAACAAAACATTAATATTCTGGAGCAATATTGCCATAATTGGGCCCTGGCAGTAAATTTCCAAAAAACTAAAATCATGATTTTCCAAAAAAAACCCAGATGTCAGAAACAAAAATGTAAATTCACCCTGAACAACACCTTAATTGAACACACAAAAAATTACACCTACCTTGGTCTGACCATATCTGCATCGGGAAACTTTAATATGGCAGTGAAGGCACTCAAAGAAAAAGCCCGCAGAGCAATGTATGCAATAAAAATGAAATTATTCAAAATCAACATCCCAATTAGAATTTGGACTAAAATATTTGACAGTGTAATCCTACCAATAGCACTTTATGGAAGTGAGGTTTGGGGGCCACTCAATAAACTGGATTTTAAAATGTGGGACAAACATCCAATTGAAACCCTACATGCAGAATTCTGTCGGAAAATTCTACAAGTCCAGAGAAATACACCAACTAATGCATGTAGGGCAGAATTGGGCCGTTTTCCAGTAATAATGAAAATACAGAAAAGATCATTAAAATTTTGGCTACATCTAAATTCAAGTCCAAATTCGAGTCTGCAATTTAAAGCACTTCAAGCCCAAGAGCTGAGCCCAGAAACGAGCCCTCTCAGTCAGCTGGTGTTGGACCTCACCAATCAAGCTGACACCAGCACTGCTTCAAAAGAAAGAATTCCAATAAACAAAATCATGAACCAATCAAAGGAATCATACTTACAATACTGGAAAAACGAAACAAAATCCCAAAGCCGACTAAATTGCTATCTGACCCTAAACAGAGAATATGAATTGGCTGATTATCTCTACTCTGTCAGAGATACGAAGCAGAGACAGATCCTTACCAAGTACAGGCTGAGTGACCACCGATTGGCAATAGAAACCGGCAGACATAAAAAGACATGGCTACCCAAAGAGGAGCGTGTATGTGGTCACTGCATGACAGGGGAGGTAGAGACAGAGATGCACTTTCTCCTTTAC
>NC_048574.1:8732675-8830175 GCF_013265735.2 Oncorhynchus mykiss | reverse complement strand
TCACCGTAGGGATGATGCAGAGTTTCCTCCAGATGTGACACTTGGCAATCAGGCCAAAGAGTTCATAACTCTGGAGCTCTGTCAGAGTTAGCATCGGGTTCTTGGTCACCTTCCTGACCAAGGTCTTTCTCCCCCAATTGCTCAGTTTGGCCGGGCGGCCAGCTCTAAGAAGAGTCTTGGTGGTTCCAAACTTCTTCCATTTAAGAATGATGGAGGCCATTGTGTTCTTGGGGACCTTCAATGCCGCAGAATTGTTTTGGTACCCGTTCCCAGATCTGTGCCTCGACACAATCCTGACTTCGGAGCTCTACAGACAATTACTTCGACCTCATGGCTTGGTTTTTGCTCTGACATACACTGTCAACTGTGGGACCTTATATAGACAGGTATGCCAAATATGCCTTTCCAAATCAAGTCCAATCAATTGAATTTACCACAGGTGGACTCTAAACCAGTTGTAGAAACATTTCATGGAGCTCAATTTCAAGTTTCATAGCAAAGTGTCTGAATACTCATGTAAATAACGCATTTCTGTCTTTTATTTATAATACATTTGCAAACATTTCTAAAAAACTGTTTTTGCTTTGTCATTATGGGGTATTGTGATGTCATTATGGGGTATTGTGATGTCATTGTGGGGTATTGTGATGTCATTATGGGGTATTGTGTGTAGATTGATGAGGAAAACATGTCATTTAATAAATTTTAGGGGCTCCCGAAGGCACTTCATCTCAGTGTAAGAGGTGTCACTGCAGTCCCTGGTTCATATCCAGCCTGCATCACATCTGGCCGTGACTGGGAGTCCAATAGGGCGGTGCACAATTGGCCCAGCGTTGGCTGGGGTAGGCCGTCATTGTAAATAAGAATTTGTTCTTAACTGACTTGCCTAGTAAAATAAAGGTTAACAATTTTAGAATAAGGCTGTAACGTAACAAAATGTGAAAAAAAGTGAAGGGATCAGAATACTTTCCAAATGCGCTGCATAAAATGGCTGTGCCTCTTCACAGTCCCCTTCGTGCAGTAATGTGTGCTTTTATCTGTTTTTTGAAACTGGTTTTATTGCTACCTTGAGTTATCTTGGGTGGCAGTGAGTTCCATGTAGTCATGTTACCTGGGTTACCAGAGAGTTCCATGTAGTCATGTTACCTGGGTTACCAGAGAGTTCCATGTAGTCATGTTACCTGGGTTACCAGAGAGTTCCATGTAGTCATGTTACCTGGGTTACCAGAGAGTTCCATGTAGTCATGACTCTATTTAATCCTGTGCGTTTCCCAGCCTCTGTTCTGAACCTGGGGACTGTGAAGAGACCTCTGGTTGCATGTCTTGTGTTGTACCGATGAGTGTCCGAACTGTGTGCCAACTTCTTGAACAGACAGTTTGATACCATCAACACCTCACACAAAGACCCAGAGTGAAGCAGTCAAATTTCTCCTTAACTTTGAGCCAGAAGAGATGTACATGCATGTTACTGACCATTTCCCTCCATTGCCTAGTTAAATAAAGGTTACATTTAAACATAAAACAAACATATAATTGTGATGCGTGCTGCACAGTTTGGCCGGGCAGCCAGCTCTAGGAAGAGTCTTGGTGGTTCCAAACTTCTTCCATTTAAAATCCGTTGAGCCGTCAGCGTACATATACACACAGGCTTTATTCAAGGTCAGTGGGAGGTCATTTGTAAAAACAGAAACGGCTCTAGCTGGATGCCCTGCGGTACACCACACTCAACTGAATTTGCATGAGAGAGGCTTCCATTAACGAAAACTCTCAATCATAATAAGGCAGAGGATACAAATCCAAAACACCTATGTTTTTTTTAGCAATAGGTTATGATCAATGACATTGAAAGCTGCACTGACGTCAAACAAAACAGCTCCCACAATCTTCTTACTATCAATTTCTTTCAGCCAATCATCTTCATTTGTGTCAGTGCCAGGCATGTGGAGAGTCCTTCCCTATACGCGTGCTGAAAGTATGTTGTTCATTTGTTCTCTGCAAAAAAAACTTTGTATTTGATCAAACACATTTTTTTTTCTAAAAGTTTGCTAAGAACTTGTAGCAGGCTGATTGGTTGGCTGTTTGAACCATTAACAGGGTGCTCTGCAATTTTCTTTAACCTTTATTTAACTAGGCAAGCCAGTTAAGAACAAATTCTTATTTACATTGACAGGCTACCAGGGAACAGTGGGTTAGCTGCCTTGTTCAGGGGCAGAACGACAGATTTTCACCTTGTCAGCTTGGGGATTCAAACCAGCAACATTTCGGCTATTGTCCCACTGATCTAACCACTAGGCAACCTGCTGCCACTATTATTGTCACGTCCTGACCTTAGTTCCTGTTTTATGTCTCTGTTTTAGTTTGGTCAAGGCGTGAGTTGGGGTGGGCATTCTATGTTTTTGTTCTATGTTTTGTATTTCTGCTTTTGGCCTGGTATGGCTCCCAATCAGAGGCAGCTGTCGTTCGTTGTCTCTGAACCATACTTAGGTAGCCTGTGTTCCCACTATGATTTATGGGTAGTTGTTTACTGTTTTGTGTATTCACCTGACAGAACTGTTTAGTTTCTTCCGTTCACTTTATTATTTTGTTTTGTGTGATCAGTCTAATACATTAACATGGACACTTACCACGCTGCATATTGGTCCGATCCTTCCTACTCCCCCTGAGACGACGAAGAGATTCGTTACAATTATTGTGTAGCTGAATTACCTTTTCCTCCCTCCATGTCTGAGGGCACACACCATCTTCTAGGGTTAAATTGAAGATGTGGCAAAATGGATTTGTATTCCGCTACCAACCTCAGCAATTTACCATCCAGGTAAATAGCAACAATCCTATCACCTCTTCCACTCCCACTTTGTGGAACTCTCCACTACAGTGCTTGTATTTCATTATTTGGTCCATTATGCATGAATACAAAGGCTCAGCATTTGTTGTTTGCATGTCATACCTAAGTTTGCTAATCTTGTCAACAAAAAAGTTATTAAAATGGTTGACAATATCAAAGGGTTTTCTTATGAACAAGCCCTCTGCCTCAATGAAGGATAGAGACAAGTTTTTTTTGTTGCCTAGAATTTCATTTAAAGTATTACAGAGCTTTTAACTCTCATTCATCTTTGTTCCATTTTTTTCTTCTTCTCTTTGTTTAGTTACGTGATTTCTCAATTTACTGTATGTTTGCCAGTCTGCTGTGTTGGTAGACTTATTTGCTATTCCCTTTGCCTCATCCCTCTCAGCTATACAGTTTTTCAACTCATCATCTATCCATGGGGATTTGGCAGTTCTAACAGTCAGTTTCGGTGCCTTAGTACCATGGCACCGACAGAGATGGTCGCCTCGCTTGGAGTTCTTAGGAAACTACGCAGTATTGCGTTTTTTTAATGTATTATTTCTTACATTGTTACCGGAGGAAATCTTAAGTCGTATTACATACAGCCGAGAAGAACTATTGGATATAATAGCAACGTCAACTTACCAACATTACAACCAGGAATATGACTTTCCCGAAGCGGATCCTCTGTTCGGACCACCACCCAGGACACTTGATCTAATTCCAGTAGTCGACCCAAAACAACGGCGCCGCAGAAGGGGCAGACGAAGCCACCTGGTCAGGTCCGTAGACGGGCACATCGCCCACCGCTCCCGAGTATACTACTCGCCAATGTCCAGTCTCTTGACAACAAGGTAGAATACATTCGTGCAAGGATTGCCTTCCAGAGAGACATCAGAGATTGTAACATTATTTGTTTCACGGAAACATGGCTCACTCGGGATATGTTGTCGGAATTGGTTCAGCTCCCGGGCTTCTCCTTGCATCATGCCGACAGAGATAAATCTCTCTGGGAAGAAGGAGGGTGTATGCTTCATGATTAACGACTCATGGTGTAGTCTTAACAACATACAGGAACTCAAGTCCTTCTGCTCACCCGATCTACAATTCCTTACAATCAAATGGCAATTTTACCTACCAAGAGAATTCTCGTCAGTTATGGTCACAGCTGTGTACATTCCCCCTCAAGCAGACACCAAGATGGCCACCAAGGAACTTCGCTGGACTATATGCAAACTGGAAACCATGTATCCTGAGGATACATTTATTGTTGCTGGGGATTTTAACAAAGCAAATTTGAGAACAAGGCAAGCCCTCCGCCCCCTCCCTTCGGCAAATCTGACCACGACGCCATCTTATAGGCAGAAACTCAAACAGGATGTACCAGTGACGAGAAACATTCAACGCTGGTCCGACCAATCGGAATCCACGCTTGAAGATTGTTTTGATCACGCGGACTGGAATATGTTCCGGTCAACCTCAGAACAACATAAACCTATATGCTGACTCTGTGAGTGTGTTTATAAAGAAGTGCATTGGAGATGTTGTACCCACTGTGACTATTAAAACCTACCCTAACCAGAAACCGTGGATGGATGGTGGAATTTGCGCAAAACTGAATATAAACAGTGTAGTTATTCCCTCTGAAAGGCAATTCAACAAGCAAAATGCCAGTACAACGTGTTAATCCTAGCAAGGCTGATGGCCCAGACGGAATACCTATGTAAGAATGCTGTTCATTGACTACAGCTCAGAATTTAACACCATAGTACCCACCAAGCTCATCATCAAGCTGGAGGCCCTGGGTTTCAACCCCGCCCTGTGCAATTGGGTCCTGGACTTTCTGTTGGGCCGCCCCCAGGTGGTGAAGATAGGAAACAACATCTCCCTTAACACGGGGGCCCCACAAGGGTGTGTTCTCAGCCCTCTCCTGTACTCCCTGTTCACCCACGATTGCGTGACCATGCACGCCTCCAACTCAATCATCAAGTTTGCAGACGACACAACAGTAGTAGGCCTCATTACCAACAACAACGAGACAGCAGGGGGGGGGGGGGGGGTTGGAGTCAGAAAAACAATCTCTCACTCAATGACAACAAAACAAAGTTTTCAGTTCCTCTGCATGCACAAACTGGTCCACCCACACAGACAGTGTGGTGAAGAAGGCGCAACAGTACCTCTTCAGCTTCAGGAGGCTGAAGAAATTTGGCTTGTCACCCAGAACCCTGACAAACTTTTACAGATGAACAATCGAGAGTATCCTGTCGGTACAGCCTGGTACGGCAACTACACCACCCTCAACTGCAAGGCTCTCCAGAGGGTGGTGCGGTCTGCACAACGCATAACCTGCCCTCCATGACACCTACAGCACCCGATGTCACAGGAAGGCCAAAAAGATCATGAAGGACATCAACCACCCGAGCCACTGCCTGTTCACACCACTATCATCCAGAAGGCGAGGTCAGTACAGGTGCATCAAAGCTGGGACCGAGAAACTGAAAAACAGCTTCTATCTCAAGACCATCAGACTGCTAAACAGCCATCACTAACTCAGAGAGGCTGCTGCCCTCATTGAGACCCAATCACTGGCCACTTTAATAAATGGATCACTAGTCACTTTAAACAATACCACTTTAAATAATGCCACTTTAATAAAGTTTACATATCTTACATTACTCATATCACATGTATATATGTATAAACTGTATTTTATGCCATCTATTGCACCTTGCCTACGCCGCTTGGCCATCGCTCATCCATATACTTACATGTACATGTTCTCATTCACCTCTTTAGATTTGTGTCATTAGGTAGTTGTTGGGTAATTCTTAGATTACTCCTTAGATATTACTGCACCGTCGGAACTAGAAGCACAAACATTTCGTAAACACTCGCATTAACATCTGCTAACCATGTGCATGTGACAAATAAAATTGGATTAGATTTGATTTGATGGGCGCATGCAGATCAGTAACTGGAAGAAGCAGTTACTGATATGTGCAGCGTCCGGATGTTCCTCATTACACACATCAGACCAACACATAGTTTTACATGTTCAACATAGGAATCATTGCAAAACCTCTTGTATGATCTTTGGAATTATTATTCTTAATTTTAATATATATTTTTTTTGATATGGCTATTGTACTGTATAATGACCACTACATCCGATGGGTGTGGATACTACTTTAGAGCAGATTGTGATCAATACAAGTGGATGATTTAGTTCCCGTTGTTTTTGCAAATACCGGGGTAGGTTGACTGATGACTTGAACCAGATTGCAGGCCCTGGTTGCAGCTTAGAGATTATTTCTGAATGGGCAACTTGATGACAACCAGTCAATATTTTGGTCACCCAGAAAATATACCTCTCTATTGACATCACATACATTATCCAACATTTCACACGTATCGTCCAAATACTGACTGTTAGCACTTGGTGGTCTATAGCAACTTCCTAGGAGAATGATCTTTAGTCGGGGCAGATGAACCTGTCGCCATATTACTTCTATGTCATCTGACATGAGGTCCTCTCTCAGCCTGACAGGAATATGACTCTGGACATACATGGCAACACCTCCTCCATTTGCATTTCTATCGTTCCTATATATTCTATAACCACGTATGACGAGAGAACATGAAATATTAGAAAGACAAAGCGCTAATAACAACGCAAGTCTATCGATACACCTGGTAGTGCGAGTGGATAGGGGGAGCGCGTTTTATGGCTTATAAAATTATTGAATAAAGTGTTGACATCTGCTAATCATGTGTATGTGACAAATACATTCAAAAATACCAGGGTATTTTGAGTCAAATCTTAGAAGAAAACCCTGATGTAGACGGCTTGGCTGTCGAAAAGGTTGGATATTATAAAAAATATATATATTATTTTTTTTGCATCTGAGCTCCTAGAGTGTGCGGCTCTCCTTTTATTTACGAATAAAAATCTTAAACATGAACTCACTCCTAAAAACAGCATCTCTTTGCTGTATTACGTTGGCATTCTCTCTCCAGTCATGGTTTTTAAAGTTTTTAAATCTCACACAGTAGAGTCGACTATCAACTGTCAACTTCGCTGTGGGCTTGTGGAAGCTGCAGACCATGTGATCTGAGCTACCTGATTGGCCAGCGGACGGGCTATAGGTGCACTTGACTTCCTCTCTGGGCCCACCGGGTAGGCGGAGTTTGTACCTCTAGACACATGAAATGGTTTCAATTGGGAACACTCCGACTAACCGTCACGCAGGGCAGCTAAATCAACCTACCGCAAACGGTGTTAAAATGAGAATAAAAATAGTAACGGAAGGCTTCAACGTTGAGCTTTTTAAAGAAATGTTTGGTGATTGACTAGGAAAGCCTTGGTGACCACTGGCATACAAAAAAAAACAGTTTTACAACGTAGGAGCAGGCCCAACCTGTCATTTCGGTTTCATGCTCAAATGAATATTGATGGGCTTTAGTATGGATCCGATCTAAGCAGCATCTGTCACCCGGTTTTTAATTGACAGACTGACGGGGATGTTAAAAGCCTTTGTTGTTGTTTTCACGTGGGTTCAGTATCCTGTGGAATTGAATAAGAAAAGGCTGCAGTTAGCTACTGAATATTCTGAGTTAAGGGTCATTGCTTGTCCAGCCCCGTGAAGGAAGAATTAATCATCCATACCCTGTGGACACCCAAAGCAAGGTTGGACTGGCGCTATTAACTGGAAATAACCTAAACCTCCACACTATCACTTCCCTTTCCCCCAAAAAGACAGCTCATCCTAGTGTAGAGTGAAATCCTACAATACTACAGATGACCAGGTAAGTCTTGTGTAGAGTAAAATCCTACAGTGCTACAGATGACCAGGTAAGTCTTGTGTAGAGTGAAATCCTACAGTGCTACAGATGACCAGGTAAGTCTTGTGTAGAGTGAAATCCTACAGTACTACAGATGACCAGGTAAGTCTTGTGTAGAGTGAAATCCTACAGTACTACAGATGACCAGGTAAGTCTTGTGTAGAGTGAAATCCTACAGTACTACAGATGACCAGGTAAGTATTGTGTAGAGTGAAATCCTACAGTGCTACAGATGACCAGGTAAGCCTTGTGTAGAGTAAAATCCTACAGTGCTACCGATGACCAGGTAAGTCTTGTGTAGAGTAAAATCCTACAGTGCTACAGATGACGAGGTAAGTCTTGTGTAGAGTGAAATCCTACAGTGCTACAGATGACCAGGTAAGTCTTGTGTAGAGTGAAATCCTACAGTGCTAAAGATGACCTGATAAGTCTTGTGTAGAGTGAAATCCTACAATACTACAGATGACCAGGTAAGTCTTGTGTAGAGTGAAATCCTACAGTACTACAGATGACCAGGTAAGTCTGGTGTAGAGTGAAATCCTACAGTACTACAGATGACCAGGTAAGTCTGGTGTAGAGTGAAATCCTACAGTACTACAGATGACCAGGTAAGTCTTGTGTAGAGTGAAATCCTACAGTACTACAGATGACCAGGTAAGTCTGGTGTAGAGTGAAATCCTACAGTACTACAGATGACCAGGTAAGTCTGGTGCTTGGAGTTTGTGGAAGTGTAGGTGATTTAAAAGAGAGACCAGTATCATTACTCAGACTGTGGGAGGTTCCCTTCAGTGAACCATCATAAAAAACACACGCTGCGGAAGAGAAAGCAGTCCCGACAAGCGGCTAATAGGAAGACCCTGTGAAACAGGAGGAATGTATGAAAAAAAATCCCAGGTCAGAGGGAGACAGAGACGTGGAGCTCACCTTGTCGGACGTACTCCTGGTGCTCGTGGCACACCAGCTCAGCCACGCAGCCCCCGTAGTGCAGGTGCGTGTCGCGGTCATAGGCCTTGAGCGTCTCACTGGAGCTGTAGGACTTCTGGGTGGCCACGCGGCACTCCTCCGGCTGCAGGGACGCGGTGGCGTGTTGGAGGTCCTTCCTGCAGCGGCCCCGGGTCAGGGATCGGTGCGGACGCTCCTTCATGTCCATCTCCACGGTGACCGGCGCTGCTGCTCTTAGAGGATTGGCTCAGGTCAAGGCTCTGACCTGTTAGGGGTGACAGAGAGGGAGGGGTGGGGGTGGAGAGAGAGCAGAGAGAGAGAGCAGAGAGAGCAGAGAGAGAGAGCAGAGAGAGCAGAGAGAGAGAGCAGAGAGAGCAGAGAGAGAGAGCAGAGAGAGCAGAGAGAGAGAGCAGAGAGAGCAGAGAGAGAGAGCAGAGAGAGCAGAGAGAGCAGAGAGAGCAGAGAGAGCAGAGAGAGAGAGAGCAGAGACAGAGAGAGAGCAGAGACAGAGAGAGATAGAGAGAGAGAGAGAGCAGAGTGAGCATGAAAACAGACACACCGAAGTAAAGCGTTTCACTTTCTAAAATACTAAGATCATGCTGCACTGAACTGTGTTGTCTTAGGTAAGGTTCTTAACTTCAGTACCTATCCTCCTACACAACGAGATATAATCCCTTATTCTGCCTGTGAGAGTCAAACTGTTTCTGAAGAAATGGAAAGAAATATACCATACAGGCATTTAACAGTGCACGTCTATTTTGGAGAAGTCATGTCGACAGAATGAGAGCCCCATGGGGATTGATTTAGTTGTCTCATTCCACATCTCCTGCTGAGGTTAAAGATATATACAGACACTTATCAACACCTGACTGACTACACTGTCAAAACACAGTCAGAACACACTCTACCCCCCACACACACAGCGAGCAGGCAGTCTCAACAGGAGGGACGAGGACTGGGGATCCTCACCATGTCTCAGGCTCATTATCACTTGGTGAGTAAGTTATTTTCTGACTAACATAGTGGAGAGAGAGAGAGAGAGAGAGAGAGAGAGAGAGAGAGAATCATAGCTAGAAGGCTCTGCTGGAGGGAGGAGGCATCCTTCCAGACGCTCCACATTGACACCAGCCCACTCTGCATCTGTCTGTTAGGCTGAGGCTGTGCTACCCCAGCCAGAAACCAGCCAGGGCCTCCACCACCACCAGCTACTGAGCAGCAGGAAATTAGGGCCTCAAAGAGCAGGTAGTACATAATGCATCTCTTTTGTAAACAGTAGACTTCTGTTAGAACAAAACAGTAAGATTCCTTTTTGTGATCCACCTTAAATCGTTCACACAGCAACAGGTTCAAGTGAATTGCACAAAATGATAGAACAAAAGGACTATTGTTTGAAGCTCACAGACATACGTTGGAAAGATTGTTATTAAGTTGTCCTTGCTACACTTTACCAACCGATAAGCAGTGTATGAAAGAAAAAAAAATATTTTCTCTCAACCCTTTTTTGTAGTTACACATGTCTCCAGGAAAACAAGGACAAATCTATTGATAACAGCTTTGCATAGGAAGCTTTTGAACATTTCGTCTTAAAGAGACTCTCCGGTACTTTTACAACTAAGGACCCTCTGAGTGAGTTGGTACTTTAAAATTGTGAAAGCCCTTAAAGAGATTCTCCGGTACTTTTACAACTAAGGACCCTCTGAGTGAGTTGGTACTTTAAAATTGTGGAAGCTCTTAAAGAGATTCTCCGGTACTTTTACAACTAAGGACCCTCTGAGTGAGTTGGTACTTTAAAATTGTGGAAGCCCTTAAAGAGATTCTCCGGTACTTGTGTATACTTTTTAGCCAGTAACTCTGAAAGAAGCGCTCATGAGCCAAAAGTGGTCCCCGAACATTTCACTACCTGTGCAGATATGTGCACCACGTCATTGCTCACTCTCTCGCTCTGCTGTGTGTGCATCTTGCTAGCTGTAAATCAAATGGATAGGGGCTGAAGCTCATTGGCTAGAACTTAAATTGCTACGGGGCTGGCCCACGTGGGGGAAAGTTCAAGGGAAAAGGGCGCAGCAAAACATGGGATTTTGTGGTTAATTGAGGTAAAACAGTAATTCTGTTAATAGATTATGCATGTACAGCGGGGCAAAAAAGTATTTAGTCAGCCACCAATTGTGCAAGTTCTCCCACTTAAAAAGATGAGAGAGGCCTGTAATTTTCATCATAGGTACACTTCAACTATGACAGACAAAATGAGAAAAAAAATCCAGAAAATCACATTGTAGGATTTTTAATGCATTTATTTGCAAATTATGCTGGGAAATAAGTATTTGGTCACCTACAAACAAGCGAGATTTCTGGCTCTCACAGACCTGTAACCTCTTCTTTAAGAGGCTCCTCTGTCCTCCACTCGTTACCTGTATTAATGGCACCTGTTTGAACTTGTTATCAGTATAAAAGACACCTGTCTTTTAAAGTGGGAGAACTTGCACAATTGGTGGCTGACTAAATACTTTTTTGCCCCACTGTATGTACTATGCATTGACACATCCAGCCTAAAGCGGAGAGGTTTCAAAATATTTAGAAGTCACCAAAGTTCCGGAGCATGTCTTTAATTCCACTGACTGTGCTTGTTGCTGTGGGCAGATCCATATTTTTAATAAGGTTTTATTTGAAGTGTTTACATAATCAAGAGGAATCTCCGCTCTGGGCATTGATTACCAGCAGTACTTATACTCACAAAGGCCTCATCATGTGAAGTGGTAAACACTGGCGCTCATCTGGACTGACAATAATAACCCACTCAACAATAGACAAGGAGAGAGTCATGATGACAAATAAAAGCCAGTTTCTTTTATGTAGGTCTCTCATGTACTATGTATGACTCCAGCCAACCTTGCTCGTGGTCACAGATTAAGGAGGGGTGGGATTGTGTTCAATAGGACGAAAGGATCCATGTTGGATTGTCAAAGATCAGTTTGAGAGCCAGGAGAGACTCATGGTGGAGCCTCGGGGCAGAGAGAGATAGAGTGATGAAACAGCATTATAGAGGAGAGGTTAGAGCCGAATGAAAAGCATCAAAGGCAGGGATACGTGAAGCTATATGAGGTATTGTAGCAATTATCAAGATGAAGTGCACTAAGGGTTCTCATTAAAGAGCTTTCAACCTGGACCCGGTTTCCCAAAAGCATCTTAAGGCTAAGTTCATCGTAAGAACCTTCGTAGGAACATCGTTAAATCTCAAGAGTTTTTTTTCCCAAAACCATCGTTATTAACGTTGCACTTCAAAACACTCGTAATCCAACGGCTAACCCCCCTCCCGCATCACATTACAAGCAGTATAGAACATAGAATCACATGGTCTATCCGTCTCTCTGTGACTGCCCATAATTTTAGAACAAAGTTGACTACCACAAATACAAAGTTGTCAATGTCTTTGCAATTGATACAAACAAGTGCTTCAAATGAAACCTGAGATGACTGCATTAAAATATAAATTTGAGTGGACAAAACATTAGGAACACCTTTCTAATGTTGAGTTGCACCCCCTTTTTCCCTCAGAAGAGCCTCAATTCATCAGGGCAGGGACTCTACAAGGTGTCAAAAACGTTCCACTGGGATGCTGGACCATGTTGACTCCAATGCTTTCCACAGTTGTGTGAAGCTGGCTGGATGTCCTTTGGGTGGTGGACCGTTCTTGATACACACAGGAAACTGTTAAGCGTGGAAAAACCCAGCAGCGTTGCAGTGCTTGACACAAACCTGTGTGCCTGGCACCTACTACCATACAATGTCTTTCCCATTCACCCTCTGATTGGCACACATACATATGTCTTGAGACAGAAAAATCATTCTTTAACCTGTATCCTCGCCTTCATCTACACTGATTGAAGTGGATTTAATAAGTGACATAAACAAGGGAGCATAGCTCTCACCTGGTCAGTCTATGTCATGGAAAGAGCAGGTGTTCTTTATGTTTTTTTTGCACTCAGTGTAAATAGACTACAATATGCCTATTTCATTCTTATTGAAAAAATGTAATGTTCTATAAATTGAGTTATATTTTGGATACCTGTCGGATACCATCTGTAATTTGTCTCAATATAATGTTACGCTGATGTGTAGCCTAACGCGCGTAATGACGTAAATTTGTATGATTTGTGTACAGGCAGGGCTCCCTTGAAAAAGAAGACTTGGTCTCAATGGGATTTCCCTGCTAAAATAAATGTTAAATAAAATAACGTTCATTTTTATTGGGTCAGTGGCGTGTATTCATAGGGGCCAAGGGAAGCCAGCCCCCCCCCCCCAAACGAAAAAAACAATAATTTAAAAAAATATATTTTGTCTCTTTGTTTTTTATCATTTTCCTTAAATTCGCAAGATGCTGAACGTATTTCACCGGAGAAAGCACCCGAGCGAACGAAACAGCTCCCCCCTGTCTCTATATGTGTAGCCCATCTATCTGATGCTGTCTGGTCAAAAAAAAAAGTATGACGTTGTTGCCGCACATAACATTGAATGCAAGGGAAGCCAGCGAGGATTTGTCCTTTCTTCCTAAAACATATATATAAAATAATAGCCAATCAGCGTTGCGATAAACTGAACGAGCTCAACCGTGAATGGTTCTGGCGCACCACATTTTTTTTAAATAAGAAAAAAGGGAAGCCAGTTTGGATTTGGCTTCACACCAATCACATCACATCAAAAACCAAACATGATTGACAGAAAAAACAGGAATTGTTGCATCTCGTTGTGGTGCTTTCCTCCAGTGGCCAGCTAGCTAGCTAAACTTGTCCCTTTGTTAAATTAGAACATGGATGGAGATAGGGATTTGGACTGATGGCGATTCTAGCCTGAGAGGATGGAAGTTCAATATGTAGCTAGATGTAGTAGGCAAATGTTAACTAGCTGGTTCATTATTGCCCATGAAAGGAAGTTAGGTTAGCGAGCAGGCATTTTAGACAGTTAGCCTCGGCAACATAAAAGAGAGGATGGCATTGGTGTTTCTTTCTAAGTGAGTGAGGCGAGGTGAGGTGAGTCAACATGTTTTTTTTATTCTTGCGAGCACACACACACACACACACACACACACACACACACAAATCAGTACCATGGACAGCCATATGATATTTAGCTTACGTTGATTGGACTAAATTAAAGTATTAGAAGCATAGGTGAGTTGATGATGTTGAAATGTTAAAGTTGAAATGGTGCTGGAATATTGGAGGCACCTCCTGTTTTCTTTGTGACTTGCGACTTGCCTATCGCTCCATGGTTCTAAATCAATAGTGTAGTAGTACGAAAATGTCTAAAACATTAACTTTCTTGACCATGCTGTAGGTCATGTAACTGTTTGTTACATGCGATATGTTTTGTGGAATTCATCGGAGAGATGTTTCTCTACGGTTTTGTGATGAAACACAGGTGTGTTTATTCTGCCATTGTGTCTTCTTACTGTCTCGGACTTAGAGGTATATATCACGGTAGGAATGCATATGAACTAACAGGTTATAGAGCAAACAACGCAATTATTACAACACATTGGTTGTAATATGGCTATTTTCTTCCTGGCTTGGCTTCCCCAGCGATTTTACCCACACACCGCTACTGTAAGCATTAGAATAAGCCTCCTCGATATTTGCAGCCGTAGGTGGTAATGTCTCTCTAGCAGCTGGTACGTCATCAGTATTGTGAAATAATTAGAATTTTAAAGGTGATTGGAATTGAGAAAGCTGATTCCGAGAGCAGCCCTGCCTTTCTTTCCATCCTATCAGTATCGACCCATGTACCAACGTCACACTGTTCTCTCTGAGTGGTGTTTTGGGAAACGTGTGTTACATTGTCGGCTGTTGTAGGAAAGACGCAACGCTAAAAATACTCCTAAGTGGTAGTCTTAATTACCAACAACGACGAGACGGCCTACAGTGGTAGGCTTGATTACCAACAACGATGAGACGGCCTACAGTGGTAGGCTTGATTACCAACAACGACGAGACGGCCTACATTGGTAGGCTTGATTACCAACAACAATGAGACGGCCTACAGTGGTAGGCTTGATTACCAACAACGACGAGACGGCCTACAGTGGTAGGCTTGATTACCAACAACGACGAGACGGCCTACAGGGAGGAGGTGAGGGTCCTCGGAGTGTGGTGTCAGGAAAATAACCTCACACTCAACATCAACAAAACAAAGGAGATGATCGTGGACTTCAGGAAACAGCAGAGGGAGCACCCCCCTCCACATCGACGATCCACATCGACGGGACAGTAGTGGAGAAGGTAGTAAGTTTTAAGTTCCTCTACGTACACATCACAGACAAACTGAATTGGTCCACCCATACAGACAGCGTCGTGAAGAAGGCGCAGCAGTGCTTCTTCAACCTCAGGAGGCTGAAGAAATGTGGCTTGTCACCAAAAGCACTCACAAACTTTTACAGATGCACAATCGAGAGCATCCTGTCGGGCTGTATCACCGCCTGGTACGGCAACTGCTCCACCCACAACCGTAAGGCTCTCCAGAGGGTAGTGAGGTCAGCACAACACTTCACTGGGGGCAAACTACCTGCCCTCCAGGACACCTACACCACCCGATGTCACAGGAAGGCCATAAAGATCATCAAGGACAACAACAACCCGAGCCACTGCCTCTTCACCCCACTATCATCCAGAAGGCGAGGTCAGTACAGGTGCATCAAAGCAGGGACTGAGAGACTGAAAAACAGCTTCTATCTCAAGGCCACCAGACTGTTAAACAGCCACCACTAACATTGAGTGGCTGCTGCCAACATACTGACTCAACTCCAGCCACTTTAATAATGGAAAAATGGATGTAAGAAATGTATCACTAGCCACTTTAAACAATGCCACTTAATATAATGTTTACATACCCTACATTACTCATCTCATATGTATATACTGTACTCGATACCACCTACTGCATCTTGCCTATGCCGTTCTGTACCATCACTCATTCATATATCTTTATGTACACATTCTTCATCCCTTTACACTCGTGTGTATAAGGTAGTAGTTTTGGAATTGTTAGGTTAGATTACTCGTTGGTTATTACTGCATTGTCGGAACTAGAAGCACAAGCATTTCGCTACACTCGCATTAACATCTGCTAACCATGTGTATGTGACAAATAAAATTTGATTTGATTTGATTTAAACCTAAGTTCCATTGCTATCGGGGAACCTAAGCAAGAGACAAGGACTGAATGGAATAACCCGCAATAATTACTTGAGCCCTGTTAACCACAACGATTCTAGGACAAATTGATCCTCAAGCCAGTCTACTCTCAATTACAAGAACACACATCATACCAGCACATAATTATGAATGTAAACATGGGGACTTGAAAACAGTTCATGCATCTGGATAAGAAGCGGAGACTTAATTGACTCATTAATCCTTTTAAAACTTGTGTGTGACTATGTGTCTGTTTTACTTGAGAGAGAGAGAGACAGAGAGAGAGAGAGAGAGACAGAGACAGAGAGAGAGACAGAGACAGAGACAGAGACAGAGACAGAGAGACAGAGAGACAGAGAGAGAGAGAGAGACAGAGACAGAGAGAGAGACAGAGAGAGAGAGAAAGAGAAAGAGAGAGAAAGAGAACATGCTCACACCTCCACAGAAAGTGGCACGTAAACAACAGAGGGATTTAAGATACAGTTCAATAAGGGAAAGGGAACATCATAAATGGGCACGGGCCCCAGTCAGTGCCAGATGAAGAGAAAAAACAATCTTGTGAGCTCACCATGGCAGCAGCAATCCACATACTCCATTTAAACTAATCCCTAAATCCACATTGGGCAAACCTCTCACTGCCCTAATCTGCCTGTAAACAAAGGGATTTGAAAGGGTGTTGTGACTGTGACCAGAGCTGTGATACCAGCAGTGATTCAGACACACCATGCCTGGCTGAGGACGGACACCTGTGGGTCCTGATGGTTTAATTGTGGCTGCTTGGAGGGTGGGGAGCCATGGTGGGGAGCCATGGTGGGGAGAGTTAGGAGCTAGCCCAACAGGGGTGGGGAGCCATGTTGGGGAGAGTTAGGAGCTAGCCCAACAGGGGTGGGGAGCCATGGTGGGGAGAGTTAGGAGCTAGCCCAACAGGGGTGGGGAGCCATGATGTGGAGAGTTAGGAGCTAGCCCAACAGGGGTGGGAGGCCATGTTGGGGAGAGTTAGGAGCTAGCCCAACAGGGGTGGGGAGCCATGGTGGGGAGAGTTAGGAGCTAGCCCAACAGGGGTGGGGAGCAATGATGGGGAGAGTTAGGAGCTAGCCCAACAGGGGTGGGGAGCCAAAGTGGGGAGAGTTAGGAGCTAGCCCAACAGGGGTGAAGAGAGTTAGGAGCTAGCCCAACAGGGGTGGGGAGAGTTAGGAGCTAGCCCAACAGGGGTGGGGAGAGTTAGGAGCTAGCCCAACAGGGGTGGAGAGAGTTAGGAGCTAGCCCAACAGGGGTTGGGAGAGTTAGGAGCTAGCCCAACAGGGGTGGGGAGAGTTAGGAGCTAGCCCAACAGGGGTGGGGAGAGTTAGGAGCTAGCCCAACAGGGAAATGACTGGATAAATTGGGAGATGGAAAAAAGGGAGAACATGCACCAGGGAGGAAGAGGATTAGGAAGAGGATGAGGAAGAAGAAGATGGTGTGGAATAGGAAAATTATGTGGAAGTGGAAGAGGATGTAGAAGACGAAGAGGATGTGGAAGAGGAAGAATATGAGGAAGAGGATATGGAAGAGGATGTGGAAGAGGAAGAATATGAGGAAGAGGATATGGAAGAGGATGTGGAAGTAGAAGAGGATGTGGAAGAGGAAGAATATGAGGAAGACGATGTGGATGAGGATGTGGAAGTGGGCAGCCTGCCAGGAAACAAGGGATAGTGCAGGAAAGTGGATGTGAGGAAGGAGAAAGAAAGAGGGGGGAGGAGAGGAAGACAGGTTATGGTGCAGAGAGCTCAAAATAGAAAGAGACCAGTGGGTAGAGGTAGAGGGTACCTGAGGATTTGCTGTGGATCAACTGAGCTGTGATGTGCCCTCAGGCACTCAAACTGCCGGTAGTCTCTGGAAGAACAGAGGTAGCCTGGCTAGACAGACAGAGAGACACATAGCAGGCTGGCTAGGGAACCAGAATAACAGAGAGTGTCTTTGTTGGAGCCTAGTGAGTCATGTAACTGACAGACTGGTAAAAAGGGCTTTTAATTGAGCTAAAGCTGCTACTTCAAGGTGAGAACTCAATAAACATGTATGGCATTTCACTGATTGATTATCGAGTGGCAGTGAAAGTTTCTCTCCCTTCTCACTACATGTTATTTTCCCTTTCAGTGTTTCAATAATTCCTTTTGATGATTCAAGACAGTTTCTCTGTACTAAACTTCAGGCTAAGATATCTCTAATCCCCCCACAGATGCTCAGGTGTGCCTTAAGCAATTCTATCTATTTGACCTTTTGCAAAGGTTCTTGGAGATAGGATAGAGTATTTTTACCTTTCAGAGAGCCGTGAGTTTGGAAGGATGGAAGCAGCCCAGCTGTGGCAGACCTGAGCACAGCCTCAGGGGTAACTTGGGTGGACCAGCGTGATTACTAAGCCCTCTCTTTTAGTTTTCCCTGTCTACTTCATCAAATGCAAAACAAAACTGACCTGATTTGAGTGAAAGAAATCGTATGTTTCCAGTAGTTTTCGCTAGCTACTACTACTGTAGGACAATTACAGTTATATATATACTGAGCCATCAAACAGGCAATGTGTCAATACAGGATTAAGATTATATTATTATTTTTCATTTTGTGTTATTGACTGTACGTTTGTTTATGTGTGTTGTTGTTTTTCTCGCACTGTTTTGCTTTATCTTGGCCAGGTCGCAGTTGTAAATGAGAACTTGTTCTCAACTGGCCTACCTGGTTAAATAAAGGTGAAGAAAAACAGGACTAAGATCAAACCCCACTACGCCGTCTCTGACGCTAGTTGGATGTGGTAGTGCATGCAAACTATCAAGGATTAAAAAGGGTAACCCTGCCGCAAACCTCCCAGTCACGCAAGCCTACCAGACCAGCTAAATGTCCTCTATGCTCACTTCGAGGCAAGCAACACTGACCCATGCATGAGAGCAGCTGTTCTGGACAAATGTGTGATCTAAACAATGGGAGTAAAACCTTTTTAAACAGGTTACCAATCACAAGGCCGCAGGGCCAGCCAGATTAAGAGGACGCGCACACAGAGCATTCGCAGACCAGCTGGCCAGTGCCTACACTGACATTTTCAACCTCTCCCTGAACCAGCCTGTAATATCTACATGTTTCAAGCAGACCACCATAGTCCCTGTGCCAAAAAAACACCAAGGGAACCTGTCTAAATGACTATCACCCCGTAGCACTCACATCTATAGCCATGAAATGCTTTTAAAAGGCTCACATCAACACCATCATCCCAGACACCTTGGACCCACTCCTATTCACATACCGCCTCAACAGATCCTCAAATGACACAAGCTCTATTGCATTGCACACTGCTCTCTCAACACCATAGTGCCCTCCAAGCTCATCACTAAGCTCAGGACCCTGGTACTGAACACCTCTGTCTGCAACTTGATCCTGGACCTCCTGACGGGCCACTCCTAGGTGGTGAGGGTAGGTAACAACACATCTGCCACTCTGACCCTCAACATGGGGGCCCATCAGGGGTGTGTGCTTAGTCCCCTCCTGTACTCCCCGTTCACCCACGACTGTGTGACCGCACACGACCAACACCATCATTAAGTTTGCTGATGATACGACGGTGATAGGCCTGATGAAACAGCGTATAGGGAGGAAGTAAGTGATCTGGCAGTGTGATGCCAGGACAACAACCTCTCCCTCAATGTCAGCAAGACAAAGGAGCTGATCGTAAACTACAGGAAATGGAGGGCCGAGCATTCCCCCATCCTCATCGACGGGCTGTAGTGGAGCAGGTCGAAAGCTTCAAGGTCCTCAGTGTCACTAAGGAATGGTCCGCACACACCAACACAGTCGTGAAGAAGGCACAACAACTCCTCTTCCCGCTCAGGAGGCTGAAAATATTTGCCATGGGCCTTCATATCCCAAAAAGTTTGACAGCTGCGCCATTGAGAGTATCTTGACTGTCTGCATCACCGATAGGTATGGCAACTGCTTGGCATCTGACCGCAAGGCACTACAGAAGGTAGTGTGTACGGCCCAGTACGTCACTGGGGCCGAGGTCCCTGCCAACCAGGACCTCTATACCAGGCAGTGCCCCAAAATAATTATCAAAGACTCCAGCCACCCACGTCATGGACTGTTCTCTTTGCTACCACACCGCAAGTGGTACCGATGCACCATGCCTGGAATCAACAGGACCCGGAACAGCTTCTACAGCTTCTACCTCCCCTCCCCCCAAAACATAAGACTGATAAATAGTTAGTTAAATAGTTAACCAATCGGCATTGACCCTTTAAAAAAAATATATATCGGCAAATGTTTATTATCTATCCTGTTGCCTAGACACTATATGTACATACTGTATCTACCTCAATTACCTCATACACCTTTACATCGACTCGGTACTGGTACCCAGTGTATATAGCCAAGTTATCATTACTCATTGTGTATTTTTCCTTGTGTTATAATTGTTCCTATATTTTTCTCTCTGTATTGTTGGGAAGGGCCCCTAAGTCAGCATTTCACTGTTAGTCTACACCTGTTGATTACTAAGCATGTGACAAATAAAATTGTATTTGATCTGAATGATGAGGAACTATTTCGGCCCAAATTGCTTTGATGTGTTAAAACAGCCATCTTCATTTAGTGTGCAGGTTGGCTCCCACTCAGGGCTGGATGAGAGGCTTTTGTGAGGAGCACCTGTAATGATGTATGAGGTAGTGCTGAGTGGAGGGGGAACTGAGAGGATGGTAGCCCTATCCAGAGGACTGCTCCACAGGCCACCTCAGCCTCCCACCCCCCTGGAGATAATGGAGATCCTCTCCAAACACATTAGATTCCCCATGAGACAGCCCTCACAAGTGGCTGGAGTGGCCTGCACGCTCCTCTCCCAAGTGCCATAGAATTATAATGCAGACACTAGTCGAGGCACTGGCTATACAATTTACACCGCGCCTGTGTCCTTCACAATCTCATTATTTGCCCTATTTTTGTTGAGGATTTTCCACAACGTGGAAAATTGGGTATTTTTCGTTCATGAGCATGGAAATAGAATCACTTCTCTTTTGTCTCTGCAACTGAACATTTTCACCATAAATCCATTTGGTGCTATTAACAAACCTATGGGCACATTGTGACTGGGACTGTTGGTTGGTTGCGTAGTAATTAATCAGATCAGCCTTGGCGAGGGTTTGGATACAGTATATAAATAGTGTATATTTTTTTGCTTTGTATTTGTAAATGTTGTAAATTTGTATGATTTGTGTACAGGCAGGGCTCCCTTGAAAAAGAAGACTTGGTCTCAATGGGATTTCCCTGCTAAAATAAATGGCAAATAAAATAAATAAATAAAAATATCCCCACCAGACTCAAAGACGAGGAAATTATATAAGATATGAGTCAACATTATGAAAGACAGGTTCACATCATTATTGTGTAGCTATTCACAAACAATACTGTCCTTATTCAGCATCTGTCATCTATTTACAGCACCGGATAAATTGACAAAATTGAGGATGAAAATGTAGGCCAATGTCACCTCAATGACAACAGATGTACAGTTGAAGTCAGAAGTTTACATACACCTCAGCCAAATATTTTAAACTTAGTTTTTCACAATTCCTGACATTTAATAATAATAAAAATAAAATTTGATTTGATTAAAAAAATTCCCTTCCTTAGGTCAGTTAGGGTCACCACTTTATTTTAAGAATTTGAAATGTCAGAATAATAGTAGAGAGAAATATTAATTGTATTTCTTTCATCACATTCCCAGTGGGTCAGAAGTTTACATACACTCAATTAGTACTTGGTAGCTTTGCCTTTAAATTGTTTAACTTGGGTTAAACGTTTCGGGTAGCTTTCCACAAACTTGCCACGATAAATTGGGTGAATTTTGGCCCATTCCTCCTGACAGAGCTGGTGTAACTGAGTCAGGTTTGTAGGCCTCCTTGCTCGAACACGCTTTATCAGTTCTGTCTGCAAATTTTCTGTAGGATTGATGTCAGGGTTTTGTGATGGCCACTCCAATACCTTGACTTTGTTGTCCTTAAGCCATTTTTCCACAACTTTGGAAGTATCCTTGGGGTCATTGTCCATTTGGAAGACCCATTTGCGACCAAGCTTTAACTTCCTGACAGATGTCTTGAGATGTTGCTTCAATTTATGTCCATAATTTTCTGTCCTCATGATGCCATCTATTTTGTGAAGTGCACCAAAGCACCCCCAAAACATGATGCTGCCACCCCCGTGCTTCACGGTTGGGATGGTGTTCTTCGGCTTGCAAACCTCCCCCTTTTCCAACCTTAATGATGGTCATTATGGCCAAACAGTTCTATTTTTGTTTCATCAGGCCAGAGGACATTTCTCCAAAAAGTACAATCTTTGTCCCCATGTGCGTTGCAAACCATAGTCTGGCATTTTTGTGGCGGTTTTGGAGCAGTGGCTTCTTCCTTGCTGAGTGACCTTCCAGGTTATGTCGATATAGGTCTGGTTTTACCTTGGATATAGATACTTTGTACCTGTTTCCTCCAGCATCTTCACAAGGTCCTTTGCTGTTGTTCTGGGATTGATGTGCACTTTTCGCACCAAAGTACGTTCATCTCCTTCCTAAGCGGTGTGACGGCTGCGTGGTCCCATGGTGTTTATACTTGCGTACTATTGTTTGTACAGATGAACGTGGTACCTTCAGGCGTTTGGAAATTGCTCCCAAGGATGAACCAGACTTGTGGAGGTCTACAACAGGTCTTGGCTGATTTATTTTGATTTCCCCATGATGTAAAGCAAAGAGGCACTGAGTTTGAAGGTAGGCCTTGAAATACATCCACAGATACATCTCCAATTGATTAAATTGATGTCAATTAGCCTATCAGAAGCTTCTAAAGCCATGACATCCTTTTCTGGAATTTTCCAAGCTGTTTAAAGGCACAGTCAACTTAGTGTATGTAAACTTCTGACCCACTGGACTTAATACAATGAATTCTAAGTGAAATAATCTGTCTGTAAACAATTGTTGGAAAAATTACTTGTGTCATGCACATTCCAAAACTATAGTTTGTTAACAAGAAATTTGTGGAGAATTTGAAAAACAAGTTTTAATGACTCCAACCTGAGTGTATGTAAACTTCCGACTTCAACTGTATATACTATGTACCTAAAAAAATACTTTTAACTTCTGTTATCTGACAACACTGACTTTGTTTCTTCTTCTCTCCGTCATCCCTCTCTCACCGATCAGTCCTCTGGCAGTGGCCCCACGGCCTGTATGCAACCTGCCATCACTGCAGCTGCTGTGACCTTTCCACGGGGCTGAGTTGAGTTCAGACCTCAATTCTCCAGGAGGCCTCATTATCAGGAAACCATTAGTGGGAATTTGTCAAAGCATGCCTCGGAGACACACACAAAAACCGGGTGTGGAGTTACGTTGGTGTGTTCTGGTTTCTGTCTCAGCATTGTTCAGAGAACATGTAGAGGTCAGAGAAAAAGACAAAAGGGCTAATTAAAACATCCCTCTGTTACAGTCTTTCCATTCTATTCATTTTACCCGACACTATTCAGTCTGCAAGCAGCACTCCGGAGCTACTGTGAAATCAGATACGTTTGGTTTTTCTGTCAGAGGGAAAATTGTTCTTGGCCCAGACTTGGCATACAGTACAAAATGTATTCAGCAACAGCACAGCAATGATAACAATCTAGAAAAATCACGTACATGAGCATATTCTAAGTTTATTGCTCAATGTTCTTTGACGATGAGACGAGGTGGGAGAGAGGAGCACTAAAACAGGGGGACTGTCAGGGAGACCGTGGAACACTGCTGACATGACAAACTCCCCTCCCTGAGTGGAGGGGTTTGATATCCCTGTGGGTTGTAGTGATGCTGCCACCTGCAGCCACCTTCACAGGAGAGCCAAGTGACAACATCACACACAAGCCCAAAACTGGGTCAAGTTGGTCCAGTCTGTCCTGGACTCACTAACGGAGTTCGAGTACAGAGTAAAAAAACAAAGCCTACTTCACTCCCAGAAAAGCACCCGTGAAAATTGGAACGCATGACTTCCTCCCCGCCTGTCTGACTTCACAACCTGCCGTTAATGATCAAACGCGTCTCAGCCTAGTGGAGCTTCAAACAGCAGAGGGGAGGAAACACTGATGAGAGAGAAAAGCAGGCAGTCACTGTGTGCCATGTACTCTCAAAGCCCAATGCAGCCACAATCTGTCCTAGGGACGGCAGTGTGGTGTTTAATAGTGATGGGGGGGAGGTGTATAGTTACATTGCATTATTATTTTGGGACGATATTGTGCACATATAGATATTTGACTCGTAGTGTCTATATCGTTTTTTTTTTTCACAGTGAATGATAGCATTCGAATAAGCACGTCTATCAGAGCCACCCAGCAGTCCATTACAGTTGTGCTGCTTGATGTTCCAGTAAGCACCGCCTTGATATGCAGTCAGTGGAACAGCACGTTACCATGAAATAGATAAATCAAACCTTTAGAATTATGTTCCCTTCTATCCCTCCGGATTGAATGCTCTAAAACAGGAGTAGGTTGTCTTGGTCCATCACACAGTCTCAGTTCAGCCGCAATGAAATTAGATCTACTGTAGTGTACACACTCAACCAACTCAATTAGTGTATACTATGCCGAGGTTAAGGTGACTTGGATCTTACCATTCATAATCTTCAAATGCTTACAGACCAGGTGAATAACCGTTGTCATTGGGTTAGAAACAGATCAACAACAAAGTGAGGAAAATGTTTTGGATGTCTGGTACTCCTGCCTCATAATCATGCATGCGACAGCTTGGTTCAGATTAATATGAGACAAACAACCAGCAAAATCCAATTTCTTATTTCTAGGAAACAAACAGTCACGAACATCAGTCACGAAACCAAAACCGTTCATAACATTCCATCTTTCATCGAGTGCCAAAGAAAGACTCGGGAAAATGAGATGTGCATTTCTTTTGAGGAAAGTTATTAAATCATAACCAAACTGAATGAAATATGTTACATTTCTTTTACGGATCTTCAAGCATTTCAAACAAGCAGATCTTCAAGCCTTTTCCTTTGCCTTGTTCTCTCCAGGCATCTCTTTCTTTGTTGCGTTCTCCAGAGTTCTAATTGAGTCTCTCTTCCAGAACTCTTTCAGAACTCTTGAAAAACACTTAGGGATGAACGACACTAGCCAGGCTTACTGATATTACATCGTCAGGTGTGTCCATTGTGTGCATCCTGTGAAATGCAGACAAAAGCCAATTCTCAGAACACACTAACATGAAATGGATACGTGCCATGAGGAAAATACGATTAAATCAAATAGCACACAGGGCAAAAGTATGTTGAAATCAACATTCTTGCAATGTAATGTTTCATATGCATTCCAAAAAACTAGCTAGAGAAGCATTCAGAGTGAAACACGCGTGGCGCAATTATATTTGAGTTGAGAATATATATATTTTAAAGTTTAAATTCACTGGAATGAGTAGCAGTGGTGTAAGGTACTTAAGTAAACATACTTTAAAGTAGTACTTAAGTCATTTCTGGGGGTATCTGTACTTTACCATTTATATTTCTGACAACTTTTAGTTTCACTTCACGACATTCCTAAAGAAAATAATGTACTTTTTACCCCATACATGTTGTCTGACACCCAAAAGTACTCATTACATTTCGAATGCTTAGCAGGACAGGAAATGGTCAAATTCACACATTCAAGAGAACATCCCTGGTCATCCCTACTGCCTCTGATCTGGAGGACTCATTAAACAGAGAACATCCCTGGTCATCCCTACTGCCTCTGATCTGGAGGACTCACTAAACAGAGAACATCCCTGGTCATCCCTACTGCCTCTGACCTGGAGGACTCACTAAACAGAGAACATCCCTGGTCATCCCTACTGCCTCTGATCTGGAGGACTCACTAAACAGAGAACATCCCTGGTCATCCCTACTGCCTCTGACCTGGAGGACTCACTAAACAGAGAACATCCCTGGTCATCCCTACTGCCTCTGACCTGGAGGACTCACTAAACATAAATAATTATTTTGTAAATTATGTCTGAGTGTTGAAGAGTGCCCCTGGCTATCCATTTACTTAATAAACTCAGCAAAAAAATAAACGTCCTCTCACTGTCAACTGCGTTTATTTTCAGCAAACGTGTAAATATTTGTATGAACATAACAAGATTCAACAACTGAGACAAACGGAAAAGGTTCCACAGACATGTGACTAACAGAAATGGAATAATGTGTCCCTGAACAAAGGGGGGGGGGGGGGGGGGGGGGGGGGGGGGGGGGGGGGGGTTCAAAATCAAAAGGAACTGTCAGTATCTGGTGTGGCCACCAGCTGCATTAACGTACTGCAGTGCATCTCCTCCTCATGGACTGCACCAGATTTGCCAGTTCTTGGTGTGAGATGTTACCCCACTCTTCCACCAAGGCACCTGCAAGTTCCCGGACATTTCTGGGGGAAATGGACCTAGCCCTCACCCTCCGATCCAACAGGTCCCAGACGTGCTCAATGGAATTGAGATCTGGGCTCTTCACTGGCCACGACAGAACACTGACATTCCTGTCTTGCAGGAAATCACGCACAGAACGAGCAGTATGGCTGGTGGCATTGTCATGTTGGAGGTTCATGTCCGGATGAGTCTGCAGGAAGAGGCAAGAGGATGTCTTCCCTGTAACGCACAGAGTTGAGATTTCCTGCAATGACAACAAGCTCAGTCCGATGATGCTGTGACATACCGCCACAGACCATGACGGACCCTCCTCCTCCAAATCGATCCGGCTCCAGAGTACAGGCCTCGGTGTAACGCTTATTCCGACCATCACCTCTGGTGAGACAAAACCGTGACTAGTCAGTGAAGAGCACTTTTTGCCTGTCCTGTCTGGTCCAGCGATGGTGGGTTTGTGCCCATAGGCGACGTTGTTGCCGGTGATGTCTGGTGAGGACCTGCCTTACAACAGGCCTACAAGCCCTCAGTACAGTCTCTCTCAGCCTATTGCCGACAGTCTGAGCACTGATGGAGGGATTGTGCATTCCTGGTGTAACTTGGGCAGTTGTTGTTGCCATCCTGTACCTGTCCCGCAGGTGTGATGTTCGGATATACCGATCCTTTGCTGGTGTTGTTACACGTGGTCTGCCACTGCGAGGACGATCAGCTGTCTGTCCTGTCTCCCTGTAGCTCTGTCTTAGGCATCTCACAGTACGGACATTGCAATTCATTGCCCTGGCCACATCTGCAGATCTTGCAGTATGCCTAAGGCACAATCACGCAGATGAGCAGGGACCCTGGGCATCTTTCTTTTGGTGTTTTTCAGAGTCAGTAGAAAGGCCTCTTTAGTGACCTAAGTTTTCATAACTGTGACCTTAATTGCCTACCGTCTGTAAGCTCTTAGTGTCTTAATGACCGTTCCACAGGTGCATGTTCATTAATGGTTTATGGTTCATTGAACAAGCATGGGAAACAGTGGTTTAAACCCTTTACAATGAAGATCTGTGAAGTTATTTGGATTTTTACTAATTATCTTTGAAAGACAAGAGTTCTGAAAAAGGGACGTTTCTTTTTTTTGTTGAGTTTATAAGGACTTCAAAATGATTTCTACTTTTACATTTGATGTATACTTTAGCAATTACATTTACCTTTGATACTGAAGGATGTTTAAAACCAAATACTTTTACTCAAGTAGTATTTTACTGGGTGACTAACTTTTACTTCAGTCATGATCTATTACTTTTACTCAAGTATGACAATTGGCCACTTTTTGCTGTAACATTGAATTCTGAGTATGTGTGATAATAACTAGAGAGAAAAGTTCAACAGCTCTGGAAACGGTTGACATTATGAAAGCCTCTACTGTCAGCAACTAGAAACGTTTCTGTGAAAAGATGGTCAATAAAAAAGAAATCGCCTCATTTTAGCCCTGGGTTTCAAGTACCTTTATTTCGCCACACTGAAAATGGCAATTATAGCTCCTATAGTCTGGATTTAGCTATGGGTAATGTGTTGACATCCGTCCAAAGGGAGCCAAAAAGAAACACATATACCCACAGCAATAACAGGGAAAAAATGTCAAACATAATTGGGCCCAAAAAGTCAATAGACACAATGATTTTCATTCTAATATCTGAAACAAGGAAATTATTGCATTGACTTAACTTTAGGCTAAAGTACTGAAGGCAAACGCATCGGGACACAATTAGCAGTGTTAGACTAGCTGCAGTATGAGTGTGTCACATGATGTATGAAGAAAATACAGACAATATATTATACTGTTGAGTCATGGGCCAGTCATGGGGCCAGTCAGGGGCCAGTCAGGGGCCAGTCAGGGGCCGGACGACAGAGAGTTGAGTAGGTGATCAATCTGAGGGAGAGAGATCATGTTTCTGGCCTAAACCCCTGAGGGTTACACTGTAGCAAGTCCCTGGCTTATGTTGCTTTCACAGTATTTGCACAAGAGACTTTGCACACTGCTAGGTTGGTACATGAGTACAAATTGCATGTATTTGAACTGTGAGCACAGGGGTGTCTAAGGATACATGGTGCTGGTGCTGTCCTATCAATCCTCAGATGATCTGTCTTCCTCCATAAACAGTGGCTCGTGCAGTGCATACGCAATGTGTGTGTGTGTGTGTGTGTGCATGTGAGTGAGTGAGTGAGAGAGTGTGTGAGTTAATGCTGAGCGATCAGTGCTTTTTGAGGCCTGTTCGGGTTCTTTTTTAAATTCCTTTTTTAAATGTTTTAAGTATTATTTTTTTTATTTTTTTATAAATACATTGTGGGTTCAATACTGTAACAACACATTCTAATTGATGGTAGTGACAGACCATTACTATCACTTATTAGGCTCTAACCATCATTACTTCAATAAAATATTTTGGTTGTGTACTGTATACTACATATTTGTTTTTTTGTATAATGGCTTTATTATTAAATTAATAAAACCCCAAATGAAGCTAGTGACTGCCCATTACTGCAGATCACATATGAATAACTCCTCCTTTATTCACATGACTTTATTACAATATTTCAGTTGTGTATATAAATATTTCAGTTGTGTAATATAAAATATTTTGTTGTCGATTACTTTTATTCCAAGTCATCATCTCATCTGGTTAGGCATTTAGCAGCCAGCCAGCCATCTATCTCTGTACTCCCCAAAGAGACATCCTTCAGGCTAGTAGGCTAGCCTAGCTGGCTAGTTGCCTGCTGTCTGATGAAATCACTATTTCAGTGGTTCTTCAAAGTAGATAAGGCATACTTTGACTCCTCAAGAACAACTATCAATCAATTAGATGTATTGTTGGGGAGAGTAACCCAAGCAACCGCTCTCTATCCCTCTGGTGTCTCTCTCTCTCTCCTCCCCTCAGTGTCTGTCTGTCTGCCTGTCTGTCTGCCTGCCTGTCTGCCTGCCTGTCTGCCTGCCTGTCTGCCTGCCCCACAGGTTTTCCCGGCAAGAACCAATGAGAACAGGCAGCTGTGGGCTCAATGGATTCTGGTCATTGTAGTTAATTACCACATTTCCTGCGCTTGTTTCCTGCGCTTAACTATAAGGAATTGGAAAACATGTCCCAGGTAGAAATCTCAAACAGAGCATAAAGAGCACAGAAAAAAACCTACAGCACGTGTGTGTGTAAGAGAGAGAGAGAGCTTTTATCTTAGAAAAGCCAAAAATGATCTGAGTCACTAAGGCATACAAATTAATCAAGCAAATTGACTTTGAATTGCTCATTACTACACTGATTTTCAAAAATTCAAGTGCTATCTCCAGGATAATCAAAGCCATTGCATGTCCTCAGATATCTCCACTTATGAGCTACTGCCAATTAAAGTGTGTGATGAGCTGGATTCTTTTGGAGACGTTGTCATTCATCTGAAGCTGGATGGAAAACATACCTGCTGCCATCAGCATTCTAAGGTGTGAGAGAAGATTCTCATCCCCAAGAATCAACAAGCTCTTATCTGATTTAAAATCTCAATGCTGGTAATCAAGGTACATGTTTCCGGGGGAAAGACTCGGCATTCAGTAGTGCCTCATTTTACCCAATACATCAGGCCTTGTGATTGATCTCTATTCCATTTCAAGGACATCAGTACAGACAGCAACCAATTGGCCATATCTGGCAATGGTGGCTGACGAGGAATCTCTCTCTCTCTCTCTCTCTCTCTCTCTCTCTCTCTCTCTCTCTCTCTCTCTCTCTCTCTCTCTCTCTCTCTCTCTCTCTCTCTCTCTCTCTCTCTCTCTCTCTCTCTCTCTCTCTCTCTCTCTCTCTCTCTCTCTCTCTCTCTCTCTCTCTCTCTCTCTCTCTCTCTCTCTCTCTCTCTCTCTCTCTCTCTCTCTCTCTCTCTCTCTCTCTCTCTCTCTCTCTCTCTCTCTCTCTCTCTCTCTCTCTCTCTCTCTCTCTCTCTCTCTCTCTCTCTCTCTCTCTCTCTCTCTCTCTCAAATTCAAATTCAAATTCAAATTCAAGCTGCTTTATTGGCATGAAAAACATTGTGTCAATATTGCCAAAGCAACAATGTATACCATATACATTGTAACAAAATTATAAATGATATCAAATAATAATATAAAATGGTAGTAAATAATAATACAAAATTAAATACAAAAATAATAACAATAAAATGGTAACAGTCTACAGTAAACATTAATAATTATAGTAATAACAATAATAGTAATAATAAGTAAGTTACTGTTTACTATGCAGATGTTATTATTCAGTGTCCCTCAGGCTATGGCAGGAAAATACATATTTGGCTGCAAGAGGAGCCATTGCTCCTTCGCCCATGAGTATTCTTAGTTTTTCCTCTGGGTTCAATTTGTAAAAATTTGGAATATATGTAGTCATTTCTGTGAATAATGAGTCTCTTTGTGAGGAATATTTATCACAGTAAAGGAGAAAGTGCATCTCTGTCTCTACCTCCCCTGTCATGCAGTGACCACATACACGCTCCTCTTTGGGTAGCCATGTCTTTTTATGTCTGCCGGTTTCTATTGCCAATCGGTGGTCACTCAGCCTGTACTTGGTAAGGATCTGTCTCTGCTTCGTATCTCTGACAGAGTAGAGATAATCAGCCAATTCATATTCTCTGTTTAGGGTCAGATAGCAATTTAGTCGGCTTTGGGATTTTGTTTCGTTTTTCCAGTATTGTAAGTATGATTCCTTTGATTGGTTCATGATTTTGTTTATTGGAATTCTTTCTTTTGAAGCAGTGCTGGTGTCAGCTTGGTTGGTGAGGTCCAACACCAGCTGACTGAGAGGGCTCGTTTCTGGGCTCAGCTCTTGGTCTTGAAGTGCTTTAAATTGCAGACTCGAATTTGGACTTGAATTTAGATGTAGCCAAAATTTTAATGATCTTTTCTGTATTTTCATTATTACTGGAAAACGGCCCAATTCTGCCCTACATGCATTAGTTGGTGTATTTCTCTGGACTTGTAGAATTTTCCGACAGAATTCTGCATGTAGGGTTTCAATTGGATGTTTGTCCCACATTTTAAAATCCAGTTTATTGAGTGGCCCCCAAACCTCACTTCCATAAAGTGCTATTGGTAGGATTACACTGTCAAATATTTTAGTCCAAATTCTAATTGGGATGTTGATTTTGAATAATTTCATTTTTATTGCATACATTGCTCTGCGGGCTTTTTCTTTGAGTGCCTTCACTGCCATATTAAAGTTTCCCGATGCAGATATGGTCAGACCAAGGTAGGTGTAATTTTTTGTGTGTTCAATTAAGGTGTTGTTCAGGGTGAATTTACATTTGTGTTTCTGACATCTGGGTTTTTTTTGGAAAATCATGATTTTAGTTTTTTGGAAATTTACTGCCAGGGCCCAATTATGGCAATATTGCTCCAGAATATTAATGTTTTGTTGAAGACCTTCTTTGGTTGGTGATAGAAGTACCAAGTCATCAGCATATAGCAGGTATTTCACCTCTGTGTCAAATAGTGTGAGTCCTGGGGCTGGAGATTGGTCCAACATGTCTGCTAATTCATTGATATAAATGTTGAAAAGATTTGGACTCAAATTGCAGCCTTGTCTCACACCTCGACATTGTGAAAAAAATTCTGTTCTTTGGTTTTTGATTTTTATTGCACACTTATTTTCTGTGTACATACATTTTATTAAGTCATACACCTTACCACCAAGCCCACTTTGTAGAATTTTGTAGAATAGCCCTTCGTGCCAAATCGAATCAAATGCTTTTTTAAAGTCAATAAAGCAAGCAAAGATTTTGCCCTCTTTTTTTTGGTGGACGTGTTTATTAATTAGTGTGTGTAAGGTGTATATATGGTCAGTAGTGCGATGGTTAGGGAGAAAGCCAATTTGACATTTACTTATTACATTTTTTTCTTGAAGAAAGGTTTGAATTCTTGAATTCAAAATGCTACAGAAAATCTTTCCCAAGTTACTGTTGACGCAAATTCCCCTGTAATTATTGGGGTCTGATTTGTCTCCACTTTTGTGGATAGGGGAGATGAGCCCCTGGTTCCAGACATCAGGGAAGCAGCCAGAAGTTAAAACCATGTTGAACAATTTAAGCACAGCATTTTGCAACTCAGGTGTGCTGTTTTTCAGCATTTCATTTCTGATGTTGTCTACACCACAAGCCTTTTTTGATTTAATAGATTTTAGCTTTTCATTTAGTTCTTGTTGGGTTATTGGGTAATCTAATGGATTTTGGTTGTTTTTAATGACTGATTCCAGGATGTTCAATTTTTCTTTAATTTCTAATTGGTTCTGGTTTAAGTCTTTTTGTGGGATGTTTTTGTATAGATTATCAAAGTAAGTTTTCCAAATTCCTACATCTTGTATGGCTAATTCTTGTGGCTTTGTTGTGCTTAAATTGTTCCACATGTCCCAGAACTGATTTTGGTCAATTGCGTTTTCAATTTCATCAAGTGTCTTGTTGGTATAATTCCATTTCTTGCATTTCAGTGTTTGTTTATACTGTTTCAGAGTTTCAAAGTATTCATATCGTAGCTCTGGGTTGTTTTGCTGCTTATGTTTTTTGTTTGACATTTGTCTTAGGTGTTTTCTAATTGTTTTACATTCATTATCAAACCATTTGTCAGAAACATTTTGATTTTTGCTTCTGATGTTGCATTGCTTTGGTTTTCTCAAATTTGCTTTCGATGCTGCTTTTTGGAATATGCAGTTGATGTTTTGGGTAGCTGAATTGACACCATCTTTATTGTTTTGGTACTGTGAGTTATTGAAAAACTGTATAGAGTTCATCATTTCATTTGAGTTCAATGTTTCAATGAATGCCTCTGCACTGTTTGGAGCCCATCTGAACGATTGGTTTATGTTGTAAAGTTTATTGGGCTGTTTTTTTGAATGAATATTGCCGGTTAATTTCTTCAGAAACACGTTGATCTGACTGTGATCTGACAATGGTGTCTGTGGTCTGACAGTGAATGCACTAATGGAGGAGGGGTCAATGTCAGTGATGGCATAATCGACTACACTTGTCCCAAGAGCTGAGCAGTAAGTAAACTGACCTAAAGAGTCCCCTCTGATTCTACCATTAAGCATGTACAGGCCTAAGGCTCGACAGAGATGTACTAACTCTTTTCCATTTTTGTTCAGTATTTGGTCAGGACTGTTTCTATTATTTATAATAGGGCTACTGTACAAGGAGGGGTGTCCAAATATGTGGTGGTTACCTCCCGCATCAGTGTAGTCAGGCTCAGAACCTGTTCTTGCATTGAAATCTCCACAAAGAAGCACTTTACCCTGCGCCTGAAATGTAATGATTTCTGTCTGGAGATTGTCAAAAAACTGATCATCATAATATGATGAATCTGAAGGAGGAGCATAAGCTGCACATATGTATACATCATTGTCACAATAGATTGTACCTTTGTTAAGTTTTAGCCAAATGTGAGTGGTACCTTTTTTCATTTCATTCAGTGCTAAGTCCTGCTTATGCCAAATGATGATTCCACCTGAGTCTCGGCCCCGTTTAACATTTTTATGTTTGATTGATGGTAGTAAACTTTCTCTATAGCCTGAGGGACACTGAGTATCTATGTCTCCACGACACCATGTTTCCAGTAGGATTATGATGTCCTGTCCCTTGATGTTTTTAATCAATTCTGGATTAGTTGTTTTATAACCAAAATGTGAAGAGTATAGGCCCTGGATATTCCAAGAGCTGATAGTTAATGATCTCATTTATAATAAGTGATATTCACTGGTTTGAGTAAAGTACATCGAAAAAAACAAAAAAAATAAAATATGTATATATACATATATATACATACACATATACATATATATACATACATATATACACATATACATACATATATACATACACATACATATATATATACATATATATATACATACACATACATATATACATACACATACATATACACACATACATACATACATACATACACACACACACACACACACACACACATACATACACACACACACACATACATACATACATATATATATATACATATATATACACATACACATACATATACACATACATGCACATACACATATACACACATACATACATACATACACACACACGCGCACACACACACACACACACACACACACACACACCATTACATATAATAATTATTATAATACCGGTGTCAATACATTTAGGAATATTTGTAAACAAATGAATAAGAATGGAATAAGATTGCATTGTACTTATGTTATGTGCAATCTGCAACCCTGTGTGTTTGTGTGTGTGTGTGTGCGCGTGCGTGCCCGTGTGTGAATTAAAGGGACTGTCTAGCTCAGTAGTCTGCATATTAGTTGCAGTAGTTGGCGCACCTCTCCTATCTCTGATTGTTCTAGGGGTCTTCTGCCAGAGGTTACCTCAGCATATGTAGGCTGACGATCTAATTGATACATGGTGTGGACTGCATCATGTGGTCTACTTCCCTGAAGGGCAGTGTTCTGACCGACCCTGGAGTAGTGGTCAGAGCTGTGTTGTGATGGGCTGGGTCTAGTAGAGCTGTGTTGTGATGGGACAGGTCTAGTAGAGCTGTGTTGTGATGGGCCGGGTCTAGTAGAGCTGCGTTGTGATGGGCCGGGTCTAGTAGAGCTGTGTTGTGATGGGCCGGGTCTAGTAGAGCTGTGTTGTGATGGGCCGGGTCTAGTAGAGCTTTGTTGTGATGGGCCAGGTCTAGTAGAGCTGTGTTGTGATGGGCCAGGTCTAGTAGAGCTGTGTTGTGATGGGCCAGGTCTAGTAGAGCTTTGTTGTGATGGGCCAGGTCTAGTAGAGCTGTGTTGTGATGGGCCGGGTCTAGTAGAGCTGTGCTGTGTTGGGCCTGGTCTAGTAGAGCTGTGCTGTGTTGGGCCTGGTCTAGTAGAGCTGTGCTGTAATAAGCCATGTCTGGCTCTTTTCTCCTCGGGATGGTGGAGGTACTGTTGTTTCAGAAGGTGGGGCGTGGGACCTTTGTTGCTGGGGTGATGGGTGTGTGGGTCCCTGCCAAGTGTTGCATCTTTTAGGTCCTTGGCAAAGGTTCTGATACTGTCCTGATCAAGATGTATATTATCATATAAGTGTTGACATGTCAGAGTGGGGTGGTGAGCCGTTCTGACGTTGAGCAGTGAGGCACAGTCCACAGTGATCTGTTGATTTATTTTGTCGATCAACTTTTCTGGGAAGTCTTTTCTTGGTAGGAGGGTGGACACAACTATATTGGTTGTTGGGAACATAGCCTGTGCCCGTTCTGCCACTCTTCTCACTGCCCCAGATACATTTTCACCTTTGGCATGAAGGTCGTTTGTGCCAGTGTGGATGATGATGTTGTCAGGGGTGTCAATCCTGGTCTGACTGAGTAGCTGCATTGCACTCTCAGTTGTAGGACACCAGAACTTATACACCTGGTGTCTAGGGAATAATCTTTCCTGGACTAAGAACTTCCCATTTGAATCAATTAGAATTGCAGTTGTGGGTGATTGTCTGGGTGGAGCAGACTGGGAGGCTGGTATTCTGACCTGGGCTGGAGCAGACTGGGAGGCTGGTAGGTTAACCTGGGCTGGAGCAGACTGGGAGGCTGGTATTCTGACCTGGGCTGGAGCAGACTGGGAGGCTGGTAGGTTGACCTGGGCTGGAGCAGACTGGGAGGCTGGTAGGTTAACCTGGGCTGGAGCAGACTGGGAGGCTGGTATTCTGACCTGGGCTGGAGCAGACTGGGAGGCTGGTAGGTTGACCTGGGCTGGAGCAGACTGAGAGGCTGGTAGGTTGACCTGGGCTGGAGCAGACTGGTAGGCTGGTGCAGTGTCATCCGGCTGTGTAGTGGAGGCCATGCTGGTCTCAGGTTCTGCTTGTGTTGTACCAAGCTGGTGGACATGTTTTCTCGATGCAGAGGACACAATGACTCTCTGCCGGTTGAGGGTGTCAATGTACCTCTCTTTTTGTTCGAGCTCCTTTCTTGTTGTGCTCAGATGGTCTCTGAGGTCATCATTTGTCTGACTCAGCTTGTCCATTCTGCTTTCTAATTTAGCTATGGATGCTCTGCTCTCCTCCCTGAACTGTTTCATCTCTTCTTTGAGTTTCTGGACAGTGTCCTCCTCTTGAAGCTTGTTCTCTCTGAGTTCTATGACCTCTGCTTCGACTAGAGAGAGGGTGTTGTGGAAACGTTGCATAGCAGGTGTTCTTATTGAAATTGTCATGTCCTTGACTCTGTCTGCTGCAGGTGAGGTAGGTAAAGGGACGTTGAGGGCTTCCTGCTGGGTCACAGAGACCATTGGGGTCTGCTTTTCTCCATCTCCCTCCTTGACTTTTTCCTCATTTTCTGAGATGATGTCAGCGTCTTCTTTTAGGGTAGCAAACCTATTCTCAAAAGCCTGGAGGCTTGAATCATTGCCTTGTATCAATACAGTTCCATTATTATATAAGTTTACTGTTTGATATGTGTTGCTCTGGTCAGCTTCTTCAAAAATGCTGATCTGACATCCTTGGCTGATGCCCCTCTTTTTTGAGAAAGGGAAATGGTTGCAAATAACCTTTTTCCATATGTTCCCTCGATTGGTATTAAAAATTAAATTTGCTCTTGTTTTGTAACTGGTAAGATCTGCAAACAGGCATTCATGGTTCTGTCCCATCAACAAACCTTTGAAACTTTTCTTAGCTTTCTCTGTTTGGATGTCTGGTGGGTAAACAATTTCCATAGCAACGCTGGTGATGTTGGCTACAATGTTGCAATCGAAGTGCTGTTTCTTGTATAATGCTCTCTTGTTTCTTCAGAGGACTGTTTCACTTTTTTGTCCTTTTTTCTTTTCTTTTTTCTTCTGTCCTTATTTTGTCCTTATTTTGTCTTCCTTTCTTCTGTTAACTAGATATTTTTTTTGTTATTCTTTGTAAGCTAGCTAGCTTCTTCCAGGAGAGTCCCTAGCAACTGCTTAGCAACATGTAAACAATTCAGCTAACAATTCAGCTAGCTAAGATAACTGTATAATTTTATGAAATATAGTTACTTTTTCGAAATCCTGTCTTTTTGGTTTGTTGCTTGTATTGTCTTCTATTGAGTCTTGCAGTTTTCTTTTGATTTTTTCGATGTACTTCACTCTAAAAAACCATTTGAATCTCAATATATACAGGAGCTCATTTTTCAGCAGCTGCTCAATTTGGAACTCCGGATCTCTCTCTCTCTCTCTCTCTCTCTCTCTCTCTCTCTCTCTCTCTCTCTCTCTCTCTCTCTCTCTCTCTCTCTCTCTCTCTCTCTCTCTCTCTCTCTCTCTCTCTCTCTCTCTCTCTCTCTCTCTCTCTCTCTCTCTCTCTCTCTCTCTCTCTCTCTCTCTCTCTCTCTCTCTCTCTCTCTCTCTCTCTCTCTCTCTCTCTCTCTCTCTCTCTCTCTCTCTCTCTCTCTCTCTCTCTCTCTCTCTCTCTCTCTCTCTCTCTCTCTCTCTCTCTCTCTCTCTCTCTCTCTCTCTCTCTCTCTCTCTCTCTCTCTCTCTCTCTCTCTCTCTCTCTCTCTCTCTCTCTCTCTCTCTCTCTCTCTCTCTCTCTCTCTCTCTCTCTCTCTCTCTCTCTCTCTCTCTCTCTCTCTCTCTCTCTCTCCTCTCTCTCTCTCTCTCTCTCTCTCTCTCTCTCTCTCTCTCTCTCTCTCTCTCTCTCTCTCTCTCTCTCTCTCTCTCTCTCTCTCTCTCTCTCTCTCTCTCTCTCTCTCTCTCTCTCTCTCTCTCTCTCTCTCTCTCTCTCTCTCTCTCTCTCTCTCTCTCTCTCTCTCTCTCTCTCTCTCTCTCTCTCTCTCTCTCTCTCTCTCTCTCTCTCTCTCTCTCTCTCTCTCTCTCTCTCTCTCTCTCTCTCTCTCTCTCTCTCTCTCTCTCTCTCTCTCTCTCTCTCTCTCTCTCTCTCTCTCTCTCTCTCTCTCTCTCTCTCTCTCTCTCTCTCTCTCTCTCTCTCTCTCTCTCTCTCTCTCTCTCTCTCTCTCTCTCTCAGCAACTTCAAAGATTTTACTGAGTTACAGTTCATATAAGGACATCAGTCATTCATTAGGCTCTAATCTGTGGATTTCACATGACTGAGAATGCAGAAGTGCACATGTTGGTCACAGATGCCTTAAAAAAAAAAAGTTAGGGGCATGGATCAGAAAACCAGTCGGTATCTGGTGTGACCACCATTTGCCTCATGCTGCATGACACATCTCCTTCACATTGAGTTGATCAGGCTGTTGATTGTGGAATGTTGTCCCACTCCGCTTCAATGGCTGTGTAAAGTTGCTGGATATTGTCAGGAACAGGAACACGCTGTCGTACACATAGATACAGAGCATCCCAAACATGCTCAATGGGTGTACTGTCTGGCGAGTATGCAGACCATGGAAGAACTGGGACATTTTCAGCTTCCAGGAATTGTGTATAGATCCTTGCAACATGGGGCTGTGCATTATCATGCTGAAACATGATGTGACGGTGGCAGATGAATGGCACGACAATGGGCCTCAGGATCTCGTGACGGTATCGCTTTGCTTTCAACTTGCCATCGATAAAATGCACCTGTGTAAGGATCATGCTTTAATCTGGTTCTTGATATGCCACACCTGTCCGGTGGATGGATCGTCTTGGCAAAGGAGAAATGCTCAATAACAGGGACGTAAACAAAATTGTGCACAAAATGACCGAAATTTAAGTTTTTTTTTGTGTGCATATGGAACATTTCTGGGATCTTTTATTTCAGCTCATGAAACATTGGACCATCACACATTGGACCGTCACACATTGGACCATCACTTTACATGTTGCGCTTATGTTTTTGTTCAGTCTATATTGATAAATAATAAAGGGGAGTGCGGACGCCCATATCGTACCGGAGGAACACTGCTCTCTGGAATCCATCAAATAGGTCACGCTAAATAATTCATGACATGGTTTCCTCAGACAAATGAATAGGGGGCTCCTTCCTCTACTCTTAAAAGGGCAACTCCACCACTTTTCAACCTAATTTTCATTATCTCCAGCACAATACAAGTGTCAACGTATGTGAAAATGACACATTTCTACATTTTGTAGAAAAAAATATACAAAGTAAAAAAGTTGTACCCAAATGACATCAAAAGTAAAAACATTTTTAAAATATATTTTATTTTCAACCACGATGAGATTAGCGGTGATGTGGGGAGTAAGAAAATCGCCTCCCTTGGGCTAGAAATTCGTTGCAGGTTTTGAAAATCACAGTTTAAAAAAAAAAAAACTTTTAATGCTTCAGAGAAGCACTATTTTATGACCTACTTCACATATTTTTAACCACAGATCATATAAATGTGCTGTTTTCACATATGTAAACATTGGTTTGGTGCTGGAGACTATGAATATGAGGTTGAAAAGTGGCGGAATATCCCTTTAAGTGATAGTCTGAACACAATGACATACTGTATGCCATTAGTGTGTGGGTCTTTTTTGTGCTCTAAACGATGCTCTGAGGGTTAAAATAACAGCTTCTTTCAACCACAAGAGATAAAAACATGAGGTTCGCTCAACCCTGGTAAGAAACGGAATGATGATAGAATCCCATCCTGTGCTCCTTCGACCTCTGCTGTATAACATTAGTATTAGTAACCATGGTGAAAACAGTGGAAGTTTGTTTTTGTCTGGGCGACTGGTTTTGTGTTGTATTACACAGAGAGAGCACATTTGATTGGCTGGTAAAAAAAGTAAGCATGCAAATGCTAAGCACTAGCGCGGAGACAACAGTTTGCATGTCATGTCAATCACAAAAAAAAAAAAAGTAAGTTACAGAACTAAATCGAACAGTAGCTTTGTTTCCGAGGGTCATTATTACATGTCAGTCTCAGACGGCAGCCATTTTCCTCTGCTATCCTCTGTGTGCAGGACTGGGAAACAGGATTTAGAGAAATTGACATTAACATTCTCTGTATGCCCACCATCTTGTCCCAACATTTAATTAATGGAAAATATGCATGGCCATTATATTACTATTCAAAATTCAGTTTAAAATGGTCTTAATATTTAATAAAAAACTATCATAATATTCAAACCTTTCTCAAAATTATTCAAACAAAACGAAAAATGTAAATGTAGTATAAAATATGCACTAGAATTTCATCAAATATGAAACCACGTCTCGGAGTGTGTGTGTGTGTGTGTGTGTGTGTGTGTGTGTGTGTGTGTGTATTCAGTAGAGATATATAGGTGCTAACCCTATGTGAATAAAACAGTGAGGCTTTGACGGTATTCTCTTTGTAGCTTACACCTAGCAACAAAGGGTCCAATTATGTGCCATAGCTCCACAATGACAATGCCTAGCCAGCAGGATAAATGTTTTGTGAGCCAAGTCCAATAGCAATTTTGTGGTGTCACGGAAACACAACATAAAACAAGGATGCAGGTGTTTGGAGCCTGACCTGAATTTCAAGTTACTGTGAGGCACATGTTTACTGGATTCACACAGTTAGAGCTGCAACGTATAAAAAACGTAAATAAAATCTACACTAACGTTACTACGTCTCAAAAACGTAGTTGTACAAACAAAGCAAGGCAACTGAGGTAGGTAGGTACCGCAGGAAGGTAGGTAGGTACCGCAGGAAGGTAGGTAGGTACCGCAGGAAGGTAGGTAGGTACCGCAGGAAGGTAGGTAGGTACCGCAGGAAGGTAGGTAGGTACCGCAGGTAGGTAGGTAGGTACCGCAGGTAGGTACCGCAGGAAGGTAGGTAGGTACCGCAGGAAGGTAGGTAGGTACCGCAGGAAGGTAGGTAGGTACCGCAGGTAGGTAGGTAGGTAGGTACCGCAGGAAGGTAGGTAGGTAGGTAGGTAGGTAGGTAGGTACCGCAGGTAGGTAGGTAGGTAGGTAGGTACCGCAGGTAGGTAGGTAGGTAGGTACCGCAGGTAGGTAGGTAGGTAGGTAGGAAAGTAAGTAGGTAGGTAGGTAGGTAGGTACTGTAGGTAGGTAGGTAGGTACTGTAGGTAGGTAGGTACTGTAGGTAGGTAGGTACTGTAGGTAGGTAGGTAGGTACCACAGGTAGGTAGGTAAGTAGGTACTGTAGGTAGGTAGGTAGGTAGGTAGGTAGGTAGGTAGGTAGGTAGGTAGGTACTGTAGGTAGGTAGGTAGGTAGGTAGGTAGGTAGGTAGGTACTGTAGGTACGTAGGTAGGTAGGTACCGCAGGTAGGTAGGTAGGTAGGTACTGTAGGTAGGTAGGTAGGTAGGTACTGTAGGTAGGTAGGTACTGTAGGTAGGTAGGTAGGTAGGTACTGTAGGTAGGTAGGTACTGTAGGTAGGTAGGTAGGTAGGTAGGTACTGTAGGTAGGTAGGTACTGTAGGTAGGTAGGTAGGTACCACAGGTAGGTAGGTAAGTAGGTACTGTAGGTAGGTAGGTAGGTAGGTAGGTAGGTAGGTACTGTAGGTAGGTAGGTAGGTAGGTAGGTACTGTAGGTAGGTAGGTAGGTACTGTAGGAAGGTAGGTACTGAAGGTAGGTACCGCAGGTAGGTAGGTACCGCAGGTAGGTAGGTACTGTAGGTAGGTAGGTAGGTAGGTAGGTAGGCAGGCAGGCAGGTAGGTAGGTAGAAACTGTAGGTAGGTAGGTACTGTAGGTAGGTTGGTAGGGTAGGTAGGTAGGTACTGTAGGTAGGTAGGTAGGTAGGGTAGGTAGGTAGGTACTGTACGTAGGTAGGTAGGTAGGTAGGTAGGTAGGTAGGTAGGTAGGTACTGTAGGTAGGCAGGTAGGTAGGTACTGTAGGTAGGTAGGTAGGTAGGTAGGTAGGTAGGTACTGTAGGTAGGTACTGTAGGTAGGCAGGTAGGTAGGTAGGTAGGTAGGTACTGTAGGTAGGCAGGTAGGTAGGTACTGTAGGTAGGTAGGTACTGTAGGTAGGTACGTAGGTAGGTAGGTACTGTAGGTAGGTAGGTAGGTATGTACTGTAGGTAGTTTGGTAGGGTAGGTAGGTAGGTAGGGTCGGTAGGTACTGTACGTAGGTAGGTAGGTAGGTAGATAGGTAGGTAGGTAGGTACCACAGGTAGGTAGGTAGGTAGGTACTGTAGGTAGGTAGGTAGGTACGGTAGGTAGGTAGGTAGGTAGGTAGGTAGGTAGGTAGGTACTGTAGGTAGGTACTGTAGGTAGGTAGGTAGGTAGGTAGGTAGGTAGGTAGGTAGGTACTGTAGGTAGGTAGGTACTGTAGGTAGGCAGGTAGGTAGGTACTGTAGGTAGGTAGGTAGGTAGGTAGGTAGGTAGGTACTGTAGGTAGGTAGGTAGGTAGGTAGGTAGGTAGGTAGGTAGGTAGGTAGGTAGGTAGGTAGGTACTGTAGGTAGTTAGGTACTGTACAGTGGCGGTTGGTGACGTTTAAGATGAGGGAGGACAATTAAAGAAATTATGAGCATGGCCTTATTTCTATTACAGCATATTGGATTACTGTCATTCATATTCCATTCACCCAGTTCAATGAACCATAATCCTAACTCCTGACGTTACTACCTTGTATGAAGCTGCAGGTAACTAACCAACAAGGTTCAATGTTAGCTAGCTAACATTAGGCTATAACTAGCAATGCAAATGGCTCTGAGAGACAAATAATATTACTACACAGATCATACACGTAACGTTAGCTAGCAAGCCAGCCTGCGAATGTTAGCTAGATAGCTAACAGTACACTTTAACTTGAATTGAAAATGACTTTGACAAAATTAGAAACTTGTCATATCTAAAAATGTAGCTAGCTAGACTATCTTACCGGTATACATGGACGGCTTCTCTGCCATGGTTGCCCTTAGTTTGAAGATGTAATCCGGAGACAGGTGTGTTCTCCATCTCCTTAGCTGTCATACTCTAAAATGTTTGAGTACTCTAACGTGTTACCCACAACACTGCCCTAGGGTGGCAAAACATATATTCTAAGTGATTTACAGTGCCTTGCGAAAATATTCGGCCCCCTTGAACTTTGCGACCTTTTGCCACATTTCAGGCTTCAAACATAAAGATATAAAACTGTATTTTTTTGTGAAGAATCAACAACAAGTGGGACACAATCATGAAGTGGAACGACATTTATTGGATATTTCAAACTTTTTTAACAAATCAAAAACTGAAAAATTGGGCGTGCAAAAGTATTCAGCCCCTTTACTTTCAGTGCAGCAAACTCTCCAGAAGTTCAGTGAGGATCTCTGAATGATCCAATGTTGACCTAAATGACTAATGATGATAAATACAATCCACCTGTGTGTAATCAAGTCTCCGTATAAATGCACCTGCACTGTGATAGTCTCAGAGGTCCATTAAAAGCGCAGAGAGCATCATGAAGAACAAGGAACACACCAGGCAGGTCCGAGATACTGTTGTGATGAAGTTTAAAGCCGGATTTGGATACAAAAATATTTCCCAAGCTTTAAACATCCCAAGGAGCACTGTGCAAGCGATAATATTGAAATGGAAGGAGTATCAGACCACTGCAAATCTACCAAGACCTGGCCGTCCCTCTAAACTTTCAGCTCATACAAGGAGAAGACTGATCAGAGATGCAGCCAAGAGGCCCATGATCACTCTGGATGAACTGCAGAGATCTACAGCTGAGGTGGGAGACTCTGTCCATAGGACAACAATCAGTCGTATATTGCACAAATCTGGCCTTTATGGAAGAGTGGCAAGAAGAAAGCCATTTCTTAAAGATATCCATAAAAAGTGTTGTTTAAAGTTTGCCACAAGCCACCTGGGAGACACACCAAACATGTGGAAGAAGGTGCTCTGGTCAGATGAAACCAAAATTGAACTTTTTGGCAACAATGCAAAACGTTATGTTTGGCATAAAAGCAACACAGCTGAACACACCATCCCCGCTGTCAAACATGGTGGTGGCAGCATCATGGTTTGGGCCTGCTTTTCTTCAGCAGGGACAGGGAAGATGGTTAAAATTGATGGAAAGATGGATGGAACCAAATACAGGACCATTCTGGAAGAAAACCTGATGGAGTCTGCAAAAGACCTGAGACTGGGGCGGAGATTTGTCTTCCAACAAGACAATGATCCAAAACATAAAGCAAAATCTACAATGGAATGGTTCAAAAATAAACATATCCAGGTGTTAGAATGGCCAAGTCAAAGTCCAGACCTGAATCCAATCGAGAATCTGTGGAAAGAACTGAAAACTGCTGTTCACAAATGCTCTCCATCCAACCTCACTGAGCTCGAGCTGTTTTGCAAGGAGGAATGGGAAAAAATGTCAGTCTCTCGATGTGCAAAACTGATAGAGACATACCCCAAGCGACTTACAGCTGTAATCGCAGCAAAAGGTGGCGCTACAAAGTATTAACTTAAGGGGGCTGAATCATTTTGCATGCCCAATTTTTCAGTTTTTGATTTGTTAAAAAAGTTTGAAATATCCAATAAATGTCGTTCCACTTCGTGATTGTGTCCCACTTGTTGTTGATTCTTCACAAAAAAATAGTTTTATATCTTTATGTGAATATATTTAGTAGTTTTATGTAAAAAAAAAAAAACATTTAAAAAAAAAAGGACAACTGAAATGTTGCACTACTTCCTCTTCTGAAGAGCATCCACTGGTACTGTAGGTGAGTAATGAGAAATGTTGCACTACTTCCTCTTCTGAAGAGCATCCACTGGTACTGTAGGTGAGTAATGAGAAATGTTTTCATGGAGGTCCATCTCATTCGGTTCTACCCGGTCGTCTCTTATGTCCTGAGCATAGCTCCAGTACTTCTCTATACACTTCCCTCTTCCTCGCTCCCCCCTCTGCACATCTTTCCACTGGTGGCTGACAGGTTTCCACAGGGAATTGCATCAACTCCAACTCCTTTGACTGAATACGCCCCTTAGGAGCCTGTCGATTCCACACAAGTGCCACCTGAGCAGAAAAGCAGCTGACAAACACTCTCAGGGCTTCAACCAAAACCAGTCCCACATACAGGTACAGACAGACTGCTGAGGCATGCCTGGGATATCCGCACACACACACACACACACACACACACTAGATGGAAAAATCCTAGCCTAAAATATTGACAGGCCAATCCTCTCTCCGCCTATACCTCCAGTGTGAGTCCCCATGAACAGATGCAGCATCATTTTCAGACCTGGCCCGATGTACTGTGTCTGTGAATGAACAGACAGGAGAGGAACAGAAAGTGAATTAAGGCTACAGAAAACCACCGTCTCGGCCAATGTGATATTGATGGAGCCCCACAGTAATGAGAGGAAAAGCAGTTGGATGGTCTCCAGCTCTCCTTGCTAGCCCCAGGCTTGGCTTCTGATGATTGACTGGAAGGCTTCCAGCCACCGATCGTATCGCGACGCCCAGATACACCAAACCATGTGTCTTTTCACTTCTACCTTGGGTGTAAATGTTCATGTTAATGATTTTGTAAGTGGGCTATGAGAGGTGCCTTATTCCACAACAGTCAGGTATGTATTCAGGTACACTATAATTAAAAATATATATTTAACCTTTATTTAACTAGGCAAGTTAAATTCTTGTTTATAATGATGGCCTAGGAACAGTGGGTTAACTGCTTTGTTCAGGGGCAGAATGACAGATTTTTACCTTTTCAGCTCAGGAATTCGATCAAGCAACCTTTCGGTTACTGGCCCAATCCTCTAACCACTAGGCTACCTGCCGCCCCTACATGATCAAACGTATGTGGACACCTGATCGTCAAACATCTCATTACAAAATCATAGGCATTAATATGGAGTTGATCTTCCCTTTGCTGCTATAACAGCCTCCACTCTTCTGGGAAGGCTTTCCACTAGATGTTGGAACATTGCTGCGGGGACTTGCTTCCATTCAGACACAAGATGTGTCGTGCACTGATGTTGGGCGATTAGGCCTGGCTCGCAGTCGGCGTTCCAATTCATCCCAAAGGTGTTCGATGGAGTTGAGGTCAGGGCTCTGTGCAGGCCAGTCAAGTTCTTCCACACCAATCTCGACAAACCATTTCTGTATGAACCTCGTTTTGTGCACGGGGGGGGGGGGGGGGGGCATTGTCCTGCTGAAACAGGAAAGGGCCTTCCCCAAACTGTTGCCGCAAAGTTGGAAGCACAGAATTGTCTAAAATGTAATTGTTTGCTGTAGCGTTAGCATTTTCCTTCACTGGAACTAAGGAGCCCCAACCATGAAAAACAGCCCAGGACCATTATTCCTCGTCCACCAAACTTTACAGTTGGCACTATGCATTGGGGGAGGTAGCGTTCTCCTGGCATCTGCCAAAACCAGATTTGTCTGTCAGACTGCCAGATGGTGAAGCGTGATTCATCACTCCAGAAAACAAGTCCAATGGCGGCAAGCTTTACACCACTCTAGCTGGCGCTTGGCATTGCGCACGGTGATCTTAGGCTTGTGTGCGGCTGCTCGGCCACGGAAACCCATTTCATGAAGCTGCCGACAAACAGTTCTTGTGTTGACGTTGCTTCCAGACGTAGTTTGGAGCTCAGTAGCGAGTATTGCAACCGAGGACAGGCGATTTTTACACGCTACAAACTTCAGCACTCGGCAGTCCCATTCTGTTAGCTTGTGTGGACTACCACTTCGCGGCTGAGCCATTTTTGCTTCTAGAAGTTTCCACTCCACAATTACAGCACTTACAGTTGACCGGGGCAGAAATTTGACGAACTGACATGTTGGAATGGTGGCATCCTATGACAGTGCTACATTCAACGTTAACTGAGCTCTTCAGAAAGTCCATTCTACTGCCAATGTTTGTCTATGGAGATTGCATGGCGGTGTGCTCGATTTTACACACCTGTCAGCAACAGGTGGGGGCTGAAATAGCCAAATCCACTGATTTGAAGGGGTGTCCACATACTATTGTGTATATTGCTGCAGTGTACTAATAATTAAGAAATGTCAAACAATAGTCCCCTAATTGTAAAACATCAAAGATGTTAGAAAAGCACACGTTGTTTTTTTTTTTAAAGAGCAGAGTGTTTTATACATGGAAATACATTGAAATAATTGAAGTATAAGAGGACAGATGCAACACTAAACCTATTCTCGTGGTCTGTGATAAAGACAACAGCTGTTTATCTGCGCCCGTGTTTACAACAGGTGTTTCTTTCGTTAGCCTAATGAGTTTATTGATTAATTTGCTCAATGTGCAGCGTACAACATGATTGCCTTCCTCTCACCATGCAATTGTGCTTCTCTCCCTTGCTCATTAAAACGTGCCCCTGAGTAATCCACTTATTTTAAGCTGTCGGCAAATGCTTCAAACTCTACGTCAGTGATGAAAGGAAGGGATGAGAGAGACAGAAACAGACTGCAGAGCCACCGAGCACTTCAAAATCATCTAGGTTGGACTTGAAAACAGGAACAAAACCTAGATGACTGAACTGAAATATTCTGCCAGATTGAGAGAGAGAGAGAGATGGAGAGAGAGAGAGAGGTGATAGGTCAACTTCAGGAGATGAAAAAGGGTGACACCAACTTCTCTGCTTGCCAATAAAGCACTGACACACAGAGTTATAGTCTGGCTCCAAAATTGACACTTTTTTTTTCTTCAACTTCCTTTGCCAAAGTTGTCACCTCATTTCCCAACAGACATATCGTTTCCTAGTACACTCCTTAATATTTTAACACAGGCAAATGTGAGGAGAACACGTGCGAGTAGAGAGAGAAACATTAAACAGGGATTTAGTGAAGGACTGTTTAATAACTAGTCAATGTACGGCCAGGAAATAAGTTATTTATAAAACTCAATTTACCGAGCAATCAGGGATTAACGTCAGAGCCGTCCTGTAAATCGCAATTTTTTATCAGGCCTGAAACCCTCCCAGCATGCAAATGGGTTGCAATGAGGAGCTCTGTGTCCAACCTGGGAGAATGTGACTCCATCTAAAGCACTTTAGGAAATCTGCCAGTCTGGTAATTGGATATTTAACCCTGCAGGGTCAAGCCAAGAGTCTGTGACAGCGGGGAAAAATGTCATAGATGTGGAAATCTCTAGCTCTGGTGCCCAATGTGAAACATATAGGCTAGACTTGTACAGACATCAAACATCATACATGAAGAAATGACTATGTGTAAGATGATGTGCCAGAGGACAAGTAAAAACGATTTGAGTTGAACATGAACTAGTACTGTATATAAGCAACCGGTAGGAGAAAGATCAGCAGATTTTCTACAACCTTTCAAACTACAGTTAAAATTGGGATGAAAATACAATTAAAACAACGTAATCACATGTATCTTTGTCCTACAGGTTGCTTGTATACAGTACTAGTTCATGTTCAACGTAATCACATTTATCACATAAAGTCTAAGGTACTTGTAATCATATACCGAATGGGGGACAGCCTACATGTGAACCTAAACATTGCTAATAGAGAATGTGACATCATCTCATTCTGTCAATCGTGCAGGAATTACTATAATCATTTTAAATCAATTTATTACTTCTATATGACATATATGAAATGAAGGAGGAGGCATAATGTAAGCCGTAGTCAAGTAGACTGATAAGAGTTTCCATAATTGCTGGGCCTGCGTTCCATTGTGCAGAAGATTGCCCTGCAGACCTAACAATATGTCCTTCTGGTGTGATCAGATTCCACTTAAGTTATGGAGCGGTCAAGACATTTTAGGGCTTTTGACATTACTGAGGGAAAATAGGCAATTAATTGGCAACACTTGACTGTTGTATAAATGAGTCCCAATACTCCCCTCACCACAACCCATCTGCCATGACGCTATCACTAACAAATACCTTACGGACATTATATCCTGTTCATGACGCTATCACTAACAAATACCTTGGACTTTATATCCTGTCCATGACGTTATCACTAACAAATACCTTAGACTTTATATCCTGTCCATGACGTTATCACTAACAAATACCTTGGACTTTATATCCTGTCCATGACGTTATCACTAACAAATACCTTAGACTTTATATCCTGTTCATGACGCTTCTCGGAAACTGTGTTTCACAAGTAAAAAAATAAATAAATGGGAATCAGATATTAGATTCGTACACAGAAGCACAGAGTATTACAATACTATAGTCGTTTTTGGAAACTGAACAAATTGAGACAAATTGCTTTTCCTGTCAGAAGATTAATCACTGCAGCAAGGTTATTATAGTCTTGTGATTTTATTTGAGTTTTTATTTATATTATATATATTTTTTTTAAACTTCAGTTTAGTTTCCGTTAGTTTTCAGACGTGATTTACAATTTTTTTTTAGTTTATTTGATAAAAAACATTTATATTACTTAGTTTCAGTTTTAGTTTAAAGGACAGAAAGTAGCCTATTGGTGGGCGGCTAGGAGCCATGTACCTATAGTTTTGTTGTTTGAGATGTCACTTCTTGCCACTGGGGGGCAGTAATACATAAGGTGATGGGCCAGGACTATAGACTTGGATAAAAATAACATCTCTTTAACTGTGTTATGATGGCGTCTGTAAGAGCATGGGCAGCGCCATTGAGGTCATCTCCATCTTGAAATAGTACATTTTCATCATCACAAGTCAAATTCATTGGCTGATCCCTCCCGATGTCACGACTCCAACCGGGTCATCAGGTCATGCCAACTGGTCATCAAGAGGGATCAGCCAATGAAGTTGGAAGTCCCGCCCAGTTGACTAAATTAAAATGGTGAAAGTCCTCAATGGCCCTGCCCATGCTAATGTAACGGATGTGAAACGGCTAGCTTAGTTAGCGGTGGTGCAGCGCTAAATAGCGTTTCAATCGGTGACGTCACTTGCTCTGAGACCTTGAAGTAGTAGTTCCCCCTTTGCTCTGCAAGGGCCGCGGCTTTTGTGGAGCGATGGGAAACGATGCTTCGTGGGTGACTGTTGTTGATGTGTGCAGAGGGTCCCTGGTTCGCGCCCGGGTATGGGCGAGGGGACGGTCTATAGTTATACTGTTACACTAACACAGTCTTTATGCAGGAAATATGGTGTAAGGACACTCTTGCCCATGTTTATACCAATCGAATGCTTTAACTTTACTAGTAGATGTAAGAAGAATCAAGTTCCTTTACCGTTATCTGACAGAAAAAAACAAAAAAAAACAAATGAAGTCTTGGCACATTTGAAGTGTTTATGTAATATTAAACATGTATCTAACCCCTTCAAATAGGGTTCATAAAAACAGCTGCAACAGCAAAAACAGAAGCAATAAAAGACTTCTTCACAAATCTACCGGTTCACAGCCAGCGTGCGTGTGTTCGACCAAACAAGAGGTTCTGGTTCATCGTCAAGGAGACTGTGTGTTTCAGAGAGGTCGTCGTTCGGTTTCTGAAGCCTGATGACAGAGTGAATATTCTCTCCGCGGGCGCTTTGGACGCAGGGGCAGAAACCAGACCCAGTACCACAGGTTTGGACGCAGGGGCAGAAACCAGACCCAGTACCACAGCTTTGGACGCAGGGGCAGAAACCAGACCCAGTACCACAGCTTTGGATGCAGGGGCAGAAACCAGACCCAGTACCACAGCTTTGGATAATATGCCATCCTTGTCTGCCAGAGCTTGAAAGGGGACTCTAAACATTTACCTCTTCCAGGTATTTCCGCAGCTCACATGGGCCACTTAATGCCCTGTCAGGTTGACCCTCCGGCTAGACAGTGACCTCAGACACAACCTTTGATGTGAGGAAGCTATATTTCTGAAGATGCTTGCTGGATTCAACATGATGGCATCTTGCGGGGCTGTACTCTCGGATTTTCTGAAGTACAAAAGACTCTGCTTCCCTCATCAGTGGCTCCATCTCTGTTGAACGAAGTGCCAGAGACACACTTGGGTCATCAGGCAAGCTGCTGCAGAGGTTGAATCGAAGTTGGCTGCCAGAGGACTCGGTATGCATGCAAAGTGCTCACGTAGTGACTTCAGGAGGACCCGTGCCAACTTTTTTTGCAACAGTAGTTGACTGCAAGTGTGCCTCAGGGTTGAGAAGGCACGACACCACATCAGACAGCGACTGGAAGTCAGTCGGTGTGGATTGCGATCGGCTCCAGCAACTTCACAAGCTGCTTTAGCTTGGCCCAGTCACGCTCTGTGCAGGCCCTCAGAATTATTCCCTGTTAGCTAATGATAGCTAGTGATAGTGATGCACAAGCTAGGCCTATTTTGAAACGTTGGCATCTCCTGGCAGCACTTACCAGGAAAATTCAGAAGCTCGAAAACCCCATTAGATTTTTTTGCCAAAAGTATAGAAGAAAAAAACAAAAACGAAATATATTTTATGATGATTTTCATTTTATTTTAGTTCATTTTGCAGTCAAAGATAGTTTCTGTATAGTTTCATTTTTTATTTCAGTTTACTAATTCAGTTTTCGTTTACCTTGTCAACCTTGTTCTGTAGTCCAATACAGCGGATTGAAATTAAATGTTGGATGTGGCGACCAAGTATTGAAGTGTCTTTAATCTAGAGGTCATTTAGGATGTGTTCTATAGATAGTAGAGCCAGATTATCACAATTCCTACATTGACTGCTCACACACACACACACGCACACACGCACACACGCACACACACACACACGCACACACACACACGCACACACACACACGCACACACACGCACACACACGCACGCACACACACGCACGCACACACACGCACACACACACTGACAGTAACGATACACCCCATTGAAATTCAAACAATTTTCATAAATTCTCTGTTACAGATTAACTAGTTTCATGTTGACAGTCAGTCAAATGACCAAATGGAGCCAATCACAGTAAAATCCTCCCGTTCCAAACATTAAGCTTCTGGCTGAGCTGTTATGCTGAAGAATAGAGTAATATCCAAAGGCCCATATGCAAAGTAAACAAGAGCCATATAACCACTAAATATTTCCACCTGTGATCAGTCTCTCCTCTCTGCCTGTAGGCTGTTAGCTACTATCGCATCCATCTCTACTCATACATTTGAGTGGTGTTGATAAAAGAAAGCTTTCACAAAATAACTCTCACTTTCCTGATTTAGGTCTTATGCTCTTGAGCAGCCACGGTGAGTTGCCATACCAAATCTAAACCCAAGAGCTTAGTGTCTGATCCTTTACTCTCTAATCACACGGGTACAACTGAATTACTGCCCTAAGTACAACAGCCAGCAAAAAAGCACTCCGCACCCATAATGACTCATCACAACAATCTCTCCTTAACGCAGAGCATCTGTAAGCACTGCATCCAATCTTATTTGGTTACTGCTGTTTGGGAAACAAATCAAGGCCCAGGCTTTATCATTCAGAGAGGAGGAACAGAAACGATGTGATAATGTTAACCAGCTCCACAGAGTTCCTGCTGTGTCCTTCTAGTGTCTGTCTGTGTGTCTGTCTGTGTGTCTGTATGTGTGTCTGTCTGTGTCTGTGTGTCTGTCTGTGTCTGTGTGTCTGTCTGTGTCTGTCTCTGTCTGTCTTGTCTGTCTGTCTTGTCTGTCTGTGTCTGTGTGTCTGTCTGTCTTGTCTGTCTGTGTCTGTGTGTCTGTCTGTGTGTCTGTCTGTGTGTCTGTCTGTCTGTCTGTCTGTGTGTCTGTCTGCGTGTCTGTCTGCGTGTCTGTCTTGTCTGTCTGTGTCTGTGTGTCTGTCTGTGTGTCTGTCTGTGTGTCTGTCTGTCTGCGTGTCTGTCTGCGTGTCTGTCTGTGTCTGTCTGTGTGTCTGTCTGTGTGTCTGTCTGTGTGTCTGTCTGTGTCTGTGTGTCTGTCTGTGTCTCTGTCTGTCTTGTCTGTCTGCGTGTCTGTCTTGTCTGTCTGTCTGTCTGTCTGTGTGTCTGTCTGTGTGTCTGTCTGTCTGTGTGTCTGTCTGTGTGTCTGTCTGTGTGTCTGTCTGTGTGTCTGTCTGTGTGTCTGTCTGTGTGTCTGTCTGTCTGCGTGTCTGTCTGCGTGTCTGTCTGTGTGTCTGTCTGTGTGTCTGTCTGAGTTTCTGTCTGTCTTGTCTGTCTGTCTTGTCTGTCTGTCTTGTCTGTCTGTCTTGTGTGTCTGTCTGTCTTGTCTGTCTTGTCTGTCTTGTCTGTCTTGTCTGTCTTGTCTGTCTTGTCTGTCTTGTCTGTCTTGTCTGTCTTGTCTGTGTGTCTGTGTGTCTGTCTTGTCTGTCTGTGTGTCTGTCTGTCTTGTCTGTCTTGTCTGTGTGTCTGTGTGTCTGTCTGTGTGTCTGTCTGTCTTGTCTGTCTTGTCTGTGTGTGTGTGTCTGTCTGTGTGTCTGTCTGTGTGTCTGTCTGTCTGCGTGTCTGTCTGCGTGTCTGTCTGTGTGTCTGTCTGTGTGTCTGTCTGTCTTGTCTGTCTTGTCTGTCTGTGTGTCTGTCTGTCTTGTGTGTCTGTCTGTCTTGTCTGTCTTGTCTGTGTGTCTGTCTTGTCTGTCTGTGTGTCTGTGTGTCTGTCTGTCTTGTCTGTGTGTCTGTCTGTCTTGTCTGTGTGTCTGTCTGTCTTGTCTGTGTGTCTGTCTGTCTTGTCTGTGTGTCTGTGTGTCTGTCTGTCTTGTCTGTGTGTCTGTCTGTCTTGTCTGTGTGTCTGTCTGTCTTGTCTGTGTGTCTGTCTGTCTTGTCTGTGTGTCTGTGTGTCTTGTCTGTGTGTCTGTGTGTCTGTCTGTCTTGTCTGTGTGTCTGTCTTGTCTGTCTGTGTGTGTAAAGGATTATATGTAACGTAAAAAAATGAATATGTTGCGTTACCAGCATAAATACTGTAATCAGATTACAGACACTTTTGAAAAACTAGATGATTACTTTGAGGATTACTTTAAAATTCAGAAAGGATGTTTGCGCAAAATGTATTTGACACATTTCGGTTTTCTCACTGACTTTCAAATCAGCATAGAAAAAAAGGTGCAAGTTTAAGTTTGTTCTGTCTGAGCGAGTCTGATCACCAATCAGAGACCACTATGATGACACACCAAATGATGACCACCAATCAGAGACCACTATGATGACACACCAATCAGAGACCACTCTGATGACACACTATGATGTAGCATATTGCATAAATTTATCTCTTGCAAATAGCACTTTTCAGTGGTGCTATTTGCACTACCATGAGAGTAGAATTTATTTTTCAACTTTAAGCAGTGAACCCAATCAGTTCTCCATGACAACAAAATCCTAAATAACAGAGTTGTCACGGTTCCCACCGGAACATTCATTACGCACACCTGTCCCCTATTCCCACTGATTAGTACTTGTATAAGTGTGCCATTTGTTCACCATTGTCCTGTCGATTATTGTTACAATGTCCGTTGGTGCGGGCGCGTACCTGTGCTGTGTGTTTTGGGCTTTCGTGCCATTGTGGATTGCGCAGATGATTACGGGTCTCGTCCCGTGTGTTAATCATTGTGCGCTTGTGTTATTTATTCGAGGTACTCCTCACTCTTTTGTTTGGGTTTCTACCCTGCGTTTTGTTCCGTCTCCATAACTTGACACTGAACGCCGTAGTTTGGGCTTAATAAAAAACCCTATTACGGATTCCTGCGCCTGTCTCCCGAATCATTTATGCCAACGTGACAACAGTAAGGTCAATAAATCCCTCGTTTTTGAGTTATGCTCAGGTAAATCAATTTGGCAAATTTTTTATTTTCATATTTCCAAGTCCTATTCTTGAAGATCAAGGGCTATTAAATTATCTATATTTTTTAATGTAAAGTTATAGCCTAATCATATTATCTGTAGCAGAAAGCTATGGGTTAGAAGCCTACATAACCAACCCATGAAGTAAAATGCAACATCCATTTACTGCCAGCTATGTAAACTTCAAACATTGATTTATTGTGCAATAGATGTCGTTCAATTGGTAATATAAATGTTTGTCTTCTTCTAATAGGAAAGTAATCTAAAAAAGGGGTACTGAAACTAATCAGATTACATTACTGAGTTTGGGTCATCTAAAAATTACATTACTGATTACAATTTTAGACAGGTGACTGACTAGTAGTTGTAATGGATTTCATTTAGAAAGTATCCTACCCACCCCTGTGTGTGTGTGTGTGTGTGTGTGTGTGTACATAAGTGTGTGTGTGTGTGTGTGTGTGTACATGAGTGTGTGTGTGTGTGTGTGTGTGTATGTGTGTGTACATGTGTGTGTGTGTGTGTGTGTGTACATGAGTGTGTGTGTGTGTGTACATGAGTGTGTGTGTGTGTGTGTGTGTGTGTACATGAGTGTGTGTGTGTGTGTGTGTGTGTACATGAGTGTGTGTGTGTGTGTACATGAGTGTGTGTGTGTGTGTATTGTAAGGTTTTTCAATGTCATCCACCTTTGATAGTTTCTCGGCTGACAGAGCACTTGCCTCTAACACGCCAGAGCTCCCGCACGAACAAACTTGCCAAAGAACACAGTGAATAAATACATAAACAAGTAAACATTTAAATACACATACACATTCACATACACGAGTGCCTTTTCCTCGGACCACCTAAACCAGGGTAGTGAGTTGGGAAATTGCCTTGGAGATGGAGTCGCCTGAGTGGGCGCTGTTATTACCGCGGGAGATAAGACTGTATACCAATGCCTCCAATGGCTCAACGGCCCGGTGAATGTGTGACACTGAGGAACAGCACAGCAGGGGTGTGCCAGCCAGCACAGCAATGGCAAATGGCAGACAGGCAGGCAGGCAGACACCTTACTGGGGATGGCGCTGATGATGGGGTGGCCCTGGTTAATCTGACAAATCCTCTCCCCTAAAAGCCTGTCACACAGAAAACGAGTCAGACTGCTAAGACGAGAGAGAGAGAGTGAGGAAAGAACGTGTACTGAAAGAGAGAAGAGACAGGGAAAATAGGTGAGATGTTATGAGTGGATAACAGGAATGAATCTTCCAAAGAACTTGAAACCTGCATTTACCTCATTTGGCATGGATCATAAAACTCATTAAACATATGACTGAATATTGAGCGACTTAAAAAGTGTTATGTAATGATATACACTGAGTGTACAAAACATTAACAACACCTTCCTAATATTGAGTTGCACTATCTTTTGCCCTCAGAACAACCTCAATTCGTCGGCGCATGGACTCTACAAGTTGTCAAAAGCGTTCCACAGGGATGCTGGCCCATGTTGACTCTAGAAGGTTGTCAAAAGCGTTCCACAGGGATGCTGGCCCATGTTGACTTTACAAGGTGTCAAAAGCATTCCACAGGGTTGCTGGCCCATGTTGACTCTACAAGGTGTCCAAAGCGTTCCACAGGTATGCTGGTCCATGTTGACTCTACAAGGTGTCAAAAGCGTACCACAGGTTTGCTGGTCCATGTTGACTTCAAATGCTTCCCACAGTTGTGTCAAGTTGGCGGGATGACCTTTGGATGGTGGACCATTCTTGATTCACAAGGGAAACTGTTGAGTGTGGAAAAACCCAGCAGCGTTGCAGTTCTTGACACAAACCGGTGCACCTCGATCCTACTACCCTGTTCAACGGCACTTCAATGTGTTGTCTTGCCCATTCACCCTCTTGAATGGCACACGTACACGATCCATGTCTCAATTGTCTCAAGGCTTTAAAAATCGTTCTTTAACCCCGTCTCCCCCCCATTCATCAACAAGTGACATCAATAAAGTATTATAGCTTTCACCTGGATTCACCTGGTCAGTCTATGTCATGGAAAGAGCAGGTGTTCTTAATGTTTTGTACACTCAGTGTATGACACTCTCTTTTGGACTACAACTACTAGACCCTTGATTTGTCATTGTTTTTGTAACGAGAGGACAGCGCAACAGGGCTTTCTGCAAAGCAGTCTATGGAACATCACCAAATTTTTTTTATCTAGGATTAGTGGCTCTTTCAAAGAGACTGAGAAATGCACTGTCATGGCGGCAGGAGGCAATACAACTGGAGTAGAACTACATTGTGCGTTGGACCAAAGGCGATGAATGTACATGATGATGCAGCAAAGTAGACAGTGAGAGTCAAAAGAGCAGTGTCATATGAGCACTGAGGTCACATGACTGAGTTGAACCAACACAGAGGCCTGTGTATCAAGCATCTAATTCCTGTGCTGGGCTGTGCATTTTTTTTTTCAATACATGGAGGACAGAATCAGTTGGGGGAACAGTCACATTGTGTGGCCCTGAACCGGTTCTCAGGTCAGGGAGCGTCTCCTAATGACTTAAATGTGACGCCAGCAGCCAACAGAAGTGTCTCCAGACCCAGTGTCTCCCCCAGCAGGCAGGGAATGTCAGGTCCTCTAGGGTGAGAAGGGTTAATAACGCCAGGACCTGTCACAGCTCCAATGACTTATTGGCAATTCTCCAATTAGTTTTTTCTAATTCAAACCACTGAAACACTTCGGTTAACTACAAGTACTTTTTACATCTTGTATTAGCACTTTATCATATTAAGCTTTTGTGAAGAACATGTATATTTGACTGAAGCCATTTCACAGTGGCAGAGGGGGTCAAACATAGCACAGCATCAGTGTATCAAGTGTAGGTTATATATATATATATATATATATATATATACACACACACACACACACACACACATTACTGTACTCTAATATAAAATATATTTTGATTTGTTTAACACATTTTTGGTTACTACATGATTCCATATGTGTTATTTCATAGTGTTGAAGTCTACACCATTATTCTACAATGTAGAAAACAGTAAAAACAAAGAAACTCTGGAATGAGTAGGTGTGTCTAAACCTTTGTCTGGTACTGTAAATAAACAGCCAAAAAATATATGTGGGATTGGAAATTATGAGTGAGTGGCCGGAGAGAACATGACGGGAGCCAATAAGCCCTACTGGCATCAGTCCATGTTCTGGAGTGACCTGGGGCCTGAGGTAGGCAATGAGGCCATTGGGATATATATATATACAGTGCCTTGCGAAAGTATTCGGCCCCCTTGAACTTTGCGACCTTTTGCCACATTTCAGGCTTCAAACATAAAGATATAAAACTGTATTTTTTTGTGAAGAATCAACAACAAGTGGGACAGAACAGTTCAGTACAGTTAAGTACAGTTAATTCGTGCTCAACTCTAGTGTGCTCTACTGTGTACTGCACTGAATTCTACTGTACAGTGTACAGCTGTACTCTACAGTGCTGTACTATACTCTACACTACTGTACTCTACAGTGCTGTACTATACCCTACATTACTGTACTCTACACTGCTGTATTATACTCTACAGTGCTGTACTCTACAGTGCTGTACTCTACATTACTGTACTCTACAGTGATGTACTATACTCTACATTACTGTACTCTACACTACTGTATTTAACTCTACAGTGCTGTATTGTACTCTACAGTGCTGTATTGTACTCTACAGTGCTGTACTCTACCCTACATTACTATACTCTACAGTTCTGTATTATACTCTAGTGCTGTACTCTACATTACTGTACTCTACAGTGATGTACTATACTCTACATTACTGTACTCTACACTACTGTATTATACTCTACAGTGCTGTATTGTACTCTACAGTGCTGTATTACACTCTACAGTGCTGTATTGTACTCTACAGTGCTGTATTATACTCTACAGTGCTGTACTCTACCCTACATTACTATACTCTACAGTTCTGTATTATACTCTACATTACTGTACTGTCCAAACTTGTGAACCCAACGGTGGTTAGTGACTACTAGCCAATTCAAATGCAGAAATTTGAATATACACTATATATACAAAAGTATGTGGGCATCCCTTAAATTAGTGGATTCAGCTATTTCAGCCACACCCGTTGCTGACAGGTGTAGAAAATTGAGTACACAACCGTGCAATCTCCATAGACAAACATTGGCAGTAGAATGGCCTTGCAGAAGAGCTCAGTGACTTTCAACGTGGTACCTTTCCAACAGGTTGGTTCGTCACATTTCTGACCTGCTGGAGCTGCCCCCGGTCAACTGTAAGTGATGTTATTGTGAAGTGGAAACGTCTAGGAGCAACAACGGCTCAGCCTCGAAGTGGTAGGCCACACAAGCTCACAGAATGGGACCCGCTGAGTGCTAAAGCGCGTAAAAATAATTTGTCTTCGGTTGCAACCCCTCACTACCCAGTTCCAAACTGCCTATGGAAGAAGCATCAGCACAATAACTGTTCGTCGGGAGCTTCATGAAATGGGTTTCCATGGTCGAACAGCCACACACAAGCCTAAGATCACCATGCACAATGCCAAGTGTCGTGGGAGTGGTGTAAAGCTCGCCGCCATTGGACTCTGGAGCAGTAGAAACATGTTCTCTAGAGTGATGAATCACGCTTCACCATCTGGCAGTCCGACATACGAATATGGGTTTGGCGGATGCCAGGAGAACACTACCTGCCCCAATGCATAGTGCCAACTGTACAGTTTGGTGGAGGAGGAATAATGGTCTGGGGCTGTTTTTCATGGTTCGGGCTAAGCCCCATAGTTCCAGTGAAGGGAAATCTTAACACTACAGCATATAATGACATTCTAGACGATTCTGTGCTTCCAACTTTGTGGCAACAGTTTGGGGAAGGCCCTTTCCTGTTTCAGAAGGACAATGCGAGGCCTGTACAGAAATGGTTTATTGAGATCGGTGTGGAAGAACTTGACTGGCCTTTACAGAACCCTGACCTCAACCCCATCAAACACCTTTGGGATGAAGTGGAACTGCAAGCCAGACCTAATCCCCCAACATCAGTGCACGACCTCACTAATGCTCTTGTGGCTGAACGGTATGCTTTAACATGAGAAAAAAATACCAACTTTTGTCCGGAGCTCCTTGAATAACACTTTACACATTTAGCTGACGCTCTTATCCAGAGCGATTCGGGTTAAGTGCCTTGCTCAAGGGCACGTCGACAGATGTTTCAACTAGTCGGCTCACAGATTTGAACAAGTGACCTTTAGGTTACTGGCACAACTCTCTTAACTGATAGGCTATTATTATTAAGGCTTTAGCTATGGCATTGAGTAGCTTAAGATATGAAACAACAGCATCAGAATTATTTATTTACTCCTGTTCTAGCTAATCTAACTTTGTTTTCGGTCTCGCTGCTAAACATGCACATATATCCATATCATGCTACCTCTCAGCCTCCTCAGCACCTGCCTGCTTCACAGACACTGTATTTTCAACAAGAACAAAGTCCACTGTCCCCATTAACCCCTCCCACACACACACACACACACAGACAAAAACATACACACACATACACTACAATCTCTCCTCAAATCTGTACACAGTGCCGCCTACCTAATAACTCCCCCCCCCCCCCCCCCCCCGCCGCCTTCAGACAAGAAAAATACGGACCTTCTGAGAAATGGACAAACATCAGACAACGTGTGTGTGATTCTCTGATGTGACCCCCTCTTGCCCCTTCATTTATCTGACCGTTGCCCCCAACAAACTACGCCTACTGAACAACACTAAATGAGAAAAGATAAGTCAATGTATTAACCCCCCCTGACATTGCATATGTTCCATAGAAGAACATGATCATCCTATTGAAACGCCTTCTTCAACAACAACCACTCTAGTGTTAATGTGGAAATGTAAATTATACACTGTCCTGCTGCGTGTTTTTACTTCTGGTTCTCTTCTACCCAGAGGCCAAGTGAGCAGTGAGCACTCAGCACTGATCTGAATTCATTTAGATAGTGTACTTACTAACTAAAGTATACAGACAGGGGCCTTGCCTCCAACTACCCTCTTCCCACTACACACTGTGTGACTGCACAGCGCTGCCACAGAATTAGAGATGGTAGAAATAATTACCTTCGTATTAACCAGAGGAAAATGTCAAGCTTAAAGGGATAGTTCATGCAAAATCTATATTTGGGTCAAATTACCCTTACCTTCAGTTGTCTGAAGGCCCACGGATTAGTATATTAGCTAATTAGATTTCATGAATGGAAACAGCGAAACCGATGTTAGTAAAGCCGCAAGCCCGAAACTTCGTCCAAAACACTTCAAACTAGGTTTGGTAGTGTTGATACTCAATGAATCTGTTCATGGTTTCTTCACAGCTGTGGTGTAAAGTACTTAATAAGTAAAACATACTTTAAAGTACTACTTATTTTGGCTATTTGTGCTTTACAATTTATATTTTTGACAACTTTTACTCCCCAACATTCATAAAAAAAAGAATGTAGTTTTTGCTCCATACATTTTCCCTGACACCTAAAAGTACTCGTTACATTTTGAATGCTTAGCAGGACAGGAAAATGGTCCAATTCACACACTTATCAAGAGAACATCTCTGGTCATCCTTACTGCCTGTGATCTGGTAGACTTACAAAACACAAATGCATCTTGTGTAAATGATGTCTGAGTGTTGGAGTGTGCCCCTGGCTATCCGTAAATTTGCTTAAAGGCTTAAATGATTTATACTTTTACTTTTGATATTTAACTATATTTTAGCAATTACATTTACTGCTGATACTTGAGTATATTTAGAACCAAATACTTTTTGACTTTTACTCAAGTAGTATTTTACTGGGTGACTCACTTTTACTTGAGTCATTTCCATTAAAAGGTATCTTTACTTTTACTCAAGGATGACAACTGGATATTGTTTTGACCACTGCTTCCCAGTGAGAATGTTCTTATTTTTTTAATTGTTTGAAAATTCTAATCTCTCTGATACCATGCTTACCGGTCAGTTTAGTTCACATCTGGAAATCAAGCCTCATCTGCCCCAGAGGGACAATATCATTGTCACGGTCTTCCTCCTCTTCATCTGAAGAGGAGAGGCGAGAAGGATCGGAGGACCAAAATGCGGCGTCGTATGTGTTCATGATAAATATTTAATTAAAGATAGTACTGAACACAAAAACAATAAACAAATAAGGACCGTGACGTTATCATAAGGACTGTGCTGACACAAGCAACTAACATAGACAATCACCCACCAACAAACAGTGAAACCCAGGCTACCTAAGTATGATTCTCAATCAGAGACAACTAATGGCACCTGCCTCTGATTGAGAACCATACTAGGCCGAAACATAGAAATCCCAAAATCATAGAAAAACAAACAGACTGCCCACCCCAACTCACGCCCTGACCATTCTAAATAACGACAAAAACAACAGAAATAAAGGTCAGAACGTGACAGGAACACTGGAAGACACATACAGATGCTGTGGTTACGCAGGGAAATAGTTCCATTTCCAAATTGCAGCGTTTATTTCAGCATTATGCATGTAAAAAAAAAAAAATAATAATAATAATAATAATAATTGGAGAAAGTGTCGGTTTGCAGTGCAGCTTTGCTAACATCGGTTCGGGTTGTTTCCATTCTTGAACTCTGACGATGCTAATACGCTAACTCCAGGCTGTAGCCAGTAGCAAATAACGGATTACTGTGGATACCGGTCACCACGGGCCTTCAGACAGGGTAGTTTTACTCAAATATAGATTTTTCATGAACTATCCCTTTAAACTTGACATTTTCTCTTTTTGATTAATGTGAAAGCAACTATTTCTACCATCTCTAATTCTGTACAGCGCTGTGCGTTCACACAGGGTGTCATGGGAAGAGTGTAGTTGGAGGCTAGATCCTGTCTGTATACTGTAGCATTGGGCCAGTAAATGAATGGTCGCTGGTTTGAATACCCGAAATCTGTCGATGTACCCTTGAAACAAGGCACATAAATCTTCATTTGCTCCAGGGGCGCCGTACTTCTATAGCTGACCGTTGTAAAAACAACACATATCACTGCACCTTTCCGGTGTATGTGACAGTAAAACCGTTTTTTAAAAACTAAGAAAATGAATTCTGATCAGTGCTGAGTGCTCAGTGCTCCCTCTGGGTAGGGAAGAACTAGGAGAAAAAACACCCAGCATGACAGTGTAGAATTTACAACGCCACACATTAACACACGCATCTTTGATTGTCTCGTTAGAGTAAAAACATAATGTTCAAATTCATTAATACAACGTTTCTTCAGACTATAATTACAATTTGTGGGTAATTTCCTTGACTGATAAGTCATGCACAGTACATTGGAGGGGTTAAAGATGGAGAGTGGACTAAAATAAATCTACTTGATTCTCTCATTCTGAATACATGTGGATTTCCATTGGCTTTCAGGGGCACAAAGGCTGTCCAGTGAATTGAACATGTTCAAATTCTGACAAGACTAAATAAGCTCAGTACAGCATGTTCATTAACACCAGCTGTACCAGTGGAGGCTGGTGGGAGGAGCTATAGGAGGACCGGCTCATTGTAATATCTGGAATGGAATTAATGGAACTGAGTAAAACATGTGGTTTCCGTACATTTGATGTGTTTGATACCGTTAAATTAATTCCATTCCAGCCATTACAATAAGCCGGTCCTCCTATAGCTCCTCCCACCAGCCTCCAGTGAGCTGTACAGTGTAATACAATCTGGACAAGGCCATTCTGAATAGAGAGTATGTTCATTTGCAACACGTCAAGTTGATTCACCATCCCGTCCAAAAAAAGTGACCAACTTTATCCATCTTGAGGAATTTTAAGTCCCTAAAATATCTTAAAAATGCAATCCGTCAGCCTAAAAGCATACAGTTAAAATATTTATCTGGCTTAAAAAGCATATCCGCTATCACTTGACTTGTCTATGAAAAGGAAATATCATAAAAAAAGGTTCAGCCCGAAATGTTCAATAATCCCAGCGGAGGGGCAGCAGCTAAGGAGCCAGACCGGGAGAACCAGACCGAAATGTTCAATAATCCCAGTGGAGGGGCAGCAGCTAAGGAGCCAGACCGGGAGAACCAGACCGAAATGTTCAATAATCCCAGTGGAGGGGCAGCAGACCGGGAGAACCAGACCGAAATGTTCAATAATCCCAGTGGAGGGGCAGCAGACCGGGAGAACCAGACCGAAATGTTCAATAATCCCAGCGGAGGGGTAGCAGCTAAGGAGCCAGACCGGGAGAACCAGACCGAAATGTTCAATAATCCCAGTGGAGGGGCAGCAGACCGGGAGAACCAGACCGAAATGTTCAATAATCCCAGCGGAGGGGTAGCAGCTAAGGAGCCAGACCGGGAGAACCAGAAATCAATGTTTGTTGAGGAGTTATTTAGAACTGGATAATTGATTGCACTCGTATTAATTTAGACTACAGTATGTTTCAATTCCCTTCAAGGAAACACTTGACTGGCCAGAAATACAACAGTTTATATCAGCCGTCTAGCATGAGAGCTACTTAAAAAATGAAATGTTTTTTAATTTTATTTTTATGCTTACATTCTTCTCTTCTACCCTGCAACTCTTCCCTGGGTCCTTGGTGTACAAGATACATGTTTTCTGTTTTCTTTTACCTGGTAAAATGATGGTTAATAAACAACTATTTGGGGCGGCAGGGTAGCCTAGTGGTTAGAGCATTAGGCTAGGCCGAAAGGTTGCAAGTTCAAATCCCCGAGCTGACAAGGTACAAAAACTGTCGTTCTGCCCCTGAACAGGCAGTTAACCCACTGTTCCTAGGCCGTCATTGAAAATAAGAATTTGTTCTTAACTGACTTGCCTGGTAAAATTTAAAAAATTTACCTGACATCTGTGTTCATTCTTTGTTTTTTTTCTACTCTCAATGTTACAATTATACATAGAAGAGTAAACAACCAACATGGATGTGCTGAGTCCATGTCCATGCTGAAATCACATCAGAAGATGACTCATTTCGATTTTTGAGCGTAATTCCCCTTTAATTGCGCAACGTGGAACGTGCCGGTCTGGCGGTGTTTCTGCTGTTAGGCCTACTGCTGCAGCACACGTCATGGCAGAGCTTGCAAAACAATCGCCACCCAATTTATAAAAAATAATCATGGTATTGTTTTGTCAGAGAAAGCCTACTTCGCAGTTAATATTTAATTGATAAGGTTGTGGAAGAAAGTCATTTATATTAATCCGACTATACTGTGCAATTTAATCGCATTATTGTTTGCATGTAACCGTACGTACAGGGTGATTGTCACGCCCTGGCCATAGAGACGCTTTTATTCTCTATTTTGGTTAGGCCAGGGTGTGACTAGGGTGGGCATTCTATGTTCTGTATTTCTTTGTTGTTTGGCCGGGTGTGGTTCTCAATCAGAGGCAGCTGTCTATCGTTGTCTCTGATTGAGAACCATACTTAGGTAGTTTTTTTCCCACATGGGTTTTTGTGGGTAGTTGATTTCTGTTTGGTGTTTTTCACCTTTCAGGACTGTTTCGGTTATTCCCTTTGTTATTTTTGTATTTAGTGTTCAGTGTCAATAAACAAACATGAACACGTACCAGGCTGAACCTTGGTCTTCACCTTCTTCCACCAACAGCCGTTACAGTGATAGACAAACGCGCGCACCAAACAGACGGGCAATATTGCTGGAAATTAACTGGCACATAGTGTTCCGTTTGGCTTTTTAATCCAATAGTGGCTAACCAGAGGTGGGATAATGTCAATGTGGCTTTGATTGGATAGTAGCCGGAAGTTTTATGTTTGACAGTTGCAATGGAACACATGAAAAAAATGCATGTAGCCTTTCAGCATTGATTGGCAAGACACTCATAAGTGGGCTGCGAGCTACTGGTAACTTGCGATCTACATGTTGGAGACCCCTGGTTTATATAATAACTTAGCCTCTTTTAGGTAATGTCTGAGTTCAAAATGTCTAAGACGATATTCCATTGCCAAAACAGGCTAAATTGACAGACCTAAAATGTACAGTCTAACAAGGTGTGTGCTAAAAACATATTTTAATAGCATGAATACTGCAATTATTTAATGAGATACTATCTGGAGAGGGGAAAAAAATAGTTTGTTGAGCATTGAAGATTGTATTTATTTTGCAAGGACTGTTATCAGCAGTCAAATCGAATCAGGCTGTATTTAATATCTGCTCTGTTGCGTCAAGACCTCTCCTTCGTGCTTTACCAAACCAAGACAGATAGGGCGTTGAAGGCAACACGGGCGTTGAAGGGAACACGGGCGTTGAAGGGAACACGGGCGTTGAAGGGAACACGGGCGTTGAACACTACGCAAAAATATATAAGTATTCATAAGAGCAGGAGAAGCTAATCCACCTCCTCCCAAGTACTAATAAGCCAATATATTATGTTGAAGCCAAGGGCAGAGCTGGTCGACTCGATCCAAACAAATTAACACATGAATTAAACAGCAGCACAAGGGACAAAGATTCAGTAAAGCACTGTATGTACAGTAGATAAATGGGTCAGCCGTGTAGACATGTAAACGGTGAGAGGTCAGGCGGAGACAAAGTGGGCCTTTAGATCTCACACACAGGAAAACACCAGGTCACCATGTCTATCAACAAATGGGAGCTCATTCTGGCACTACCTTCTGTACTAATACATTCAGGATATTGAACAAACCCTATATCTCTTAATCCTCTAATCTGCACAAACCAGGGAATTTGATGCCTGCATTGGTCAGGCTGGGGATTCAAAGGCCACACGGATAACACATGTACATCACATGTACAACATACACACCCCCCCCCCTCCCTCCCCCACAGAGATCTCCACATGCACACAATGCCAATATCTTCAGCTGTGATTTATGGAAAGCTGTCATGCTGATGTGACTGCAATGGAATATGCTGGTTGAGTGATGAGGCACAGGTGTAGCATGGACGATAGTATCTGACATACTGTTGCCATCTTCATCAGTGTGAGCAGAAGACAGAGCAGGATAACTAATCAACCAATGCACTGCTGTGTGTATCATATGAGTGGCTAATCAACCAATGAACTGCTGTGTGCATGAGTGACTAATCAACCAATGAACTGCTGTGTGTATCATATGAGTGGCTAATCAACCAATGAACTGCTGTGTGCATGAGTGACTAATCAACCAATGCACTGCTGTGTGTATCATATGAGTGACTAATCAACCAATGAACTGCTGTGTGTATCATATGAGTGACTAATCAACCAATACACTGCTGTGTGCATCATACGAGTGACTAATCAACCAATACACTGCTGTGTGCATCATACGACTGTGGACTAGAGTCACTACACTACTTAATTCCAGAGGTCTATGTAGCTTATAAAATTAAAATATGCAGAACTAATTTGAATATGAATTTGTGGATGTAAAGACTTGTCGCTTGGTCAAGAGAAAGATAACACCATTTGTGGTAATCGTATTGTTTACATTAAAAGGAGTTGTCACTCCTATGCAAAGCTTAGTTTGTGACCAGGACCAGCATATTATGACTGTGTGTTCTAACGGCTTAAAGGGGTGGCTAGAGTGGAGTGTGTGGAGTGCTGCTGCTCTTTTCCAAGGTGGGATATGCCCAGTGAGTCGTGGCAGAGGGCTGACACCGTATGATGGAGCTCAGCCCAGGAGCACAGACCACCAGCTCTCAATCACCATAGGGGGGGGGGGACGTGAAATCTCATCTGAGCAAGTGCCAAGAAGAGGTGGGGTGGGGTGGGGGGGGTGTAAGGATTAATGTGGAAGCTCCCTTTATGTAATCCTCTTGTTTTCTTGGCGATAAAGCACTACAGAGATGTTGTTGGGCTTGGATTACCCCTTTAAGAGCTCTGACTGGACTTCAGCACTGCACTGCAAGTTGGACAGCTGTTATGATTAATGTTCCCCATGCTTGTGATAACTGGCTGGTATCATTCAACCTCAAAAAACCTATTACTTGATGACACTGGCACAAAGCTGACACTGGGCTGATGAACAGTAATAGAGTCATTTCAGATTGCCATAGACAGTGTGTAGTAAACACAAACTGGAAAGGTTACCTGAACTACTCTTCATTGATCTCTGAAATGTAGGAGACTGGATCTAAACCGAATTCCTTAAATGTCCAATGTATTGGTAAATACTGAACTCCTTTATAGTGGAAAGGTTCTGCTGACTTGTGTGTCCTTGATTCACTGGGGACAGTTTGTTTAAATACAATATCATGTACCTGGGAAAAAAAAAGAACGAGTGGACTGGACACAAATGATCTTGACAGAGCACATTCACACAGAACTAAACTTATTCAGACATCACGTGATGGGGCTATTGACGTTCAATGGAACGGAACCATCTGCTCTGGGCAGTAAACACATGAATGGCTGTGGAGAGAGAGGATTGTGTTTCTGGATATAGATGGCGATTGAACTCGTAAAATGACTGTAGGTTGTTTACAATCAATATCGGAGAAAAAAATTAAATAAAGTGAGAATAGTAGATTCCATTGAAAGTTGAGAGGGAGTAAAAAACAGTGACCTTGGTAAATAGACCTGGGTCTTCATGATTGTGGTGCAAGAACGCAGCATGAATCACAAACGCTCAGAGACATGACAGGGAGTCGTTCGCTTGGTCAATGGCCCTGTGGGGCTACTCACGATTTAGTCCCGTTAAACCAATACAGAATGGTGAAATATATACGACTGAAAGGCTTCGTCCACTTATTCGGGTTTTCTTGGGCACGTGTACACAAAGTTGACAGGGAGTGCGACATTGAACTGCTATTGAGTTTCTCCGCATCATAATAACCTGCCCCATCGGCACCACACTGTCCAAGTCTGCTAGGCTGATAAGCGCATTCCTATACATTTGAGACACTAAGAACGCTGTCAGTCACGATAAAATAAAAAAAAAGCATAACATTACAAATCATCTTGGTCCCAGCAAGCTATATTTAGAAAGTATAAGCAAGAGTCTTTCTTACCTTTTTTTTTTTAGAAAATACGTGCTTTGTTTCACTGCGTCGTTCTGTCACAGCATCAGCATGAATAACTTTAGTCCCCTCGGAAACACGCGGTCCTGTCGTGAGTGTTTATTTCGCTTCGTTGCTTTCAGTAAAATGCAGCTTTTTTTTATGAGAGTAAAGGATAGAGAAGCAGAAAATAATCTTTAACGTATTAATGACTACCAACGACTCACTCTGATGAATGGGCTTGTAGACATGGGCGGATAAGGTATAAGAACAGTCAGTATTCGGGCTTCCCTAGTAAACAAACGCACGCGAGGTTAAGCGTCAACCTATTCTTCACCGCGAGCCCGCATGAGCCGCATAGAGCTAAAAGCAGGTTGGAATCTACCATCCTCAGCGGAGAGGGTCGATCTACTGTATGGGCTATATAGCCCAGAGATGCATTGACATATATCTAATAATTGGAATGTCTCTCTTACTTACTGAAGAAGCATAGGCCTATACTTGTTTTTCGATCAAAGTAAAATATATATTTGCAGTCCTGAGTCCTGACTATTGGCAACATAAGCATTTTTTCTATTTACTTCCTATAATTCAGGACATTATCATCTAGATCAGAATTTCCCAAACATCTCCCGTTACCCCCATCCGTTCCCCTTATTTGATTTATTCCAATAATTGCACGCCTGATTCAACTAGTCAACTAATCACTAAACCCACGCTCAGTAGACGCAGTTGTGCTAGCACTACTGCACTGGACTTGATCAAACAAGTCAAACGACAGGACTTCGGTTAAGAGACCAGATACCACAGGGTCAATTGGTAGCGCATGGCGCTTGCAACGCCAGGGTTGTGGGTTCGATTCCCATGGGGGACCATTGCAAACATGTATGCGCTATCTACTGTAAATCGCTTTACTGGCAAATGTCTATTTTTTTGTATACATAATCAACACAATCAGGTTTGGAGCAGGAGTGTGATGTGTTCAGGGCAATGTTTAGAACAGAGCAGAAACATCACCTTAAACTGTCAAATTAGCGCCAATGTTAAAAAAAAAACAACAGAAAAATAACATCCTCCATTTTTTTCTGGAAGACTATTGCTAAAACTCCCTGTCTCGACCTTGATAGTGACAGATTGTATTAATTTTGCACACAGTAGAGATACATGCGAAAACGAATATATCACAGGTTTAATAAATGCATTAAATTGAACAAAGGCATTACAGAGATATTGATTTAAATGATTCATAAAGAGAGGGGAGGGAGGTCCTTTGGCTTTACTGCAGGATCATAAATAATGGACGCTCTTAACTCCCACTGATCAATATTCTCTTCAATTTTGTAACAAAATGCACAATTAATATGTCCACCATAAGGATTCCTGTCAGTGTGTCCATGAAGTATTGCAATTTAACTACCCCCTTCTTTTCTATTTTCTATCCGGGATTGCATTAGTGTTTACAGAGGGATATTAGATGACATAGATAAACTTGTATCACTTATAATTACTGAAAGATGAAAACAAATACTAACTTATTTAAAGTAATATGCCAGGGATAGATGTCCTTGAAGAGTGGATAAACTGTGGGATTAATGGATAGGCATGGATAGGCATATTTAAATTCTCATTGGAGTAACAAAACAAAAAATCAAAATCATTAATGAGATTTTAATAGGCCCCAAAATTTAAACCAAAAATAATTGCTTTTTTACTGGTCAGGTCAGTAATCAGGGTTGCATTGGAAGCTCTTAGTTTGCCTTTTATGCTGTATTCTTTGACTGATTGTTTGTGTTGCAGACAACAAATTACTGCTATCTTATTAGCAATCCATGCCTTACGGCCAATTGGCCACACAGACGAATGCACAGTCATTCCACCCTCTAATTAAAATGGTGACAACGAAAAATATCAAGTCTGTATTTTGCTTTTCTTTTCAATTAAGCTCAGATCACATAGGGCCAAGAGGGGTGATGGCCGCCATGTGGCGTTTTTAACAAGCGTGTTAGAAGCAAATCAGTGTCTGTCCAGGATGTTATTAAAATTGTTGTCGCACTGTCAGAGATTAGCAGTTGTGGTTTAAGCACATCGGGGCGGCAAATGTCTCCATGGACAATCGTCATCACGAGGATAGATCATCTCAATGTGGTCCGATGACCTGAGGCGCAGTAATGCAGATAAGAGGCAGGACAGATTAACAGGAGGGACAGAGAGGTATGAGGGTTACAGGCTCCGGGTAGGGGGAGATCATTTTCCCTCCAAGGTGGAAGTCACTTCAAAGTTTTGATGTTCTGCCCACCTTTATCTCACACTCACAGGTCAAACTGGTTTATTGTAGGTCAGCTGGACATACAGTGCATTTGGAAAGTATTCAGACCCCTTGACTTTTTCCACATATTGATACGTTACAGCCTTATTTTAAAATCGATTCAATTGTTGTTTTTCCTCATCAATCTACATACAATACCTGGGAAAGGGTACTAAAACATTTAGGCAGCATAGAAGGTCCCCAAGAACACAGTGGCCTCCAATATTCTTAAATGGAAGAAATTTGGAACCACCATGACTCTTCCTAGAGCTGGCCACCCGACCAAACTGAGCAATCAGGGAGAAGGGCCTTGGTCAGGGAGGTGACCAATAACCCGATGGTCACTCTGACAGAGCTCCAGAGTTCCTCTTTGGAGATGGGAGAAACTTCCAGAAGGACAACCATCTCTGCAGGACTCCACCAGTCAGGCCTTTATGGTAGAGTGGCCAGATGGAAGCCAATCCTCAGTAAAAGGCACATGACAGCACGCTTGGAGTTTGGCACCTAAAGAAGGCACTCCTCAGTAAAAAGAAACAAGATTCTCTGGTCTGATGAAACCAAGACGGAACTCTTTGGCCTGAATGCCAAGCGTCACGTCTGGAGAAAACCTGGCACCATCCCTACGGTGAAGCATGGTCGTGGCAGCATCATGCTGTGGGGCTGTTTTTCAGCGGCAGGGACTAGTCAGGATCAAGGGAAAGAAAGGAGCAAAGTAGCAGCAAAAGGTGGCACTACAAAGTATTAACTTAAGGGGGCTGAATAATTTTGCACGCCCAATTTTTCAGTTTTTGATTTGTTAAAAAAGTTTGAAATATCCAATAAATGTCGTTCCACTTCATGATTGTGTCCCACTTGTTGTTGATTCTTCACAAAAAAATACAGTTTTATATCTTTATGTTTGAAGCCTGAAATGTGGCAAAAGGTCGCAAAGTTCAAGAGGGCCGAATACTTTCGCAAGGCACTGTAAATGTGATATTTAATACAATTGCAAACAATTCTATAAACCTGTTTTTGCTTTGTCATCATGGGGTATTGTGTGTAGATTGATGCTAAAAAAACATGTTAAAAAAATATATTGTAGAATAAGACTGTAACGTAACAAAATGTGAAAAAAGTCAAGGGGTCTGAATTCTTTCCAAATGCACTGTATCTTTTTCATTAAATCCAGGCATATTTAAATCCAGGCCACAAAAAAAAATAGGAACTCAGTCGGGGGCTCAACTTCCTGTTGAATTAGAATAGTAAAATACACAAGATGCAAGTTTGACATTTGTGTTGTGCATCAATGACTGACATCTTGTTATGTCACTCTCTGACAGTCACTCAATTAGCCATGTCAGCCCAGGGGCACTGACCTCCAGGGAGGCCCCATTGATTTTGTTAGCCACTCTCACTCAGATATCATTAACATGGCATAAGCAGTGGTGTAAAGTACTTAAGTAAAAATACTTTAAAGTAGTTTTTTTGGGGGTATCTGTACTTTACTTTACTATTTATATTTTTGAGTATTTTTACTTTTACTCCACTACATTCCTAAACAAAATAATGTACTTTTTACTACTTACATTGTCCCTGACACACAAAATTACTAGTTACATTTGAATGCTTAGCAGGACAGGAAAATTGTTTAATTAACACACTTATCAAGAGAACATCCCTGGTCATCCCTACTGCATCTGACCTGGAGGACTCATTAAACAGAGAACATCCCTGGTCATCCCTACTGCCTCTGACCTGGAGGACTTACTAAACAGAGAACATCCCTGGTCATCCCTACTGCCTCTGATCTGGAGGACTCACTAAACAGAGAACATCCCTGCTCATCCCTACTGCCTCTGACCTAGAGGACTTACTAAACAGAGAACATCCCAGGTCATCCCTACTGCCTCTGATCTGGAGGACTCACTAAACAGAGAACATCCCTGCTCATCCCTACTGCATCTGACCTGGAGGACTCACTAAACAGAGAACATCCCTGCTCATCCCTACTGCATCTGACCTGGAGGACTCATTAAACAGAGAACATCCCTGGTCATCCCTACTGCATCTGACCTGGAGGACCCATTAAACAGAGAACATCCCTGGTCATCCCTACTGCCTCTGATCTGGAGGACTCACTAAACAGAGAACATCCCTGGTCATCCCTACTGCCTCTGATCTGGAGGACTCATTAAACAGAGAACATCCCTTGTCATCCCTACTGCATCTGATCTGGTGGACTCACTAAACAGAGAACATCCCTGGTCATCCATACTGCATCTGATCTGGTGGACTCATTAAACAGAGAACATCCCTGGTCATCCCTACTGCATCTGACCTGGTGGACTTATTAAATAGAGAACATCCCTGGTCATCCCTACTGCCTCTGACCTGGTGGACTCATTAAACAGAGAACATCCCTGGTCATCCCTACTGCATCTGATCTGGCAGACTCACTAAACACAAATGCTTCGTTTGTAAATGATGTCTGAGTGTTGAACTGTGCCCCTGGCTATACATACATTTAGAAATCAAGAAAATGGTGGCGTCTGGTTTGCTTAAAATAAGGAATTTGAAATTATTTATACTTTTACTTGTGATACTTATGTACATTTAAAACCAAATACTTTTAGACTTTTACTCAAGTAGTATTTAACTGGGTGACTTTTACTTTTACTTGAGTCATTTTCTTTTAAGGAATCTTTACTTTTACTCAAGAATGACAATTGGGTACTTTTTCCAATACTGGGCATTGTTCCTAGGCCATCATTGAAAATAAGAATTTGTTCTTAACTGACTTGCCCTAGTTAAATAAAGGTAAAATAAAATATTAAAAAGTCATGCTAAAGTGTGTAAAATTGCAGGAAATTAGCTGTAAAACAAAAATGTTGTCCCTCTGCCCCATGGCAAAATGAGTAGAATTGCTTTGAATTTGTTATAAAATTGAAAGAAAAAAAAAATGTATTTGCCCCATGGCAAATTGTGGAAAACTGCAGAAAAATTGCTTTAAAACAGTAACATTTTCTCTCTGCCCCATGGCAAAATGTGTACAACTGCAGAAAAATTGCTTTAAAACTGTAAAGTTTTCGTTGTTTTTGGCACAATATGTAGAATTGCAGGAAATGTACTTTAATTGTATTTTTTATTATTTTGTCTCTGCCGTCAAGAGGGGGGACATCGAATCATATTTGAAATCCAAATAGCTGCTTGTATCTGCATCAGATGAGTCAATTACTATATTCGATGGACAACATGTTATTTATGAGGTATTGATCTCATGTGTTTACCTGTTCTCTCCAAACCTGTTTTTGTGTTCCAGGAGACACAATCAAAGTAATTGACAGATCACACCGATTTATGTATGACGGGCAATGCATTCAGAGAGTTATCGAAACTCAGGCATGGTATTAATTTGTTCACTTCAGTTTGATGTAGATTTTTTTGCAAGTCTCGTCCCTAAAAGGAAAAGCTTTGAACCAAAATTCTAATTTAAGATCAAACCAACCAAATTAACCATTTTTATTTTGTATTTTAGTAGCCGATAAGCAGTCATTGTTGTTATGAAAACTTAATTAAAAAAAAAACGTAATTGAACAAATTGAGCAAATACGTAATTTCTTGTTCCTCAAAAGGACTATATCCAAAGATGTCAATTCATGCCACTGAGTTACATTTGGACATACAGGGCATATCCTATGCTATGTTGTTGTCTTAGGTCTCTCCTTATGTAGTGTTGTGTTGTTTCTCTTGTGTGTTTTGTCCTATATTTTCATTTACTTTATTTTCATTTTTAATCCCAGCCCCCGTCCACGCAGGAGGCCTTTTGCCTTTTAGTAGGCTGTCATTGTAAATAAGAATTTGTTCTTTAACTGGCTTGCCTACTTAAGTAAAGGTTAAATAAAGGTTCAATTAAGGTTAAACAAACAAAACCCCAAAATATAGAATCAATAACGCATAATTTAAAATAATATTTTTGTAGAAAAATGTGTTTTCATGACAGAAGATACTGCATTGTAAAATTTGAACATAGTGTTTTTGACTTTGCGAGCCATTCAATCTGACTGAGCGATGGTGTTTTTGACTTTGCGAGCCATTCAATCTGACTGAGCGATGGTGTTTTTGACTTTGAGAGCCATTCAATCTGACTGAGCGATGGTGTTTTTGACTTTGCGAGCCATTCAATCTGACTGAGCGATGGTGTTTTTGACTTTGCGAGCCATTCAATCTGACTGAGCGTTTTTGACCTCTGGGCGAATACCACCTCAGTCCTTAGTTGTACAGTAGTTCAACATCAACACCTCCACATCTCATTGTCCCATAACATGGAATGGAAATTCAAAATTGCTTTCATTCCTGCCACTTATATATGTTCAAGGTTGTCCAGATGCACATGTAGGTTTATAGAAATCTCTACCAAAAGTCATCTGAGATGCAGACTACATTTCCATTTCCATTTATCTTAGAAAGATGATAGAATGTTTGTTTGTAAATGTGATTGTCAAGACCTTGGTCCTCGTAATTTCCTATTACATAAATGTAATGTGTTTCTTTGTAATCTCTCAGATATTTTGACTTTCCAACACTTTACGTGTAGTTCAGGGATGATCCCATTGTGTGGATCAGTGAAAACCCAGCCGCAAAACCCCGTCTCCTGGCCTGGTCTTGAAGCCGTGTTTGCTCATCTCACACACTGTTTGGTTATGAGCCCGGTGACGAATCACACACCCGTGGAAAGGTCGGTCTCCTGCAGATCTATTCGTGCTTCACTGACAGCCTGGGCTCTAAGTAACTAGACAGCCTCCTCCATAATAACCCCATGCAGCACACCTCCAGTCCTCAGGAGTCGATGCGTATGCTGCTTCTCATTGTTAGCTTTGAATCATCACCCGATTAAGGCCTGGGAAAACTGGAGAATTGATCCTGTTGAACTTCTTGGTGACAAGGGGGCAGTATTGAGTAGCTTGGATGAATTAGGTACCCAGAGTAAACTGCCTGCTACTCTGTCCCAGATGCTAATATATGCATATTATTAGTAGTATTGGATAGAAAACACTCTGAAGTTTCTAAAACAGGTTGAATGATGTCTGTGAGTATAACAGAACTCATATGGCAGGCGAAAACCTGAGAAAAATCCAACCAGGAAGTGGGAGATCTGAAATTTGTAGTTTTTCAACTCATTGCCATTCCAATATGCATTGTAAGTAAATGGGGTCATATTGCACTTCCTAAGGCTTTAACCATCTTTAGAACTTTGTTTGAGGCTTCTACTATGAAGGGGGAGGGAATGAGAGGGGATTGATCCAGGTATCTGGCAGAGTGCCACAGGCTCATGATGCGCGGCCACGAGAGAGTTAGCTCTCGTTCCATTGCTTTTCTACAGACAATGGAATTCTCCGGTTGGAACATTATTGAAGATTTATAGTAAAAACATCCTAAAGATTGATTCTATATTTAGTTTGACATGTTTCTACGACCTGTAATATAACTTTTTGGACTTTTCGACCGACGTTCGGCTGGGCCTGAACGCGTATTTGGATTTGTTTACCAAACGCCCTAACAAAAGAAGCTATTTGGAGATAAATTATTAACTTTATCGAACAAATCAAAAATTTATTGTCGAACTGGGATTCCTGGGAGTGCATTCTGATGAAGATCATCAAAAGTAAGTGAATATGTATAATGCTATTTCTGACTAATGTTGAGTACACGATATGGCGGATATCTTTTTGGCTGCTCTGTTGTCTGAACGCTGTACTCAGATTATTGCATGGTTTTCTTTTTCCGTAAAGTTTTTTTGAAATCTGACACAGCGGTTGCATTAAGGAGAAGTATATCTCTAATTCCATGTATAACACTTGTATTTTCATCAACATTTATGACAAGTATTTCTGTAAATTGATGTGGCTCTCTGCAAAATCACTGCATGTTTTAGAACTACTGAACGTAACGCGCCAATGTAAAATGAGATTTTTTTATATAAATATGCACTTTAGCGAACAAAACATTAATGTATTGTGTAACATGAATTCCTATGAGTGTCATCTGATGAAGATCATCAAAGGTTAGTGATTAATTTTATCTCTATTTGTGCTTTTTGTGACTCCTCTCTTTGGCTGGAAAAATGGCTGTGTTTTTCTGTGACTTGGTGGTGACCTAACATAATCGTTTGTGGTGCTTTCGCTGTAAAGCCTTTTTGAAATCAAGACACTGTGGCTGATATAACGAGAATTTTATTTTTAAAATTGTGTAAAATGCTTGTATGCTTGAGGAATTTTAATTATGAGATTTTTGTTGTTTTGAATTTGGCGCCCTGCACTTTCACTGGCTGTTGGCGAGGTGGGACGCTATCGTCCCACATATCCCAGAGAGGTGTAGAAGCAAGGCCAAAACATATGGCCTCTAGGGATGGAGCGATGCACTGCTGGCTAAATCCCTCCCCACTGATAGGATGCCTGTGATGGGTAGCGCAATGAGCTCGACCAGAGAGACAGCATTTAAATCCCAGGAGTCTGCCTGCTTTCCTATACTGGCCCGCAAAGCGAATAAATGTATAGCATTATAACTTACTTGTTAGAATAATGTACACACTCCCATTAGTTGGCTAGCAGTAGCCCTCATCAGTTGGCTAGCAGTAGCCACCTTCAGTTGGCTAGCAGTAGCCCCCTTCAGTTGGCTAGCAGTAGCCCCCTTCAGTTGGCTAGCAGTAGCCCCCTTCAGTTGGCTAGCAGTAGCCCCCATCAGTTGGCTAGCAGTAGATCCCTTCAGTTGGCTAGCAGTAGATCCCTTCAGTTGGCTAGCAGTAGCTCCCTTCAGTTGGCTAGCAGTAGATCCCTTCAGTTGGCTAGCAGTAGCTACCTTCAGTTGGCTAGCAGTAGCCCCCTTTAGTTGGTTAGCAGTAGCTCCCTTCAGTTGGCTAGCAGTAGATCCCTTCAGTTGGCTAGCAGCAGCTACCTTCAGTTGGCTAGCAGTAGCCCCCTTCAGTTGGCTAGCAGTAGATCCCTTCAGTTGGATAGCAGTAGCCCCCTTCAGTTGGCTAGCAGTAGCCCCCTTCAGTTGGCTAGCAGTAGCCCCCTTCAGTTGGCTAGCAGTAGCCCCCTTCAGTTGGCTAGCAGTAGCCCCCTTCAGTTGGCTAGCAGTAGCCCCCTTCAGTTGGCTAGCAGTAGCCCCCTTCAGTTGGCTAGCAGTAGCCCCCTTCAGTTGGCTAGCAGTAGCTCCCTTCAGTTGGCTAGCAGTAGCCCCCATCGGTTGGTTAGCAGTAGCCCCCTTCAGTTGGCTAGCAGTAGTCCCCTTCAGTTGGATAGCAGTAGCTCCTATAATTTGGTTAGCAGTAGTGCCCTTCAGTTGGCTAGCAGTAGCTCCCTTCAGTTGGCTAGCAGTAGCTCCCTTCAGTTGGCTAGCAGTAGCTCCCTTCAGTTGGCTAGCAGTAGCTCCCTTCAGTTGGCTAGCAGTAGCTCCCTTCAGTTGGCTAGCAGTAGCTCCCTTCAGTTGGCTAGCAGTAGCTCCCTTCAGTTGGTTAGCAGTATCCCCCTTCAGTTGGTTAGCAGTATCCCCCTTCAGTTGGTTAGCAGTAGTGCCCTTCAGTTGGCTAGCAGTAGCTCCCTTTAGTGGTCTCAGATTGGGGTAATGGGTATACAATTGAGAGATGTTCAGAAGATCATATTTGAGATCAGATACTTAAGGCATCAATAGAGGGTTGTACTTTAAAAGTCAGGGCGAAAACGCTCAATGCAACGTATTGATTTGGTTTCCTCATCATCAAACTTTAGAGCTAAATCAAGACAGAAGGTTCAAATATATCTATCTCCCCATGGATTTATCATGTCTTTGACGGTTTGAATTACTGCTGGTGGCTAGATACTGTATTAAAGTATTGGCATCTCTAACATTATCCCCCCCCCCCCCCCTCAATCGACCTCTTCTGGGTCAGGGAGCTGGCGTTTTACAGCAGGACAGAGTTGGTCTGTGGCTGATTTTCACTGGATCAGAGCTTAGTTTAGCCCAGATGTCAAGACACGAGAGGAGAAGGTCCCCCGACTCACCCATTTGGCCAATCATCAGCCTAATATGGTTCTCACTGAGCCTATGGAAACTGCAGAATAGATGGGTAGAGTTTCAACTGTACTGATCATGAGTCAGCCGCTAAAGCTCCTTTTTTTTGAGGGCTTTGGTTTGAGGTAGGGTATGGGCCTGCCACCCTGAAGTGAAATGAAAGAGTTTTACTGATCAGTACTGGCGCCTGTTTCTCCCTACGTTCTCAAATAGCAGTTATACAGTACACCTACAGACAGCGTTAATTAGGTACCTTATAAAAATCCCTGTGGGATCAATTACATATCAAACCTCGGGCAGCTGCATGATTCGAGACTGCATTATACCATTGAGCTATAGCCTAGGCACTTTACACTGCTTTCATGTACATCTCTACCTCAAATACCTCGTATCTCTACACATTGATCTGTTACACTCTCTGTAGATGCAGTGCATTCGGAAAGTATTCAGACCCCTTGACTTTTTCCACATTTTGTTACGTTACAACCTTATTCTTAAATGGATTAAATTATTGTTTTTCCTCATCAATCTACTCACAATACCCCATAATCACAAAGCGAAAACAGAAATATCTTATTAACATAAGTATTCAGACACTTTACTAGGAGACTCTGAATTGAGCTCAGGTGCATCCTGTTTCTATTGATCATCCTTGTTTCTACAACATGATTGGAGTCCACTTGTGGTAAATTCAATTGATTTGACATGATTTGGAAAGGCACACAACTGTCTATATAAGGTCCCATAGTTGACAGTGCATGTCAGAGCAAAAACCAAGCCATGAGGTCGAAGGAATTGTCCATAGAGCTCCGAGACAGGATTGTGTCGAGGCACATATCTGGGGAAGGGTACCAAAACATTTCTGCAGCATTGAAGTTCCCCAAGAACAAATCATTCTTAAATGGAAGAAGTTTGGAACCATAACAAATGTTATGTTTCACCATAGCATCACCCACCTGTAGCACTCGCTCCAGCAGGTATATCTCTCTGGTCACCCCCAAACCATTTCTTTCTTTGGCCGCCTCTCCTTCCAGTTCTCTGCTGCCAATGACTGGAACGAACAACAAAAATCTCTGAAACTGGAGACTCTTATCTCCCTCACTAGCTTTAAGCACCAACTGTCAGAGCAGCTCACAGATTACTGCACCTGTACATAGCCCACCTATAATTTAGCCCAAACAACTACCTCTCCCCCTACTGTATTTATTTTATTTATTTATTTATTTTGCTCCTTTGCACCCCATTATTTTTATTTCTACTTTGCACATTCTTCCACTGCAAATCTACCATTCCAGTGTTTTACTTGCTATATTGTATTTACTTTGCCACCATGGCCTTTTTTTTTGCCTTTACCTCCCTTATCTCACCTCATTTGCTCACATTATATATAGACTTGTTTATACTGTATTATTGACTGTATGTTTGTTTTACTGTTTTACATGTGTAACTCTGTGTTGTTGTATGTGTCGAACTGCTTTGCTTTATCTTGGCCAGGTCGCTATTGTAAATGAGAACTTGTTCTCAACTAGCCTACCTGGTTAAATAAAGGTTAAACAAATGAATGAAGAGACTTGGCTGAACGGCGACAGGGATAATATAGAGCTGGCTGTACTTCTCCGTGTATCGGCATGACAGAGCAGCTACGTCTGTCTGGTAAGACGACGGGCGGGGGTGTGTGTCTATTTATTAATAACTGCTGGTGCTCCATGTCTAATATTAAAGAAGTCTCAAGCTATTGCTCACCTGAGGTAGAATACCTCATGATAAGCTGTAGAACACACTATCTACCAAGAGAGTTCTCATCTATATTATTCGTAGCCATCTATTTACCACCACAAACCAATGCTGGCACTAAGACTGCACTCAATGAGCTGTATAAGGCCATAAGCAAACAAGAAAATGCTCATCTGGAGGCGGCGCTCCTAGTGGCTGGGGACTTTAATGCAGGAAAACTTAACTTCTGTTTGACCTAATTTCTACCAGCTTGTCACATGTGCAACCAGATTAAAACAAACTCTAGACCACCTTTACTCCACACACAGAGACGCATACAAAGCTCTCCCTCGCCCTCCATTTGGCAAATCTGACCATAATTCTATCCTCCTGATTCCTGCTTACAAGCGAAAACTAAAGCAGGAAGCAGCAGTGACTCCCTCAATACGGAAGTGGTCAGATGACACGGATGCTGCACTACAGGACTGTTTTGCTGCCATAGACTGGATTATGTTCGGGATTCATCCAATGGCATTGAGAAGTATACCATCTCAGTCACCAGCTTCATCAATAAGTGCATTGACGACATCTTCCCCACAGTGACCGTGCGTACATATCCCAACCAGAAGCCGTGGATTACAGGCAACAGCCGCATCGAGCTAAAGGCTAGAGCTGCCGCTTTCAAGGCGTGGGACACTAATCCGGACACTTAGCCCAAAGAAATCCCGCTATGCCCTCAGACGAACCATCAAACAGGCAAAGTGTCAACACAGGACTAAGATTGAATCCTACTACACCGGTTCTGATGCTAGTCAGATGTGGGAAAGCTTGCAAACTATTACGGACTACAAAGGGAAACCCAGCCGCGAGCTGTCTAGTGACGCGATGGAGACAAGCAACACTGAACCATGCAAGAGCGCACCAGATGTTCTGGACGACTGTGTGATCACGCTCTCCGTAGCCGATGTGAGCAAGTCCTTTAAACAGGTCAACATTCACAAAGCCGATTAATCAAATGGCCACCTGGACTATTTACGTTGACCCCCTCTCCGCCTCTTTCTAACCTCTGTTTATTATCTATGCATAGTCACTTTACAAATCACCTCGACCAACCTGTACCCCCGCACCTTGACTCAGTACCGGTACCCACTGTATTTTGGCTTGTTATTGTTATGTACAGTTCTTGAGTTACCTTTAGATTTTTTCTTTCTTTTTTTACTTTAGTTTATTTAGTAAATATTTTCGGAACTCTTTATCTTGAACTGCATTGTTGGTTAAGGGCTCCCGAGTGGCGCAGCGGTCTCAAGCACTGCCTCTCAGTGCTAGAGGCATCACTACAGACCTTGGTTCAATTCCAGGCTGTATCACAACCGGCCGTGATTGAGTCCCATAGGACGGTGCACATTTGGCCCAGCGTCGTTAGAGTTTGGTCGGGGTAGGCCCTCATTGTAAATAAGTAATTAATAATAAAAGTAAAATAATTTGTTCTTAAATGACTTGCCTTGTTAAATAAAATGAAGGGCTTGTAAGTAAGCATTTCACTGTAAGGTAATACCTGTTGTATTTGGCGCATGTGACAAATAACACTTGATTTGATAGATAATAATAAGTATAAAATAAAAACAGAATAGCAGCAACATATAATGTGGATGTGTTTTTTTGTTGTCAGTATGTTTTGTGTGTGTGTGCATATGTAATGGATCTGTGTGGGTTTTGTGTGAGTGTAGTGTGTGCGTGTGTATATAGTGTGTATATACAAGAATATTCTTGTGATTGTGCTTAGTGTGAGTGCAAGATAGAGTCAGTGCAGATAGTCTGGGTTACCATTAATTAACTATTTATGTCTTTGGGTTAGATTCTGTCTCGGAAGTGTTTGTCCGAGAGCCGATGCTCCAGTACCATTTGCCAGACGGTTGCAGAGTGAACAGTCTATGGCTTGGGTGGCTCGAAACTTTGGCAATTTTTCGGGCCTTCCTCTGGCACCGCTTGATATTGAGGTCCTGGATGGCAGGGAACACCCTCTGTAGTGCTTTGCAGTCGAGGTTGATGCATTTGCCATACCAAGCAGTGATGCAGCCAGTCAAGATGCTCTCGATGGTGTAGCTGTAGAACTTTTTGAGGATCTGAGTGCCCATGACAAATCTTTTCAGCTTTCTGAGAGGGAAGAGGCGCTGTTCTGCCCTCATCAAAATGGCGCCGGAAGAAATGGCAGCAGCATATTTGTAAACAACAGCTAGTGCACGAAATCTAAGGAAGTCTCTAGATTTGGTTCGCCTGAAGAGGAGTATCTTGTGAGAAAATGCAGACCACACTATTTGCCTAGAGAGTTTTCAGCTAAACTTTTCGTGGCTGTTTATTTACCACCACAGACAGATGCTGGCACTAAGACTGCACTCAGTCAGCTGTATAAGGAAATAAGCAAACAGGAAACCACTCACCCAGAGAAGGTGCTCCTAGTGGCCGGAGACTTTAATGCAGGGAAACGTAAATCAGATCTACATAATTTCTATCAACATGTTAAATGTGCCACCAGAGGGAGAAAAATCTAGATCACCTGTACTCCACACACAGAGACGCGTACAAAGCTCTCGCTTGCCCTCCATTTGGTAAATCCGACCACAATTCTATCCTCCTGATTCCTGCTTTCAAGCAAAAATTAAAGCAGGAAGCACCAGTGACTCGGTCTAATAAAAAGTGGTCAGATGAAGCAGATGCTAAACTACAGGACTGTTTTGCTATCACAGACTGGAACGTGTTCCGGGATTCTTCAGATGGCATTGAGGAGTATACCACATCAGTCACTGGTGCATCGAGGACGTAGTCCCCACAGTGACTGTACGTACTTACCCCAACCAGAGGCCATGGATTACAGGCAACATTCTCACTGAGCTGCCGCTTTCAAGGTGCAGGACTTTAACCCGGAAGCTTATAAGAAATCCTGCTATGCCCTCCAACGAACCATCAAACAGGCAAAGCGTCAACAGGCAAGACGGATTACCAGGACATGTGCTCCGGGCATGTGCTGACCAACTGGCAGGTGTCTTCACTGACATTTTCAACATGTCCCTGATTGAGTCTGTAATACCAACATGTTTCAAGCAGACCACCATAGTCCCTGTGCCCAAGAACACAAAGGCAACCTGCCCAAATGACTACAGACACTTAGCACTCACGTCCGTAGCCATGAAGTGCTTTGAAAGTCTGGTCATGGCTCACATCAACACCATTATCCCAGAAACCCTAGACCCACTCCAATTTGCATACCGCCCAAACAGATCCACAGATGATGCAATCTCTATTGCACTCCACACTGCTCTTTCCCACCTGGACAAAAGGAACACCTACGTGAGAATGCTATTCATTGACTACATTTCAGCTTTCAGCACCATAGTACCCTCAAAGCTTATCACTAAGCTAAGGATCCTGGGACTAAACACCTCCCTCTGCAACTGGATCCTGGACTTCCTGACGGGCCGCCCCCAGGTGGTGAGGGTAGGTAGCAACACATATGCCATGCTGATCCTCAACACTGGAGCCCCTCAGGGGTGCATGCTCATTCCCCTCCTGTACTCCCTGTTCACCCATGACTGCGTGGCCAGGCACGACTCCAACACCATCATTAAGTTTGCAGACGACACAACAGGCCTGATCACCGACAACGACGAGACAGCCTAAATGAAGGGCTTGTAAGTAAGCATTTCACTGTAAGGTTGTATGGTTGTACCTGTTGTATGCGGCGCATGTGACAAACAAACTTTGATTTGATTTGATCTCGACTGTGCAAGTTTTTCTGGATAATGTTAAGTCCTTAGTGATGTGGACGCCAAGGAACATGGCATGTTAGTTCCAGGGGAAAGGCTAGTTGCTCCCAAAGCTGGTGCTGCAGGAGATATATTAGTCTCCAGATACAGATTTAATCCACGCACTGCAGACATGTAAATGGCTGGCCTACATCGGAGCCGCAAGGCTTCTCTGAGTTCGGTAAATCACACAGACAGATGGTATGGTCAGTGGAGAGAGGGGCCGTGAACTGAACCCCTACGAAAATTCAGTTCTACGCACATATACCGCATCATAACAATCAACACCAATGATCCAACATAGATGCACACACTGTATACACCCCCGCAAACACACAGACAGACTGGCATACACACTGACTACAGAACTAGACACAGTACACAGGCACAGACAGACACAGACAGATACAGACAGACAGACACATAGACACAGCCAGACAGACAGACATACACAGACAGACAGACAGGCACACATACAGACACATACAGACACATACAGACACAGACAGACAGACAGGCACACATACAGACACATACAGACACAGCCAGACAGACACAGCCAGACAGACAGACAGACAGACAGACAGACAGACAGACAGACAGACAGACAGACAGGCACACATACAGACACAGACAGACACATATAGGCACAGACAGACAGGCACACATACACAGACAGACACAGACAGACAGACAGGCACACATACAGACACAGACAGACACATACAGGCACATACAGACAGGCACACATACAGACACAGACACAGACAGACAGACAGGCACACATACAGACACAGACACAGACACAGACAGACAGACACACATACAGGCACAGACAGACAGGCACACATACAGACACAGACACAGACACAGACAGACAGACATGCAGACAGACAGGCAGACATACAGACCAAACAATCCGTATCTCTTTGACCTGGACACCCTCTCATAATGCCGGTATTGAGAAGCACAAAAAATAGAGTGTCAATGTAAAATATGTGGAGGCCTGCAGTTCCCACCCTTTTATGACTAAAGGAAGATTGATGATCACAGAGCAGACATTTGGCCCACAAACACCCACCATTTCTCTATGGTCTCTAGTCTGACCCATTTCTAAGACTAGAAATAGAGTCTGAGATGTGTGGATGTACTTCAAAGGCAACATTTGGTCTTGAAATGTACAGAGCACATACACGGAATTGCAAAGACCGAACTCCCTCCTAAATCCCTCGTTAAACATATATATATATACGCTGTGTACTCAGGTACGCAGTAGGTTCACACGCACACGCATGTGACATTCCAAACTTCATTAAACATGTACAGGTATGTTGTACATCACGCATGTAACGCAGACATGTACACACTTACCTGGACACATGCAAGTACACACACATGCATGTACGCATGCTTTCACAAGCATGCACGAATGCACGCACACCACACACACAAACTTCATCTCTGATTCCACAGTTGGGCTGTTGTTGTCTGATGCAGCTGCAGCTGAGATGCAACCTCATGTATCTCTCTGAATACAGGGACTTGTAGCACGAGCCTCGTGATGAGAAAGGCAGATCATTCCAGAGGAGAGGGAGGAGGGTAGAAGAAGAGGGTCCTCCTCACACAAGCAGTGTTCAGTTAAAATTGTTTTATTGTGTTGTTATTTCCTGTTGTTGATTTAAAGATGGAATTTCTTTAATTTGTTTTTATTTGAAGGATGAAACATTCCGGGCGGAGCATTTGTTCAACGTTTCTTTTGAATCTCGCATAGTAATGACTGATGAACACCAGCAATCTTCTACATCTGCATGTGCCAGACATAAAAACAACAAAAAAAATACATGTTTCCCCAAACACAAACAAAAACCAGACAGAAAAACAAAATAATGTTTATTTCAAACTGTTGAAGGACTTTTTTGTTGTTGTAGTAACCTAATATGCTAGTTTCAGTGTGATTCATATAACCAGCATTAGCCTTTTGAGGATGACAGCATGGATACGAGAGAGAGAGAGAGAGAGAGAGAGTCAAATCAAAACCTGAGCTAATTAAAATGTCATGTGTATAATTTTTTACAAATCTGATTTATGTGTAGCTGGTTTATGGCTTTAAATAGTATCTCAAAGCCAGGTTTCAGCACCACGGACAGCTCCACCAATGTGTAGTAAACTCGGCACCACAGACAGGTCCGCCAATGTGTCGTAAACTCAGCACCACGGACAGCTCCACCCATGTGTAGTAAACTCAGCGCCACGGACAGCTCCACCAATGTGTAGTAAACTCAGCACCACGGACAGCTCCACCAATGTGTAGTAAACTCAGCACCATGTGTAGTAAACTCAGCACCACGGACAGCTCCACCAATGTGTAGTAAACTCAGCACCATGTGTAGTAAACTCAGCACCACGGACAGCTCCACCAATGAGTGTATTTACATTTGACAAACACCATGTGAGAAGTGTCCAGTCACCATGTGAGAAGTGTCCAGTCACCATGTGAGAAGTGTCCAGTCACCATGTGAGAAGTGTCCAGTCACCATGCGAGAAGTGTCCAGTCACCATGTGAGAAGTGTCCAGTCACCATGCGAGAAGTGTCCAGTCACCATGCGAGAAGTGTCCAGGCACCATGTGAGGTGTGTCCAGTCACCATGTGAGATGTGTCCAGTCACAATGTGAGATGTGTCCAGTCACCATGTGAGAAGTGTCCAGTCACCATGTGAGAAGTGTCCAGTCACCATGTGAGATGTGTCCAGTCACCATGTGAGGTGTGTCCAGTCACCACGGGAGAAGTGTCCAGTCACCATGTGAGGTGTGTCCAGTCACTATGTGAGATGTGTCCAGTCACCATGTGAGATGTGTCCAGTCACCATGTGAGATGTGTCCAGTCACCATGGGAGGTGTGTCCAGTCACCATGGGAGAAGTGTCCAGTCACCATGTGAGGTGTGTCCAGTCACTATGTGAGATGTGTCCAGTCACCATGTGAGATGTGTCCAGTCACCATGGGAGAAGTGTCCAGTCACCATGCGAGAAGTGTCCAGTCACCATGCGAGAAGTGTCCAGTCACCATGCGAGAAGTGTCCAGTCACCATGCGAGAAGTGTCCAGTCACCATGGGAGAAGTGTCCAGTCACCATGTGAGGTGTGTCCAGTCACCATGGGAGAAGTGTGAAGTCATCCATGTGAGATGACATGTGAAATATAAGAGAGCTCTATGATATTCTCTGTCAGTTATCACGTGTCTAATGAATCCAGTTAATGCTGGCGTCTGTAGTAGAGATAAGCGTCTTCCTCTCCCACTGACTGACACCCATCAACATGACCAGGAAATCAAAGGGATTTCCATATCAATTTGTAAGAAGAAAAATGTGATATATTAAAAACGATATAAAGCAGAACGTGTCTCGATTTAGAAAGAGCAGCGACAGAGAAGCTGAAGAAGATCAAAGGAGATTGTGTTGAAAGTCAGTTGATCTGCCAAAAAAAGACACGTTGGTTTATGGGTCTGTGAGGTTGTTAATCTTGGGACAACCGTAGGCGCGTGTCCTGAGCGGTTTACTATAGTACATTCTGAAGAGGTCAGATTTCGGCCACATTTCTACAAGGTAGAGAGACAGACAATTTGAGCATGATTTGGAGTTGTTATCCTTTTCACATTGGAGTTTTAAAAACAAGGCTGGTATGTTGGATTAACAACCCTTCTATATCTCAGGTGTGACATCGTTGATGATATTGCAAAAGGAGAACAGCTGCCTATCCATCTATGTCCAATTACAATTACCCTGCCTGTGGCTTCTTGTTCCTCACAGCTGCAATGGGCTGATTTGAGGTATTCCAAAACGATCGAAACAAAGATTTTGAAGATGTGATTAGAATTTTTGAGACCTCAATAGCAACTTCTTTCTTCATCTCTTTAATAAAGTTTTCAAATCCTTGCTAATTCTTCCTCTCTCCATCCAGACGGTGTCTCAGAGTTGTTGGACGGTATTGAATTCCTTTGGAAAGGAAAAGTTTCGTACTGTGCAGCGCTCAAAGGAACGCGTCAATAGATCCAGAATGTTCCAGCGTAGAACATTCTGCCCAGAGCATTCAATCACAACAGCAACATCAGCAGCAGCAGCAATATTACTACTATACAAGTGCCTCTGGAAAGTATTCAGACCCCTTTGATTTTGTCCACATTTTGTTAAGTTACAGCCTTATTCCAAACTGGATTAAATAGTTTCCCCCCCTCATCAATCTACACACAAGAACACATAATGTCAAACCAAAAAACATGTTTACATAATCTTTCCCCAAAATGTATTCCAAATAAAAAACGGAAATATGACATTTACAAAAGTATTCAGACCCTTTACTCAGTACTTTGTTGAAGCAGATTTGGCAGAGATTACAGCATCGAGTCTTCTTGGGTACAATGCTTCAAGCTTGGCACACCTGTATTTGGGGAGTTTCTACCATTCTTCTCCACATATCTCTCTGGTCACCATAGCATCTCCCACCTGTAGCACACGCTCCTGCAGGTATATCTCTCTAGTCACCATAGCATCTCCCACCTGTAGCACACGCTCCTGCAGGTATATCTCTCTGGTCACCATAGCATCTCCCACCTGTAGCACACGCTCCAGCAGGTATATCTCTCTAGTCACCCCCAAAACCAATTCTTTCTTTGGCCGCCTCTCCTTCCAGTTCTCTGCTGCCAATGACTGGAACGAACTACAAAAATCTCTGAAACTGGAAACACTTATCTCCCTCACTAGCTTTAAGCACCAGCTGTCAGAGCAGCTCACAGATTACTGCACCTGTACATAGCCCACCTATAATTTAGCCCAAACAACTACCTCTTTCCCTACTGTATTTATTTATTTATTTATTTATTTTGCTCATTTGCACCCCAATATTTTTATTTCTACTTTGCACATTCTTCCACTGCAAATCTACCATTCCAGTGTTTTACTTGCTATATTCTATTTACTTTGCCACCATGGCCTTTTTTTTGCCTTTTACCTCCCTTATCTCACCTCATTTGCTCACATCGTATATATATATTTGTTTCTACTGTATTAGTGACTGTATGTTTGTTTTACTCCATGTGTAACTCTGTGTCGTTGTATGTGTTGAACTGCTTTGCTTTATCTTCAAGCCTGGGCTCTTGCTGGACCGCTCAGGGACATTCAAATACTTGTCCCGAAGCCACTCCTGTGTTGTCTTGGCTGTGTGCTTAGGGTCGTTGTCCTTTTGGAAGGTGAACCTTCTCCCCCAGTCTGAGGTCCTGAGCGCTCTGGAGCAGATTTTAATCAAGGATCTCTCTGTACTTTGCTTCGTTCATCTTTCCCTCAATCCTGACTAGTCTCCCAGTCCCTGCAGCTGAAAAACGACCCCACAACATGATGCTGCCACCACCATGCTTCACCGTAGGGATGGTGCCAGGTTTCCTCAAGACGTGACGCTTGGCATTCAGGCCAAAGAGTTCAATCTTGGTTTCATCAGAACAGAGAATCTTGTTTCTTATGGTCTGAGTCCTTTCGGTGCCTTTTGGCAAACTCCAAGTGGGCTGTCATGCGCCTTTTACTGAGGAGTGGCTTCCGTCTGGCCACTCTACCATAAAGGCCTGATGGGTGGAGTGCTGCAGAGATGGTTGTCCTTCCTGAAGTTTCTCCCATCTCCACAGAAGGAACTCTAGAGCTCTGTCAGAGTGACCAAAAAATAAAAAGTCAAGGGGCCTGAATACTTTCCCGAAGACACTGTACCATGGTTACCAGTCGAGTGACATAAGACATAATCTTTCCCGCTCAAACCGTTCAACAGTATATACAGTAGCTATGAGGAACAGACCCAAACAGACCCAAATGTATCATTTTGTTTACTGGGCAGATTTGATAGCTCCAGTGGATAGGGATTTCCATTTCAGTGCAGTTTCAGTCATAGCCTATTGGTTAAAAGCCATTCCAAGAAGCAACATGTATCTGTTGCTTTAAAGTGCTTTAAAGTACTTTTATTCGGTGGATCCTACACTCACATTTTAGTCATTTAGCAGGCACTCTTTTCCAGAGCGACTTACAGGAGCAGTTAGGGTTGAGTGCTCAAGGGCACAGACAGAGGTTTCACCTCGTCGGCTCAGAGATTCGAACCAGTATATCCTGCCAGAGAACCTGAGGGGGGCTGAAACGGTGGACATTCAAAATAGATCTTAAAACACACCTTTTTAGCTTTTATTTTCTTCAGGGTGCTTTTGATTATTTGTATTATTTTATCATTTTGTGTAGTAAATATTTCAGTTTTTATTTATATTGTTTGTTCGTTTTTTCCTGTGAAGTGCACTGAGTTGCATTCATGTCTGAAATGTGCTATATAACTAAAGCTTGATTTGATTTGGTTACTGGGTCAATGCTCTTAATTGCTAGGCTACATTCCATTTGATTTGATTTGGTTACTGGGTCAATGCTCTTAACCGCTAGGCTACATTCCATTTGATTTGATTTGGTTACTGGGTCAATGCTCTTAACCGCTAGGCTACATTCCATTTGATTTGATTTGGTTACTGGGTCAATGCTCTTAACCGCTAGGCTACATTCCATTTGATTTGATTTGGTTACTGGGTCAATGCTCTTTACCGCTAGGCTACATTCCATTTGATTTGATTTGGTTACTGGGTCAATGCTCTTAACCGCTAGGCTACATTCCATTTGATTTGATTTGGTTACTGGGTCAATGCTCTTAACCGCTAGGCTACATTCCATTTGATGGAAAACTATGAATGGACAAAGACTTTTTCTGATATATTGTTCAGGTAGTTGCAGTCAAGGGAAATTGATTCCTTGTAGTTGATTGTCCTTGGATCAATACAGTAATTAAACAGGGAATTGATTGGAAATGGGCACTCGTTTTAAAGCTGGCAGTACAAATGTTACCATTCAGCTCTGCTATGCACGCAGATAATGATCTAATATCTATGAAATAAACTGACTCACCTTATTTTTCTGAAGACATAATGCCATCATCTTTGCACCAAAATAACTTGTTCTGCTCACCCATCTGTTCAAGCATTTCTGTCGTTATATGACAGTCATGGCGGGCTCTCATTTTTTAAAATGTAACCTTTATTTAAATAGGCAAGTCAGTTAAGAACAAATTCTTATTTACCGGGCAACGGTGGGTTAACTGCCTTGTTCATGGGCAGAACAACAGATTTTTACCTTGTCAGCTTGGGGATTCAATCCAGCAACCTTTCGGTTACTGGCCCAACACTAACCACTAGGCTACCTACCACCCCTAAAGACCTCAGGACCTCAGGTCATGAAATCTCAATTAAAAGGATAGGTCACTCAAATTACTGGATTCTTTACCCTGTAAGAAGAAGTCTAGGGACAACCCATGCGTTGGTTTAGTTTCCCTGAGACTGTTTCCACATGCTAACGTTTTAGCATTTTGTGGCACAAATCCTGCTCAAGTCATGGGATCGATATTAGCATTTCTCGCACATCATGTTAAAATCATCTATAAGTGACTTTCTTGAGCTTTGCAATCAATTAGAGAAACTTTCAAAGGATTTTGACACGATGCGCCAAAAATACTAACATCAATCCCATGACCATTAGCATGTGGAAACAGAGAGAACTAAACCAAAGCATGGATTGCGGTCGTACCTTGTCCACAGAAATCAATGTGTCACATTGCAACTTAGAATTTGGCTGATCTCTTCCCTTTACCACATTCAGCTATAGTGTTTGTCACACAGAGTGAGAACAGTTGGGGTTGCTTTTCCCATCTCGCTGTAGAGCCCTGTGGCGTAACTGCCGTGTGAACACGGGCGTTGTTCATGTGTCAGAGTTGGAAGGCTGATAGGCCATCTGCTTAAACGCTTTGCAGCACCGCGATGAGTCTCCATTAGCTGTTGCTAATGGCACAAACCTGAGGTGGTCATACGTATTGCCTGAATAACCTCTAGATTATCAGAAGATTGTTTTAAATGGATTTATAAGTACTGTATTTAACTTTCAGTAAACTAAACACTAGTGCTAATTACTCACAGCTTGTCAGCTATATAGTTAAAGTAATTTGTTCTTGGTTAAAAAAGATACTGTACAGAAGTCTGTAACACTGGAGGGCATCATTAAGAAGCGACACATATGGCAGCAACACTATGAGTCGCAATTCATCACCCAGTGTACGTGTATTCACACAAGCACATGCACTCGCGCGCGCACACACACACACACGTGTGGACACTGTAACTTAACCCCTCATCTACAATGAATCTTTTTCCGTATGTTTTCGAACTGTGATGTCAGATGTCTTCCTAACTCTGATGTCTGTATTGATAACTCTGATGTCTGTATTGATAACTCTGATGTCTGTATTGATAACTCTGATGTCTGTATTAATAATGGAACACTAGTCAAATCAAATCAAATGTATTTATAGAGCCCTTCTTACATCAGCTGATATTTTTTTATTTTTTATTTTACCTTTATTTAACCAGGCAAGTCAGTTAAGAACAAATTCTTATTTTCAATGACGGCCTGGGAACAGTGGGTTAACTGCCTGTTCAGGGGCAGAACGACAGATTTGTACCTTGTCAGCTCGGGGGTTTGAACTCGCAACCTTCCGGTTACTAGTCCAACGCTCTAACCACTAGGCTACCCTGCCGCCCCTCCATGCTATCTCAAAGTGCTGTACAGAAACCCAGCCTAAAACCCCAAACAGCAAGCAATGCAGGTGTAGAAGCACAGTGGCTAGGAAAAACTCCCTAGAAAGGCCAAAACCTAGGAAGAAACCTAGAGTGGAAGCAGGCTATGTAGGGGTGGCCAGTCCTCTTCTGGCTGTGCCGGGTGGAGAACATAACAGAACATGGCCAAGATGTTCAAATGTTCATAGATGACCAGCATGGTGAAATAATAATAATCACATTAGTTGTTGACAGGAGAAATACTCCACATATAACAGACTGACCCTAGCCCCCCGACACATAAACTACTGCAGCATAAATACTGGAGGCTGAGACAGTCACTTTAATAATGTTTATATACTGCTTTACTCATCTCATATGTATATACTGTATTCTATTCTACTGTATTTAGTCAATGCCACTCCGACATTGTTCATCCTAATATTTATATATTTCTTAATTCCATTATTTTACTTTCAGGTTGTGTGTATTGTTGTGAATGGTTAGTACATAGTTAGTACATTGTTTTATTGATTGTAATCATATTTGTGCAGAATTCATTACATTAAGGAGCCAGTTGTTTTTCCACATTTTAGGAGCCCGTTGCTTTTCCACATTTTAGGAGCCAGTAGCTTTTCCACATTTTGGGAGCCAGTAGCTTTTCCACATTTTGGGAGCCAGTAGCTTTTCCACATTTTGGGAGCCAGTAGCTTTTCCACATTTTGGGAGCCAGTAGCTTTTCCACATTTTGGGAGCCAGTAGCTTTTCCACATTTTGGGAGCCAGTAGCTTTTCCACATTTTGGGAGCCAGTAGCTTTTCCACATTTTGGGAGCCAGTTGTTTTTCCCCAACCACCGACCACCCACGTACGCACAAAACAAAAGCACGCACAGTCACACAATCACAGCCTTTTCACAGTCACACAATCACAGCCTTTTCACAGTCACACAATCACAGACTTTTCACAGTCACACAATCACAGCCTTTTCACAGTCACACAATCACAGACTTTTCACAGTCACACAATCACAGCCTTTTCACAGTCACACAATCACAGACTTTTCACAGTCACACAATCACAGCCTTTTCACAGTCACACAATCACAGCCTTTTCACAGTCACACAATCACAGACTTTTCACAGTCACACAATCACAGCCTTTTCACAGTCACACAATCACAGCCTTTTCACAGTCACACAATCACAGACTTTTCACAGTCACACAATCACAGACTTTTCACAGTCACACAATCACAGACTTTTCATAGTCACACAATCACAGCCTTTTCACAGTCACACAATCACAGCCTTTTCACAGTCACACAATCACAGCCTTTTCACAGTCACACAATCACAGCCTTTTCACAGTCACACAATCACAGCCTTTTCACAGTCACACAATCACAGCCTTTTCACAGTCACACAATCACAGCCTTTTCACAGTCACACAATCACAGACTTTTCACAGTCACACAATCACAGCCTTTTCACAGTCACACAATCACAGACTTTTCACAGTCACACAATCACATGCAATTTCACAGTCACACAATCACATGCAATTTCACAGTCACACAATCACAGACTTTTCACAGTCACACAATCACAGGATTTTCACAGTCACACAATCACAGACTTTTCACAGTCACACAATCACATGCAATTTCACAGTCACACAATCACATGCAATTTCACAGTCACACAATCACAGACTTTTCACAGTCACACAATCACAGCCTTTTCACAGTCACACAATCACAGACTTTTCACAGTCACACAATCACAGCCTTTTCACAGTCACACAATCACAGACTTTTCACAGTCACACAATCACAGACTTTTCACAGTCACACAATCACATGCAATTTCACAGTCACACAATCACATGCAATTTCACAGTCACACAATCACAGACTTTTCACAGTCACACAATCACAGACTTTTCACAGTCACACAATCACAGACTTTTCACAGTCACACAATCACAGACTTTTCACAGTCACACAATCACATGCAATTTCACAGTCACCCAATCACAGACTTTTCACAGTCACACAATCACAGACTTTTCACAGTCACACAATCACAGACTTTTCACAGTCACACAATCACAGACTTTTCACAGTCACACAATCACAGACTTTTCACAGTCACACAATCACATGCAATTTCACAGTCACACAATCACATGCAATTTCACAGTCACAATCACAGACTTTTCAGTCACACAATCACAGACTTTTCACAGTCACACAATCACAGACTTTTCACAGTCACACAATCACAGACTTTTCACAGTCACACATTCACAGACTTTTCACAGTCACACAATCACATGCAATTTCACAGTCACACAATCACAGACTTTTCACAGTCACACAATCACAGACTTTTCACAGTCACACAATCACATGCAATTTCACAGTCACACAATCACAGACTTTTCACAGTCACACAATCACAGACTTTTCACAGTCACACAATCACAGACTTTTCACAGTCACACAATCACATGCAATTTCACAGTCACACAATCACAGACTTTTCACAGTCACACAATCACAGACTTTTCACAGTCACACAATCACAGACTTTTCACAGTCACACAATCACATGCAATTTCACAGTCACACAATCACAGACTTTTCAGTCACACAATCACAGACTTTTCACAGTCACACAATCACAGACTTTTCACAGTCACACAATCATACGCTATGATAAAGCAACATGCTCTGTATTTCCCAATTGGTTGTGTTGTTTACAGTAGGTAATATTGATTTGTGTGGCTCTTGTTGACAACAAATACCTCTCTTTACCTTGTATACCTGCGAAAGTGGGGCAGATTAAATGTATACTTATTTATTACCTGGAGACAATAGCTTATTTTAAAAGCAACTGTTTCCATTGCTTCAGTTTCAGTGTTCATATTCGGATTTGTGTTATTTTGGATCAAACAGACTGCATCCTCAGATATGATTCATCACAGTATCCTACTTCTGTACCAGTGGCGGATGGTGCCGTTTAAGATGAGGGAGGAAGATTCTATTTTTTTATGAGCATGGCCTTTTTTCTATTACAGCATATTGGATGTCTGTCGTTCATATTCAATTCACTCAGTTCAATGTAACATCACTAGGTTTAGGCTACTACATGATACTCTAATGTTCCCTGTACCCATCACGAGGTTGCTACAACCTAGCCTATCAATGAAAGTTTACAACGTAGGTGCACACAGGTTGAAAGAAAGATTTGAGGTGACAGACAGTGACACATGGACATTCAATACCAGGTTGCACACTCTTGCCTGCATCTAGCTGATCTAGGGTGTAATCATTAGTCCAACAGTTGAAAATTAAAGTTTCTATTGGACAAATTCAGGTATGTTTATCCCTATTTCGTTCCGTTTGCTTCCGTTTTAAGAAATGCTTTTCAACCGTATCGGAGGAATGAATACACCCCTGATCTCACCTTTTCCCTTCGCTTCAATTCACAACACCTCCGCTGTATGTGACCAGGCGAAAAAAACGTTCCAAGCAAAACTATATTATAACTGCTATACACAGCCTACATCGTTGTCACCATGTTTGCTAAAGTAATGTCATAGTCAACATAGCTAGCAGAACTAACGCGTTAGTAGACCCACTACAATCATGCTGTAACGTTACAGTGTACAGTCAGCAGGCAGTTTAGCCCAGGTGGCAATACATTTGTAAAACCAAAAGCTTACCTTGACTTGGAAGAGTTTCAGTATTGTGTTGGATAGTCATAGCCAGCTAGCTAACATGGCTAAAGTAGCTAGCTGCATTTGCTAGGTAAGTGAAAACAAATGACAATCTCTCTCTCTCTCTCTTTATCTCTCTCTCTCTCTCTCTCTCTCTTTATCTCTCTCCCTCTCTCTCTCTCTCTCCCCCTCTCTCTCTCTCTCTCTCTCTCTCTCTCTCTCTCTCTCTCTCTCTTTATCTCTCTTTATCTCTCTTTATCTCTCTCTCTCTCTCTCTCTCTCTCTCTCTCTCTCTCTCTCTCTCTCTCTCTTTATCTCTCTCTCTCTCTCTCTCTCCCCCTCTCTCTCTCTCTCTCTCTCTCTCTCTCTCTCTCTCTCTCTCTCTCTCTCTGTCTCTCACTCTCTCTCTCTCTCTCTCTCTCTCTCTCTCTCTCTCTTTATCTCTCTCTCTCTCTCTCTCTCTCTCTCTCTCTCTCTCTCTCTCTCTCTCTCTCTCTCTTTATCTCTCTCTCTCTCTTTATCTCTCAAATTCAAATTCAAATTCACGCTGCTTTATTGGCATG
>NC_048574.1:8520175-8727675 GCF_013265735.2 Oncorhynchus mykiss | reverse complement strand
CTGTTTCTATTATTTATAATAGGGCTACTGTACAAGGAGGGGTGTCCAAATATGTGGTGGTTACCTCCCGCATCAGTGTAGTCAGGCTCAGAACCTGTTCTTGCATTGAAATCTCCACAAAGAAGCACTTTACCCTGCGCCTGAAATGTAATGATTTCTGTCTGGAGATTGTCAAAAAACTGATCATCATAATATGATGAATCTGAAGGAGGAGCATAAGCTGCACATATGTATACATCATTGTCACAATAGATTGTACCTTTGTTAAGTTTTAGCCAAATGTGAGTGGTACCTTTTTTCATTTCATTCAGTGCTAAGTCCTGCTTATGCCAAATGATGATTCCACCTGAGTCTCGGCCCCGTTTAACATTTTTATGTTTGATTGATGGTAGTAAACTTTCTCTATAGCCTGAGGGACACTGAGTATCTATGTCTCCACGACACCATGTTTCCAGTAGGATTATGATGTCCTGTCCCTTGATGTTTTTAATCAATTCTGGATTAGTTGTTTTATAACCAAAATGTGAAGAGTATAGGCCCTGGATATTCCAAGAGCTGATAGTTAATGATCTCATTTATAATAAGTGATATTCACTGGTTTGAGTAAAGTACATCGAAAAAAACAAAAAAAATAAAATATGTATATATACATATATATACATACACATATACACATATACACATATATACATACATATATACACATATACATACATATATACATACACATACACATACATACACATATATACATACACATACATATACACACATACATACATACATACATACATACACACACACACACACACACATACATACACACACACACACACACACACATATATATATACATATATATACACATACACATACATATATATATATATATATATATATATATATACACACATACATGCACATACACATATACACACATACATACATACATACACACACACGCGCACACACACACACACACACACACACACACACCATTACATATAATAATTATTATAATACCGGTGTCAATACATTTAGGAATATTTGTAAACAAATGAATAAGAATGGAATAAGATTGTATTGTACTTATGTTATGTGCAATCTGCAACCCTGTGTGTTTGTGTGTGTGTGTGTGCGCGTGCGTGCCCGTGTGTGAATTAAAGGGACTGTCTAGCTCAGTAGTCTGCATATTAGTTGCAGTAGTTGGCGCACCTCTCCTATCTCTGATTGTTCTAGGGGTCTTCTGCCAGAGGTTACCTCAGCATATGTAGGCTGACGATCTAATTGATACATGGTGTGGACTGCATCATGTGGTCTACTTCCCTGAAGGGCAGTGTTCTGACCGACCCTGGAGTAGTGGTCAGAGCTGTGTTGTGATGGGCTGGGTCTAGTAGAGCTGTGTTGTGATGGGACAGGTCTAGTAGAGCTGTGTTGTGATGGGCCGGGTCTAGTAGAGCTGCGTTGTGATGGGCCGGGTCTAGTAGAGCTGTGTTGTGATGGGCCGGGTCTAGTAGAGCTGTGTTGTGATGGGCCGGGTCTAGTAGAGCTTTGTTGTGATGGGCCAGGTCTAGTAGAGCTGTGTTGTGATGGGCCAGGTCTAGTAGAGCTGTGTTGTGATGGGCCAGGTCTAGTAGAGCTTTGTTGTGATGGGCCAGGTCTAGTAGAGCTGTGTTGTGATGGGCCGGGTCTAGTAGAGCTGTGCTGTGTTGGGCCTGGTCTAGTAGAGCTGTGCTGTAATAAGCCATGTCTGGCTCTTTTCTCCTCGGGATGGTGGAGGTACTGTTGTTTCAGAAGGTGGGGCGTGGGACCTTTGTTGCTGGGGTGATGGGTGTGTGGGTCCCTGCCAAGTGTTGCATCTTTTAGGTCCTTGGCAAAGGTTCTGATACTGTCCTGATCAAGATGTATATTATCATATAAGTGTTGACATGTCAGAGTGGGGTGGTGAGCCGTTCTGACGTTGAGCAGTGAGGCACAGTCCACAGTGATCTGTTGATTTATTTTGTCGATCAACTTTTCTGGGAAGTCTTTTCTTGGTAGGAGGGTGGACACAACTATATTGGTTGTTGGGAACATAGCCTGTGCCCGTTCTGCCACTCTTCTCACTGCCCCAGATACATTTTCACCTTTGGCATGAAGGTCGTTTGTGCCAGTGTGGATGATGATGTTGTCAGGGGTGTCAATCCTGGTCTGACTGAGTAGCTGCATTGCACTCTCAGTTGTAGGACACCAGAACTTATACACCTGGTGTCTAGGGAATAATCTTTCCTGGACTAAGAACTTCCCATTTGAATCAATTAGAATTGCAGTTGTGGGTGATTGTCTGGGTGGAGCAGACTGGGAGGCTGGTATTCTGACCTGGGCTGGAGCAGACTGGGAGGCTGGTAGGTTAACCTGGGCTGGAGCAGACTGGGAGGCTGGTATTCTGACCTGGGCTGGAGCAGACTGGGAGGCTGGTAGGTTGACCTGGGCTGGAGCAGACTGGGAGGCTGGTAGGTTGACCTGGGCTGGAGCAGACTGAGAGGCTGGTAGGTTGACCTGGGCTGGAGCAGACTGGTAGGCTGGTGCAGTGTCATCCGGCTGTGTAGTGGAGGCCATGCTGGTCTCAGGTTCTGCTTGTGTTGTACCAAGCTGGTGGACATGTTTTCTAGATGCAGAGGACACAATGACTCTCTGCCGGTTGAGGGTGTCAATGTACCTCTCTTTTTGTTCGAGCTCCTTTCTAGTTGTGCTCAGATGGTCTCTGAGGTCATCATTTGTCTGACTCAGCTTGTCCATTCTGCTTTCTAATTTAGCTATGGATGCTCTGCTCTCCTCCCTGAACTGTTTCATCTCTTCTTTGAGTTTCTGGACAGTGTCCTCCTCTTGAAGCTTCTTCTCTCTGAGTTCTATGACCTCTGCTTCGACTAGAGAGAGGGTGTTGTGGAAACGTTGCATAGCAGGTGTTCTTATTGAAATTGTCATGTCCTTGACTCTGTCTGCTGCAGGTGAGGTAGGTAAAGGGACGTTGAGGGCTTCCTGCTGGGTCACAGAGACCATTGGGGTCTGCTTTTCTCCATCTCCCTCCTTGACTTTTTCCTCATTTTCTGAGATGATGTCAGCGTCTTCTTTTAGGGTAGCAAACCTATTCTCAAAAGCCTGGAGGCTTGAATCATTGCCTTGTATCAATACAGTTCCATTATTATATAAGTTTACTGTTTGATATGTGTTGCTCTGGTCAGCTTCTTCAAAAATGCTGATCTGACATCCTTGGCTGATGCCCCTCTTTTTTGAGAAAGGGAAATGGTTGCAAATAACCTTTTTCCATATGTTCCCTCGATTGGTATTAAAAATTAAATTTGCTCTTGTTTTGTAACTGGTAAGATCTGCAAACAGGCATTCATGGTTCTGTCCCATCAACAAACCTTTGAAACTTTTCTTAGCTTTCTCTGTTTGGATGTCTGGTGGGTAAACAATTTCCATAGCAACGCTGGTGATGTTGGCTACAATGTTGCAATAGAAGTGCTGTTTCTTGTATAATGCTCTCTTGTTTCTTCAGAGGACTGTTTCACTTTGTTGTCCTTTTTTCTTTTCCTTTTTCTTCTGTCCTTATTTTGTCCTTATTTTGTCTTCCTTTCTTCTGTTAACTAGATTTTTTTGTTTGTTATTCTTTGTAAGCTAGCTAGCTTCTTCCAGGAGAGTCCCTAGCAACTGCTTAGCAACATGTAAACAATTCAGCTAACAATTCAGCTAGCTAAGATAACTGTATAATTTTATGAAAAATAGTTACTTTTTCGAAATCCTGTCTTTTTGGTTTGTTGCTTGTATTGTCTTCTATTGAGTCTTGCAGTTTTCTTTTGATTTTTTCGATGTACTTCACTCTAAAAAACCATTTAAATCTCAATATATACAGGAGCTCATTTTTCAGCAGCTGCTCAATTTGGAACTCCGGAACTCACCTCACCTTTCTCTCTCTCTCTCTCTCTCTCTCTCTCTCTCTCTCTCTCTCTCTCTCTCTCTCTATCTCTCTCTCTCTTTATCTCTCTCTCTCTCTCTCTCTCTCTATCTCTCTCTCTCTTTATCTCTCTCTCTCTCTCTCTCTCTCTCTCTCTCTCTCTCTCTCTCTCTCTCTCTCTCTCTCTCTCTCTCTCTCGTTCTCTCTCTCTCTCTCTCTCTCTCTCTCTCTCTCTCTCTATCTCTCTCTCTCTTTATCTCTCTCTCTCTCTCTCTCTCTCTCTCTCTCTCTTTATCTCTCTCTCTCTCTCTCTCTTTATCTCTCTCTCTCTCTCTCTTTCTCTCTCTCTCTCTCTCTCTCTCTCTCTCTTTATCTCTCTCTCTTTATCTCTCTCTCTTTATCTCTCTCTCTTTATCTCTCTCTCTCTCTCTCTTTATCTCTCTCTCTCTCTCTCTCTCTTTCTCTCTCTCTCTCTCTCTCTCTCTCTCTCTCTCTTTATCTCTCTCTCTTTATCTCTCTCTCTTCATCTCTCTCTCTTTATCTCTCTCTCTTTATCTCTCTCTCTTTATCTCTATCTCGCTCTCTCTCTCTCTCTCTCTTTATCTCTCTCTCTCTCTCTTTATCTCTCTCTCTCTCTCTCTCTTTATCTCTCTCTCTTTATCTCTCTCTCTTTATCTCTCTCTCTTTATCTCTCTCTCTCTTTATCTCTCTCTCTTTATCTCTCTCTTTATCTCTCTCTCTTTATCTCTCTCTTTATCTCTCTCTCTTTATCTCTCTCTTTATCTCTCTCTCTCTCTCTCTCTCTTTCTCTCTCTCTCTTTATCTCTCTCTCTCTCTTTATCTCTCTCTCTCTCTCTCTTTATCTCTCTTGCTTCTCCTTCAAATTTGGAAGAAATGCATTTGTTCAAAACTGTTAAAGCCTTTGTCTTTTGCTCTCTGAGTCAACTACTCACCTAATGCACTGCAGTGCTAGCTAGCTGTAGCTTATGCGTTCAGTACTAGATTCATTCCCTGATGAAGAGCTGCAAGAGCTCTGATAGGTTGGAGGACATCCTCTGGAAGTTTTCATAATTACTGTGTAAGTCTATGGAAGGGGGTGAGAACCATGAGCCTCCTAGGTTTTGTATTGAAGTCAATGTACCCAGAGGAGGACGGAATCTAGCTGTCCTCCAGCTACACCATGGTGCTACCCTACAGAGTGCTGTTGATGCTACTGTAGACCTTCGTTGCAAAAAAAGTGTGTTTTAATCAATTATTTGGTGAAAATGTGAATATATTTAGTATAGTTTTATCTAAAAAAGGATAACTTTTTAAATGGTCCTCCCCTTCCTCTGAGGAGCCTCCACTGTTCTGTACTTGGTAACATGAGCAATGACTCTGCCGTCTGCACAACACAAACCCTTTAGTTCAATAGAGGGTTCAGAAAGCGACTTGTTATTGAATCTCCTTCTTTGCATCTGGCTTTAATTCTCTGGAACTATTACATGGGACAGACAATGCCTTTGAGAAAAGAAAAGTGCTTGGGCAATGTTCAGACATGACCATTCCAATAGAAATGTTTGAACACAAAAATGGACCATGAAAGTATGTGTACGTGCGCACATGATCTATTTTATAATGCAGCACTGCACTGTTATATATGAATACTACAACATCTTATAGTTTACAACCACCCTCTCAGTCAGTGCAGGACTTCTTTCTTTCCTATTTTTGGTCCTCAAGAAGAGCACATCAAGAGAGAGAGAGACAGAAACACAGAGAGAGAGAGAGAGAGAGAGAGAGAAACAGAGAGGCAGAGACAGAGAGAGATAATTAAAAATATAGAGAGAGAGATAGACAGAGAGAGAGAGAGAGAGAGAGAGAATAAAAAATATATATATAGAGAGAATGAAAAATAAAAAAATAGATAGAGAATGAAAAATGGAGAGCAGGAGGTGAAGCAATAGCTTTTTAGTGATGCTGCTCGTGAACTCAAGGGCAGATTCCGGAATCATCAGAGGAGGCTTTCAGAGCAGGGCTAGCTGGAGCTACTCTCCCGGGGAAGGCAAGGAGAGGTTTTCTTTAAGGAGACCTGGCTGGCTGCACTTTACAGGTCTGAGCACTACAGGCATTGTATATCCTTACCCCCTTGTTCAAATGCCAAGCGAATGTGCATGACAACTGTCCTCTTCATTATTTAACTGTCCTGATTGATGTATCACTCATCTTATTATAGTGTTATAACGTGTGGTTTAGCTGTTGAAATAGCAGTTCTTAGTTGTTTACTAAGAAAATCTAACTTCTAACGTGCGCATTTCTTTTAAAAACTCAAGTGCCGAACAATTCAATTATCCCAATAAGCTAAACCTTTCAAAATATTTGTCCAGTGAGGACTAGTAGTAATTCAAGACACTGCAAAACAGCACAGTGTCTATGAGCATTTGTGACACAATCTTTCCTATCTGGTAATTGCAAATCACACAGGGCTATTGCAAAAATACTACTGGATGTTACACTTACTACTGTAGATAAACAGGAGTGTATTGAACACACATTCAATACACTGCTCTACTTCCACAGTAGTGGGGCCTCATCAGCATTCAACCTCTCTCTACACTCACCAGCTCTCCATGCCTCCTTCCCACAGGTGGAACTGGATTTGTTCACTTGTCTTTTACAAGAGATTTAGTCTATTAGAGGGGATTTCGTCTATTACAAGATGTTTTAGTCTATTAGAGGGAATTTAGTTTATTACAAGGGATTTCGTCTATTAGAGGGGATTTAGTCTATTACAAGGGATTTAGTCTATTACAAGAGATTTAGTCTATTAGAGGGGATTTAGTCTATTACAGGGGATTTAGTCTATTAGAGGGGATGTAGTCTATTACAAGGGATTTCGTCTATTACAAGAGATTTAGTCTATTAGAGGGGATTTTGCATATTACAAGGGATTTCGTCTATTAGAGGGGATTTAGTCTATTACAAGAGATTTAGTCTATTAGAGGGAATTTAGTTTATTACAAGGGATTTAGTCTATTAGAGGGAATTTAGTCTATCACAAGGGATTTAGTCTATTAGAGGGGATTTCGTCTATTAGAGGGGATTTTGTCTATTACAAGGGATTTTGTCTATTAGAGGGGATTTTGTATATTACAAGGGATTTAGTCTATTACAGGAGATTTAGTCTATTACAAGGAATTTTGCCTATTATAGGGAATTTAGTTTATTACAATGGATTTAGTCAATTACAAGGGATTTAGTCTATTACAAGGAATTTAGTCTATTAGATGGAATTTGGTTTATCACAAGGGATTTAGTCTATTAGAGGGGGTTTCGTCTATTACAGGGGATTTAGTCTATTAGAGGGGATTTAGTCTATTACAATGGATTTAGTCTATTACAAGAGATTGTCTATTAGAGGGGATTTAGCATATTACAAGGGATTTCGTCTATTAGAGGGGATTTAGTCTATTACAAGGGATTTAGTCTATTACAAGGAATTTAGCCTATTATAGGGAATTTAGTATATTACAAGGGAGTTAGTGTATTACAGGGGATCTGTGTCGCCAGGTGTGTTCTGTTTCAGACAGTGTGCAGAGGAATATGAACGACGACTACCAGTGGTCACGTGCCTTTAATCGTGCTGCTTTGTTTAACATTATATTTCACCCAGTCACACAGCCAGAGTCCTCCTCAAAGGAAACAGCAGCTGAACTAAATGTCCCTTCATATAATGGCATCTAGCAATCCAGCATCCATTATGTATGATTCATTGAGATGAGGTCAAACAACAGCTCTCAGAGATTTATGTGAACATAAATATTAATACAAGGACTAAACCACTCCACTCCACGCTCCTGTAATCTGTGAAACAATTTGAGATTCCAATATTCTGGAAGAGCAGAAAAAAACTCTTGGGTGTGATTAATCAAACTGAGGACATCTCATATGTAGGTAAGAGCGGTCATCAATCAAAATCACTTATTTCATTCTTCACCTCTAAACAGTGTACTGTTCTCGTCTATTCCCACTGCTTTATAATCCAATTGTATCAACTGATATACAGTAGCAACGAATACATGTTTGTGCGCAGCTGCATGAGTGGGCCTGAGGGAAGGGAGGTGACTACTAGGCAGTTGATCAGTAACTACGGTGTACTGTGTTGTAAAGATAATGGGTCTTTAAAAATCCCTCGTTTTTTTGTGGTGTTTCTCCGGTGATTTGAGAAGGTGAGTCAATGAGGAATTAAAAATAGAGAGGAAGATGACTCACTCCACTGGTCCCTTGGCGGGGAGGGAGGGAGGAGGGGGAGGGGTAACATGGGATTGTGAATTGCATGATGGACTTCAGTCCGTTTCCGCAGGATCCTACTCAGTGGACTGAGCAGTTAGAGAACGAGGGAGATTATTACTGGAGGAGAAGAGTTGTAAGATTGGAAAAAGAATAGGGAGTCCAAGGGGCTTCTTACAGTCTGTTGAGTTTCCCCTTCCTGTTTTTACTAAGTGATGTCACTCCTTTTAATACCTTACAGTCTGTTGAGTTTCCCCTTCCTGTTTTTGTGATGTCACTCCTTTTAATACCTTACAGTCTGTTGAGTATCCCCTTCCTGTTTTTGTGATGTCACTCCTTTTAATACCTTACAGTCTGTTGAGTTTCCCCTTCCTGTTTTTGTGATGTCACTCCTTTTAATACCTTACAGTCTGTTGAGTATCCCCTTCCTGTTTTTGTGATGTCACTCCTTTTAATACCTTACAGTCTGTTGAGTTTCCCCTTCCTGTTTTTGTGATGTCACTCCTTTTAATACCTTACAGTCTGTTGAGTTTCCCCTTCCTGTTTTTGTGATGTCACTCCTTTTAATACCTTACAGTCTGTTGAGTTTCCCCTTCCTGTTTTTGTGATGTCACTCCTTTTAATACCTTACAGTCTGTTGAGTTTCCCCTTCCTGTTTTTGTGATGTCACTCCTTTTAATACCTTACAGTCTGTTGAGTTTCCCCTTCCTGTTTTTGTGATGTCACTCCTTTTAATACCTTACAGTCTGTTGAGTTTCCCCTTCCTGTTTTTGTGATGTCACTCCTTTTAATACCTTACAGTCCGTTGAGTTTCCCCTTCCTGTTTTTGTGATGTCACTCCTTTTAATACCATGGAAATCGTTCTTTAGGTTAAAGATTCTATTTGAAAGGTTTATGATAATTCATTTTTACGGCTGACTCCCTTTTACATTAATCCATGTTAATACGCACACTCTAAATAGTGTTGTCGTGGTGTTGTCGTGTTGTTGTCATGGTGTTGACCCTATGAGTAGACCAACAGAATAACAGTCAGAACCAGTTTCATTGCCTGATTATTTGTTGGTTAATCAAATATGTATTTCCACTGGTTATTGGGAATGCTTTGTTAAACGCAGATTCACAAGGCACATATTCATTAACTTGCTTGCATATTATTATCCTGTATATCGTACCTGCTTGGCTGACATTTGCGACGTTTTCTAAACACAAAAGTTCAAGCGATGTCAGTTTTGTGTAGAGTTTGTCAGGAGCACCAAGCTAAATTGAGATACAGGAAGTGGCGGATGGGGAGCAGGGCCGCGCTAATTAAATCTAAACCAGTGTGATTCAAAACTGTGCTTATTAAAACATTCCTCTAAAAGCCGAGGCCTGAAACACCAGTGCAATTATCAGGTTTATCACTTGAGCTGAATGGTGGTAAATTGATGTTACGCGATATACTCAACAACCCCATTCAATTGGATCCCGTCTGCAACTATGAAGCAGTGGAAAACATGGCATTACATTTTTGATGACATTATCCCATTGATGAACAGATTGGTTAACAGCTGTGTATGCGTCAAACCTCTCAGGTTAAGTATCATATCCAATGATGTGTAATTTCAATATCCAGGGGGATCTCTTTGTGTGATGTTGCATATCAAAGAAAGGGGATCAGGAGTTGTCTGATGTTTCTATTTCCTCAATCGTTTTTTTATTTTTTTTTAAGTGGATTTATTTTGAAGTGGTTGTATCACACAATAATGGCAATACAAGATCCAATGGGGGGGGGGGGGGGGATCTGTCTTTAGTCTGAATAACCTTTTCATCTGGTATTTTTCATAAACATATTTACTTTGATTGCATTTGACTCTAGTCCACTCTGTTTACAACCTGCTAACGCTCACTGACACACGTATTCTCAGTGTTTTTCCCTGCCTGGTCGTCCTCATAGCGTCCTTCTCCTAGCATCCCTGTGGAGATAACAAACTTTTTTAATTAGGAGAGTATGTCTCCGAAACAGGTTTCTGGTGTTATCCCTCCGACTGACCTCAGCCTCCCTCACAGTACTGCCATGGCACACGGCCAAATTTGTCATTTTTTCCCCAAACGTATTTAATCTCATCAACCCTTGAGAAGTATAACATCATCTCCCCTAGACTTTTCTCTCTCACAGCTTCAGTAAGTACTATACATGAATGAGACCTCTGACTTCAGGCATAGCATGGCTCATGACTTATGGCTTGCACATTATTGATGCAGCTCTGCAGGGTGGTACAATCTGATTTTAAATCTAACCCTAACCACACTGCTAACCCTAATGACTAACCCTAATGACTAACCCTAACCACACTGCTAACCCTAATGACTAACCCTAATGACTAACCCTAACCACACTGCTAACCCTAATGACTAACCCTAACCACATTGCTAACCCTAATGACTAACCCTAACCACACTGCTAACCCGAATGACTAACCCTAACCACACTGCTAACCCTAATGACTAACCCTAACCACATTGCTAACCCGAATGACTAACCCTAACCACACTGCTAACCCCAATGACTACCCCTAAACACACACTGCTAACCCCAATGACTAACCCTAACCACACTGCTAACCCTAATGACTAACCCTAATGACTAACCCTAACCATACTGCTAACCCTAATGACTAACCCTAACCACATTGCTAACCCTAATGACTAACCCTAACCACACTGCTAACCCGAATGACTAACCCTAACCACACTGCTAACCCTAATGACTAACCCTAACCACATTGCTTACCCGAATGACTAACCCTAACCACACTGCTAACCCCAATGACTAACCCTAAACACACACTGCTAACCCTAAACACACACTGCTAACTCTAATGACACCAGGTGCCGGGAGCAAGGAGCTCAAGTTATCCAGCCTTTCGCCTGTCCATAAAGGGTTCTTCGAATCCTGTGAGAGCGTGGGAATGGGCAGATTTCCTCGTCCTTCTCGCTAGCGGTGATTTTGGGCAGCTCCACAGCTCCAAAAGAAATGTGACCGTTCCTAGTGCAAAAATTGATTCTATCGTAGTCCATGTGGGTTTTAATGTCATTATAAAGGGCAGCTCTGAACAGTTGAAACTGGATTTTAAAGAGCTGATTGACTCTCTGCTAGACACTAACAAAAGACTCCTCGTATCTGGCCCTGTGCCCTTCTCTGAATGGTGGCACTGAACACTTTAGCAGGATTCTTTCTCTTCACAACTGGCTACGTGATTATTGCAGCTCAATGGGTGGAACTTTTGTTGACAATTTCGATACCTTTTGGAAACAAAACACATTTTGTAAGGAGGATGGAATCCACCCAAATCATTTGGGGTTCCTGGATCCTTTCACAGCATTAAAAGGCTGCGTTGAGACAATGACTTATCAATGACTCAAGCCCAGCTCAGCTAATTCCTACCATTCCAAAGCAGTTGTCATAATGCTTCAGCAAAGGTACATTACATAAGGGGCCTCGGCAGACAATGTAAGTAACCTAATTTATGTCCCTCTAACTTCCCTTAATGCCTCTGCTGATCCCACAGCTACTGTATGCAGTAATCACGTGCCTATGAACCATATGTATACTGTTAGCACTCAGGCGATGTGCCCTCAGGAGGAAGTCCACTGTGTGCAGCTCACCCTGCACTAAGATACATAACATGAGCATATCTACTTCTGCTTAGCTTCCCAGTAAAGTAATAAAAACAAGTAAACATCCCAGAAGAAAAGTGCCCAAAATAGCCCACGTTAATTAACATCTGTAGCTTAAGAAACAAGGTTTACGAATTCAATAATTTGCTAGCAACAGATGACATTCATATTCTGATTATCTCTGTAACTCACTTAGATAATACCTTTGCTGATACAGCGGTAGCAATACAAGGTTATAACATTTACAGAAAACATAGAGAATGCCAGTGGTGGAGGTGTTGCTGTTTATATTCAGAACCACATTCCTGTAAAGTTTAGAGAGGATCTCATGTTAAATACTGTTGAAGTAATATGGCTACAGGTTCATCTGCCTCACCTGAAGCCCATTCTGTTGGGAAGCTGCTATAGACCACCAAGTGCTAACAGTCAGTATCTGGATAATGTTAAATACTGTTGAAGTAATATGGCTAGGTTCATCTGCCTCACCTGAAGCCCATTCTGGTGGGAAGCTGCTATAGACCACCAAGTGCTAACAGTCAGTATCTGGATAATGTTAAATACTGTTGAAGTAATATGGCTACAGGTTCATCTGTCTCACCTAAAGCCCATTCTGGTGGGAAGCTGCTATAGACAGTCAGTATCTGGATAATGTTAAATACTGTTGAAGTAATATGGCTACAGGTTCATCTGCCTCACCTAAAGCCCATTCTGGTGGGAAGCTGCTACAGACCACCAAGTGCTAACAGTCAGTATCAGGATAACGTGTGAAATGCTTGATAATGTATGTGATATCAACAGAGAGGTACGTTTTCTGGATGATTTAAATATTGACTGGCTTTCATCACGCTACGCACTCAAGAAAAAGCTTCAAACTGTAACCAGTGCCTGCGACCTGGATCAGGTGATCAGTCAACCTACCAGGGTAGTTACAAACATCACAGGAATTAAATCATCAACATGTATTGATCACATCTTTACTAATGTTGCAGAAATTACCTTGAAGGCTGTATCCAGATCCATTGGATGTAGTGATCACAATATAGTAGCCATATCTAGGAAAACCACAGGAAGTAGTGACCACAATATAGTAGCCATATCTAGGAAAACCACAGGATGTAGTGATCACAATATAGTAGCCATATCTAGGAAAACCACAGGAAGTAGTGATCACAATATAGTAGCCATATCTAGGAAAACCACAGGAAGTAGTGATCACAATATAGTAGCCATATCTAGGAAAACCACAGGAAGTAGTGATCACAATATAGTAGCCATATCTAGGAAAACCACAGGAAGTAGTGATCACAATATAGTAGCCATATCTAGGAAAACCACCTGATGTAGTGATCACAATATAGTAGCCATATCTAGGAAAACCACAGGAAGTAGTGATCACAATATAGTAGCCATATCTAGGAAAACCACAGGAAGTAGTGATCACAATATAGTAGCCATATCTAGGAAAACCACAGGAAGTAGTGATCACAATATAGTAGCCATATCTAGGAAAACCACAGGAAGTAGTGATCACAATATAGTAGCCATATCTAGGAAAACCACAGGAAGTAGTGATCACAATATAGTAGCCATATCTAGGAAAACCACAGGAAGTAGTGATTACAATATAGAAGCCATATCTAGGAAAACCACAGGAAGTAGTGATCACAATATAGTAGCCATATCTAGGAAAACCACAGGAAGTAGTGATCACAATATAGTAGCCATATCTAGGAAAACCACAGGAAGTAGTGATCACAATATAGTAGCCATATCTAGGAAAACCACAGGAAGTAGTGATCACAATATAGTAGCCATATCTAGGAAAACCACAGGAAGTAGTGATCACAATATAGTAGCCATATCTAGGAAAACCACAGGAAGTAGTGATCACAATATAGTAGCCATATCTAGGAAAACCACAGGAAGTAGTGATCACAATATAGTAGCCATATCTAGGAAAACCACAGGAAGTAGTGATCACAATATAGTAGCCATATCTAGGAAAACCACAGGAAGTAGTGATTACAATATAGTAGCCATATCTAGGAAAACCACAGGAAGTAGTGATCACAATATAGTAGCCATATCTAGGAAAACCACAATTCCAAAGGCTGGGCCTAATATTGTGTTTAAGAGGTCATACCATACGTTTTGTAATGATTCCTATGTTGATGATGTGTAGAATATGTGTTGGTCTGTGGTGTGTAACGAGGAGCAAACAGACGCTGCACTTGACACATTTATGAACCTATTTATTCCAGTTACTAATAAGCATAAACCCATTAAGAAAATGACTGTAAAAACGGTTAAATCCCCGTGGATTAATGAGGAATTAAAAAAATGGTATGGATGAGGTGGATGAGGCAAAAAGGAATGGCAAATAAGTCTGGCTGCACAACCGATTGGCAAAAGTATTGCACATTGTGAAATGATGTGACTAAACTGAGTACAAAAGAAGAAGGAACTACACTATGAAACAAAGATAAATGACATAAAGTATGATAGTAAAAATACAACGATACAATGCTATAAGGTAAACAAATTGACACCAAACATTCCGCATGCTTATAGGGAAGGACATTAAAGAACACTTACACAAATGACTGATGATTGGCTGAGAGACACCAATGATAAAAATATTGTGGGAGGGGGGGCTGTTTTGTTAGACTTAAGCTGCTGTAAAAAACATATGTGTTATAGCTTTACACCCCCTGCTATTTTTTTGTGGATAAGAGTTACCTGTCTAAGAAAACACAGAAGGGGATCTTTAATGGAAGCCTCTACAACATAATCCAGGTAGGATCAGGAATTCCCGCAGGGCGGCTGGCTTTGAGTAAAGCCAGTGTGTCAGCTACTACAGCGACTGAAATGACTGCAACACTTAACAAAGAGCTGAAGTTAGTGTCAGAGTGGGTGGCAAGGAATAAGTTAGTCCTAAATATTTCTAAAACTAAAATAATTTTATTTGGGACAAATCATTCACTGAACCCTAAACCTCAACTACATCTTGTAATAAATAATGTGGAAATTGAGCAAGTTATCCATAAGTCTGCCTTCTCAACAACACTATCAACAAGGCAGGTCCTACAGGTTCTAGTTTCTACCTTCTTAACAACACTATCAACAAGGCAGGTCCTACAGGTTCTAGTTTATACCTTCTTAACAACACAATCAACAAGGCAGGTCCTACAGACTCTAGTTTTGTCACACCTGGACTACTGTTCAGTCGTGTGGTCAGGTGCCACAAATAGGGACTTACGAAAATTGCAATTTCCTCAGAACAGTGCAGCGCGACTGGCCTTTGGATGTAGACCGAGAGCTAATATTAATAACGTGCATGTCAATCTCTCCTGGCTGAAAGTGGAGGAGAGATTGACTTCATCACTACTTGTATTTATGAGAGGTATTGACATGTGGAATGGACCTCGGACACCCATGCATACCCCACAAGACATGCCACAAGAGGTCTCTTCACAGTCCCCAAGTCCAGAACAGACTATGGGAGGCACACAGCACTACATAGAGCCGTGACTACATGGAACTCTATTCCACATCAAGTAACTGACGCAAGCAGAAATGAGCCCACACAGTGTGTTTTGAAATCTGTGAATGTGTTGTAATGTTTTTAAAATGGTATAAATTGCCTTAATTGTACCCCAGGAAGAGTAGAATGGGGATCCATAATAAAAACACATTTAAAAAAACCTAATGTCTAACCCTAACCTTTAAATTAAGACCAAACAGCAATGTTTTTTTTTTTCATTAATTTTTACGATTTAGCCAAGGTTCACTTAGCAGCTCACCCATCTAGTGGATATCGCCGAGTTCTGCCTCCAGGGCAAGATTCATGACAATAAATGTCACCATGCATTATGGATGCCACTGGTACACCAACATCTGCACAGCGTAAACACACAGCTAATCTATTTAGGCAGTGTGAACAACTGCAAGGTGACATGTAAATTCCCCCTAATAAACTGCAAATGCACTCTCAGAGAGGCAGGCTTCATAATGTTATCGTTATGTAAAGAACAAATATCTCTTATCAACACATGAAATGAATATGCACAACGGGGAAAACACACAGCTGAAGTTGATGGGACTCATTTTGGTTGCTTTTTTTCAAATGCTCTTCTTGCTGACCTTTACAAGGATCGTGTATGGATTTCCTTTGGCTGGTTGACGTGGCAACCATCAAAGCCCTGAAAGTTTCCAATACAGACTTCACAGACTCCACAGACACAACCCCCCCCCCCCCCCCCCCCCCCCCCCCCTCCCCGCGCATATCATATTGAGTTGAGTCTGAGCTCTCCTATCCTCTTCAACTTCCTCTAGCTGACATACAGTACGTTGGCTCTGATTCACCTTAACCTCATTTCTGTCTCCTTCAGCCTGGACAGGAGACGCTTCACGATTTGATTTTTTTCCCAGCAATGGGCAGACTGCTCTGTATAAGTCTTGTGGAAGAAATCACCCTTTCACATTAATAATTACAATGTTTTGACCAAAGAGCTTTGCTCTGAAACGCATCAGCAATAAATATCATTGAAGGGAATTAGGCTGCCATCCTGAACCTTCTTCTACAACAGCAGTTCTATATTCATGTCTTCCTTGTGCAGACACTGTAATTCACAATGACTGCGTTTACACAGTCTAATTGGTCTTTTGACCAATCACATCAGATCTTTTCACAATCTATCTTTTTTTCAGAGCTGATACCAATTAGTGAAGAAAGAAAACGGAATTGGGCTGCCTGTCTAAAATGCAGCCAATGACTAACAAACCAGCCCTGATTTAATGGCCTCTTAAGCTTTTCACTAATTGGTCTTTTGATCAGCTCCAAGATTTTTTATTTTTTAAAGAAAAGCTCAGAGAAAGCTCTGGTGTGAAAATATCTGATGTGATTGGTTGAAAGAACAATTAGTGGCAAAAATATCAGAATTGGGCTACCTGTGTAAACACGGCCCTTTTCAATATCAGAGGGCAAAGTGAACAGAAACTAGCCACTAAAATGAGGAGACACGAGGACAAACTTTGCAGATAGAGAAATAAAAGGGAAAAGCGAGAAAGCAAAACATTTCCTATACAGACACTTGCACACATTCATCTGTGAAAAGCACAAATGGACAGCTTGAAACGAAACATTGACGGCGAGAGAGAGAGAGAGAGAGAGAGAGAGAGAGAGAGAGAGAGAGAGAGAGAGAGAGAGAGAGAGAGAGAGAGAGAGAGAGAGAGAGAGAGAGAGAGAGAGAGAGAGAGAGAGAGAGAGAGAGAGAGAGAGAGAGAGAGAGAGAGAGAGAGAGAGAGAGAGAGAGAGAGAGAGAGAGAGAGAGAGAGAGAGAGAGAGAGAGAGAGAGAGAGAGAGAGTACCGTCTGTTTGCGACACATGAGAAACACATCATTTGGACCAGTGTAATGCGTGAGCTCTGGACTCCATCACTCCACCCATCAAAATGGCAACAATCATGATTATTTTTTCCAGACCTTCTCTATCCTCGCTCTATTGACATGTCACAATATCCTCTAACAGCACTGTTTCCTATTATTAGTCTATAGCACCACTGACAGGTGTCTCCCGTCCCTCTCCTGATGTCCCCTCGGGGTCTGTTTTCCCTTCCTCCCAGGCCTGATGTGTCGGTCCACTGATATCCAACAGCTTTATTTGGTCTGTGAACAGATACAGCGCTGCCTGCTCCTCCTCTCCTGTAGCCAACCGAGTGAAGGGAAGGGCAACATACCCTACTTTCCTTCCCAGCTCATCTCCCTCCGAGATTCAACACGGGTTTATTTTGGTCTGATGGCTTCTGGTTGTTCACGTCTCCGCAGACATTTTTTCACCATCCTACATTAAATAGACTCGAATCTACCATTGATTTTGTGAGAAATGTGTGCATTTGCTACTCTGTCGGAGGAAACATACCTTACAGTAAGACGAAGAGAAGCAGTACCTGTTGCAGCTAGGGGATACATTTGTTGAAAGGAGGAGAGATGAACACTTCAGGGTATCCCCCTTTTTTTCTCCTCTAATGGGTGGTACCACATAAAGGAGATACTGCTTTAAAGGAAAGGCATCCTGACCTACACGTCAGGACGGGCTTATGTGAAGCCATTCCTGGCAGGCATTCACATTGATCCCGTTGATCCGGAACACTCCATCAAGGTTAAAGAGCTATGCCTGCGGTCACTGTCTGCAGGTTTTAACAGAAGCTCACAAGGGCCATCGTTTCAGGAGAAAGAAGCCTGCAGAATATCTACAGTATGAATCATAGTGTACCCACTAGAAATAGTGTTGAAACCAAATTAGAGAATGATAGAAGCGAATCAGGTGACGTTTGATGATTTGATTAGGTACAATAACATGTCATGCTACACACCATAGACTAGTAGTGTCATATTGTCAATGGGAATTACATAGCAGGTGGTCTGCTTAAAGACAACACCAATATTGTTTTTTTCCGTCATGTACGTTGACGTTTCAAAATGAGAAAGGCAGCGAAGAGGCCGTGATTATATCGTGTCGGTGGTATCAAGGACACTCATGCTAAGTTAGCTGAATTCAACAGAAGATAATTAGGTTGCAGGAGGAGCCCGTAGAACAATGGGAATTAAAATAATGACTGTTATTTGAAGAACAGTAATTTACCCAACACACTCTAATGATTGTTTACTTCCTGTATCAAATCAAATGCTATTGGTCACAGTCACATGGTTAGCAGATGTTATTGGTCACATACACACGGTTAGCAGATGTCATTGGTTACATACACACGGTTAGCAGATGTCATTGGTTACATACACACGGTTAGCAGATGTTATTGGTCACATACACATGGTTAGCAGATGTTATTGGTCACATGCACATGGTTAGCAGATGTTATTGGTCACATACACATGGTTAGCAGATGTTATTGGTCACATACACATGGTTAGCAGATGTTATTGGTCACATACACATGGTTAGCAGATGTTATTGGTCACATACACATGGTTAGCAGATGTTATTGGTCACATACACATGGTTAGCAGATGTTATTGGTCACATACACATGGTTAGCAGATGTTATTGGCCACATACACAGGGTTAGCAGATGTTATTGGTCACATACACATGGTTAGCAGATGTTATTGGTCACATACGGGGTGGCAGGGTAGCCTAGTGGTTAGAGCGTTGGACTAGCAACCCGAAGGTTGCAAGTTCAAATCCCCGAGCTGACAAATCTGTCGTTCTGCCCCTGAACAGGCCCCTGAACAGGCAGTTAACCCAGGCTGTCATTGAAAATAAGAATTTGTTCTTAACTCAAATTTATTTATATAGCCCTTCGTACATCAGCTGATATCTCAAAGTGCTGTACAGAAACCCAGCCTAAAACCCCAAACAGCAAGCAATGCAGGTGTAGAAGCACGGTGGCTAGGAAGAACTCCCTAGAAAGGCCAAAACCTAGGAAGAAACATAGAGAGGAACCAGGCTATGTGGGGTGGCCAGTCCTCTTCTGGCTGTGCCGGGTGGAGATTATAACAGAACATGGCCAAGATGTGCAAATGTTCATAATGACCAGCATGGTCGAATAATAATAGGGCAGAACAGTTGAAACTGGAGCAGCAGCACGGTCAGGTGGACTGGGGACAGCAAGGAGTCATCATGTCAGGTAGTCCTGGGGCATGGTCCTAGGGCTCAGGTCAGTTGAAACTGGAGCAGCAGCACGGCCAGGTGGACTGGGGACATCATGTCAGGTAGTCATGGTCCTAGGGTCAGGTCCTCCGAGAGAGAGAAAGAGAGAATTAGAGAACGCACACTTAGATTCACACAGGACACCGAATAGGACAGGAGAAGTACTCCAGATATAACAAACTGACCCCAGTCCCCCGACACATAAACTACTGCAGCATAAATACTGGAGGCTGAGACAGGAGGGGTCAGGAGACACTGTGGCCCCATCCAAGGACACCCCCGGACAGAGCCAAACAGGAAGGATATATCCCCACCCACTTTGCCAAAGCACAGCCCCCACACCACTAGAGGGATATCTTCAACCACCAACTTACCATCCTGAAACAAGGCTGAGTATAGCCCACAAAGATCTCCGCCATGGCACAACCCAAGGGGGGGGGGGGGGGGGGCGCCAACCCAGACAGGATGACCACATCAGTAAATCAACCCACTCAGGTGACGCACCCCTTCCAGGGACGGCATGAGAGAGCCCCAGTAAGCCAGTGACTCAGCCCCTGTAATAGGGTTAGAGGCAGAGAATCCCAGTGGAAAGAGGGGAACCGGCCAGGCAGAGACAGCAAGGGCAGTTCGTTGCTCCAGAGCCTTTCCGTTCACCTTCCCACTCCTGGGCCAGACTACACTCAGTCATATGACCCACTGAAGAGATGAGTCTTCAGTAAAGACTTAAAGGTTGAGACCGAGTTTGCGTCTCTGACATGGGTAGGCAGACCGTTCCATAAAAATGGAGCTCTATAGGAGAAAGCCCTGCCTCCAGCTGTTTGCTTAGAAATTCTAGGGACAATTAGGAGGCCTGCGTCTTGTGACCGTAGCGTACGTGTAGGTATGTACGGCAGGACCAAATCAGAGAGATCGGTAGGAGCAAGTCCATGTAATGCTTTGTAGGTTAGCAGTAAAATCTTGAAATCAGCCCTTGCTTTGACAGGAAGCCAGTGTAGGGAGGCTAGCACTGGAGTAATATGATCACATTTTTTGGTTCTAGTCAGGATTCTAGCAGCCGTATTTAGCACTAACTAAAGTTTATTTAGTGCTTTATCCGGGTAGCCGGAAAGTAGAGCATTGCAGTAGTCTAACCTAGAAGTGACAAAAGCTTGGATTAATTTTTCTGCATCATTTTTGGACAGAAAGTTTCTGATTTTTGCATTGTTACGTAGATGGAAAAAAGCTGTCCTTGAAATGGCTTGCCTAGTTAAATAAAGGTAAAAAAAATAATACAAATGGTTAGCAGATGTTATTGGTCACATGCACACGGTTAGCAGATGTTATTGGTCACATACACACGGTTAGCAGATGTTATTGGTCACATACACATGGTTAGCAGATGTTATTGGTCACATACACATGGTTAGCAGATGTTAATGTGAGTGTAGTGAAATGCTTGGGCTTCTAGTTCCTGACAGTGCAGCAATATCTAACATGTAATCTAACAATTCCACAACAACCACCTAATACACACACATCTAAGTAAAGGAAGGGAATAAGAATATATACATATAAATACATGGATGAGCAATGACAGAGCACATAGGCAAGATTCAATAAAATACAGTCTATACATAGACAAGATGGTATAAAATACAGTCTATACATATGAGATGAGTAACGCAAGACACAGTGGGGAGAAGTATTTGATACACTGCCGATTTTGCAGGTTTTCCCTACTTACAAAGCATGTAGAGGTCTGTAATTTTTATCATAGGTACACTTCAACTGTGAGAGACGGAATCAAAAATCCAGAAAATCATGTATGATTTTTAAGTAATTCATTTGCATTTTATTGCATGACAGAAGTATTTGATCAACTACCAACCAGTAAGAATTCCGTCTCTCACAGACCTGTTAGTTTTTCTCCACTCATTACCTGTATTAACTGCACCTGTTTGAACTCGTTACCTGTATAAAAGACACCTGTCCACACACTCAATCAAACAGACTCCGACCTCTCCACAATGGCCAAGACCAGAGAGCTGTGTAAGGACATCAGGAGTAAAATTGTAGACCTGCACAAGGCTGGGATGGGCTACAGGACAATAGGCAAGCAGCTTGGTAAGAAGGCAACAACTGTTGGCGCAATTATTAGAAAATGGAAGAAGGTCAAGATGACGGTCAATCACCCTCGGTTTGGGGCTCCATGCAAGATCTCACCTCGTGGGGCATCAATGATCATGAGGAAGGTGAGGGATCAGCCCAGTGTATCAAATACTCGTTCTCCCTACTGCATGTAAAAATTATTAAAGTGATGAGTGATTCATTTATTAAAGTGGCCAATGATATCACGTCTGTATGTAGGCAGCAGCTTCTCTGTGTTAGTGACACATGCTGTAATTCTGTTCTGGTGAAAAATGGTTTGCTTCTCATTCCATTATTAAACTTCTTCATGTTTTAGCATCCCCTCACTAGCCCCTCTTTCTAGATCCTTCCATGTTCACAAACCATCCAGACCCTATGCACAAGTACAATAAAGCCCATAAATAAGAATTTAAGAATATATGGAAGCGTTGACATGTCCATAAATTGTGTATCACTCAGAGTCAAATTATGGCTATCACTTGATTGTTTAAAAAGAACAACTTAAGCCACTCATGGTCACTCATATACGAATGTGTTCACACCAGCAGGGCTTGAGGGCACACACTGCCGAGACCATACATGGTGAGGATCTGACCTTTGGCTGCAGCTGGTTCGATGCATTTAGATGGGTGGGCAGCTGGGTGTCAGGTTGATAAAGTAGCCTTCTCCCTGCTGTGATTAATGCTTAGGATCAGCCACATCCTCTGAGAAAGCTGTACGAATTTAACTGAAAAGAACCGACTGACTGGGACTGGACCACCTGTTAATAAGCAGTTCTTTTGATTTCTTAGAGGGTAATTCAACTATTAACCCCAAGATAGTCCGACAAAGACGCAGTTGCCATATGTGCATTCTGGAGGCCTATCGATTGGGCCACTGACCCATTTACAATAATGATTCATGAAGAAGATTGATTCCGAAGCTCAAAATGTGGTCCAACCTTTTCAGAAATATCTCTTTATCCTCAGACTGAAGAGCAGTCTAGACAGTTATAGAAATTTGTTGGGTACAACTTATCAACGTATAAACTTATAAACTTATAAAGGAGGAAAAGTAAACACAAAAAAGTGCAAAATCTATACTGCAACGCCTTCAGTCTAAAGACTACAAAGGAAAGTAAAATCTTCTAGCCAAAGCATAGATAACCACAGAAGAAGACGTCTCTAAACGTTTAATCATGGATGCGTAGGGAAGCCAGGCTTCCCCTCCACAAAATAAAACAATTATAATAAAAAAATAAATAATGTCTGTGTTTCATAATTTCTCTTCAATTTGCAAGAGGCTGAAAGTATCTCAGCGGAGCAATCATCCGAGCGAGCAAAACAGCACCCCTCTGTGTAGCCCATCCATCTGATGCGGTCTGGTCAACAACAAAAAAAGAGCCCGCAAGCATTTGACCTCCCATAAAAATGTAAAATGTACCCTTCATTTAACTAGGCACGTCAGTTAAAGAACACATTCTTATTTACAGTGACGGCCTACCCCGGCCAAACCCGAACGACGCTGGGACAATTGTGCGCCATCCTATGGGACTCCCAATAATGGCCGGTAGTGATACAGTCTGGAATCGAACCAGGATCTGTAGTGACACCTCTAGCACTGTGATGGAGTGCACCACTGGGGAGCCCGAGTTTAGTTTTGAGCTAAACTGAGTGAGTATGAATGGTCCTGGCACACCCAACAATAACAAAAAGTGTCAATGGAAGCCAGTTTGGATTTGGCTTCACACCAATCATATCAATGGAAGCCAGTTTGGATTTGGCTTCACACCAATCATATCAATGGAAGCCAGTTTGGATTTGGCTTCACGCCAATCATATCAATGGAAGCCAGTTTGGATTTGGCTTCACGCCAATCATATCAATGGAAGCCAGTTTGGATTTGGCTTCACACCAATCATATCAATGGAAGCCAGTTTGGATTTGGCTTCACGCCAATCATATCAATGGAAGCCAGTTTGGATTTGGCTTCACACCAATCATATCAAAAGCTAAATCGTGAATTGCTGCATCTCATTGTGTTGTTGTCCTCCGGTAGTTAGCTAGCTAGCTAAAATTGATTATAATGGCAATTCTGATCCAACCATAACATGTTTTTTCTACTTACACACACACACACACACACACACACACATCAGTCCCATGGACAGCCACATGATATTTAGCGAACGTTGATTGGACTAAATTGTTTTTGGAATCTTACAGTTGTCACTGTATTAGATTAAACATAGATGATTTGATGATGTTGAAATGTAAAAATTGAAATGGTGCTGGAATAGTGGAGGCAGCTCCTGTTTTCTTTGTGACTTGCGGTAACTCTCTGTGGTTCTAAATCAATAGTTTTTTTAGTAGTTTTGAAATTAACTTGATTGTACATGCTAAAGGTCATGGAACTGTTTGTTACATGCAATATGCTTTGTGGACTCCACCGAACAGACATTGCTCTACGGTTTTGTGTTGAAACAACGATGTGGTTGAATTTATTCTGCCACTGAGTCTTCTTATTGTCTCGGCCTTAGGCCTACATATCACGGTGGCAAGGGATATAAATTAACAGGTTATCGAGCAAACAAAGCAATTAACACAACACATAGGTTGTAATATGGCTTTTCTTCCTGGCTTGGCTTCCCCAGTGATTTTACCCACGCACCGTTAATGCTGTAATATTTATTAGAGCATAGCTGGTTACAGGGCACATAGTATGTTTCAGCCACAGGGCTGAGGCATCCTCTCACCTGTCTCCAGATCAGGAATTAACATGATTGCATCTGCTGTCTCTTGTCTCCTGGTGATGTGATGTCAGCTGTTGCAGTGCATAACGGAAGACTCAGACGGAGAGGGAGAGAACCCACTACGCCACACACCCTACGGGACCAATCCCGGACAAATATAGCTTTGATGTGGGATTACAAGCCAAAGGTACATCACATAGGTGTTTTGACATCTTTTCTTAAGTTGCTTAATAATAAATTATTATTTATTTTGTTGAAAGATCAGGATGCTCCTATAAGAATTCCTGTATTTAAATATGGATTACACTATAGCTAGTCAGATGAATTTCCTTATTTGCAAATCCTTAACATTGTGTATGACAAAAAGGCAAAAAGGTGTTGAGATTGTACTATGCCACAAAGTGCACCTACAGTATACTCAAGTAATGAAAACAACTGTACAATCTTCTAGTAATTAAAACAATCCTGTCTATGAAACAGAGAGAATGCACTAAACAGCATGCTTCCCAGCCCAAACTGCTTGGAAGAGTTTGTACATATTATGACGACATTATGTACAGTTTTTTGTTTGTTTTGGACTTCAGTAAGGGTTTTGTCGTCTGTTCGGGCACACACAATTTTTTTTCTCTTGTGGCAAACCGAAGTCGATAGCCGAAGTCTACGCCCATTCGTCTGTGATTGGTCAACGGTAGGGATTCTTCAATAAAGTCTTTGTTGTCATTCAATGAGATGACTTATTTTCATGCAACTTTTTTCATTGAGAAATACTGCACCAAACATCTTAGCTAGATATAAAGATCTTTGTAAAAACATCAAAATTAGGGTAAACATGGGGTAAAAACTCTACATGCCATATTCCCTAAAATGGTGCAGACGTTTCTTTTTCTTACCAACGTTCAGGGCAAGATCACTGGAGACCCGTGGGTGCTGGGTTGGCTGTGGGGTGGAGCTTGTGGCGGAGGTTGATGTAGTGGCAGAGGCAGCTTGTGGCGGAGGTTGATGTAGTGGCAGAGGCAGCTTGTGGCGGAGGTTGATGTAGTGGCAGAGGCAGCTTGTGGCGGAGGTTGATGTAGTGGCAGAGGCAGCTTGTGGCGGAGGTTGATGTAGTGGCAGAGGCAGCTTGTGGCGGAGGTTGATGTAGTGGCAGAGGCAGAGGCAGCTTGTGGCGGAGGTTGATGTAGTGGCAGAGGCAGCTTGTGGCGGAGGTTGATGTAGTGGCAGAGGCAGAGGCAGCTTGTAGCGGAGGTTGATGTAGTGGCAGAGGCAGCTTGTGGGATACAGAAGGATAATTATGGGTGACGCTTCATAAAACTGTAAAAACCAGTCCATGCCTGTAAAAACCAGTCCATGCCTGTAAAAACCAGTCCATGCCTGCCAATCGCCATTCTTTACTGAATGTCCTCTCCGCCATGGTCAACGGCCAGTTTTCGGACATCCCATGCTATAAGTCCGAAAAAGTCTCTTTCCATTTTTTGGATATGACTCACCAGGTCACATTTGAAAGAGCCAGTAGAGACTGGAAACCCAACCAAATGGCTGTGGCCTGGGGTTTTGACCTGCTTGTCTTGTTGGCGCCTCAGGGTTTTGGGTGGCACGTTAAAAGCACAGGCAGCTGCCTTAATGCTCTGCCCATTTTCAGTAACATTCTGGACACAACGATGCACTTCTTTGCCATAGCCACCACTCATCTGAAAATATACACTACTAGTCAAAAGTTTTAGAACACCTACTCATTCAATGGTTTTTCTTTATTTTTTATATTTGAGATTATTCAAATAGTCACCCTTTGCCTTGACAGTTTTGCACACTCTTGGCATTCTCTCAACCAGCTTCATGAGGTAGTCACCTGGAATGCATTTCAATAAACAGGTGTGCCTTCTTAAAAGTTAATTTGTGGAATCTCTTTCCTTCTTAATGCATTTGAGTCAATCAGTTGTGTTGTGACAAGGTAAAGGTGGGTATACAGACGACAGCCCTATTTGGTAAAATCCCAAGTCCATATTATGGCAAGAACAGCTCAAAAAGGCAAAGAGAAACTACAGTCCATCATTACTTTAAGACTTGATGGTCAGTCAAAACAGAACATTTGAAGAACTTTGAAAGTTTCTTCAAGTGCAGTTGCAAAAAGCATCAAGCGCTATGATAAAACTGGCTCCCATGAGGACTGTTACAGGAATGGAAGACCCAGAGTTATCTCTGCTGCAGAGGATAAGTTCATTAGATATACCAGCCTCAGAAATTGTAGCCCAAATAAATGCTTCACAGAGTTCATGTAACAGACACATCTCAACATCAACTGTTCAGAGGAGAATCAGGACTTTGTGGTCGAATCGCTGCAAAGAAAGCCTACTTAAGGACACCAATAATAAGAAGAGACTTGCTTGGGCCAAGAAACACGAGCAATCGACAATAGACCGGTGGAAATTTGATTCTTCATGTCTTAACTAGCATGCCTACCACAGCGTTCTTCAGCGATACACCATCCCATCTGATTTGGGCATAGTGGGACTATCATTTGTTTTTCAACAGGACAATGACCCAACACACCTCCAGACTATGTAAGTGCTATTTTACCAAGAAGGAGAGTGATTGAGTGCTGCATCAGATGACCTGACTTCCACAATCACCCGACCTCCACAGAATTGAGATGGCTTGGGATGAGTCGGACCGCGGAGGGAAGGAAAAGTAGCCAACAAGTGCTCAGCATATGTGGGAACTCCTCCAAGACCGTTGGAAAAGCATTCCAGGGAAGCTGGTTGAGAGAATGCAAAGCTGTCATCAATGCTATAGGTGGCTATTTGAAGAATCTCAAATGTAAAATATATTTTGATTTGTTTAACACTTTTTTGGTTACTACATGATTCCATATGTGTCATTTCATAGTTGTGATGTCTTCATTATTGTTCTACAATGTAGAAAATTAGTAGGTGTTCTAAAACGTTTGATGGGTAGAGTATATTTTTTAAGTATATTAGGAACGTGGAAAACTGACCCCTAATCTAACCCCTATTCTGACCCTAACCTAACCCTAATCCCTATTCTGACCCTAACCTAACCCTAACCCTTATTCTGAACCTAACCTAACCCATATTCTACTCTTATCCCCTATTCTAATCCTAACGCTGGCCCATATTCTAACTCTGAACGCTAACCCTAACCCCTATTCTGACCTTAAACGTTATTCTAACCCTATCCCCTATTCTGACCCTAACCTAAACCTAAACTGACCCTAACCATGGCCCCTATTATAACTTAGCTAGATAGCTAGATATGCTAGCAGTTGTTAGCTTATACTTATGTTTTAGGTATTTATTTTAATTTAATTCGCACCAAAGAAAATAAGTGAAACACAAAACAGTACAGATAAAATATCTGGTAAAAACGGTGTGCAGGTGAGGATGGAAGCCCAAAAGGGCTGATATGAAAACCACACCACAAATTGAAGTACAAAAAAAGTTTGTTCAATCAGTTAAACAAAGCATATTAATTATAATTGCACATAATATACTCAGTATACAAGAAAAAACATGTTTGATTATGTGTGTGTGTGAGTTAGGCTACATGGAAGGGATGTTGTTTCATCAGGCTGACCCCCAGTCTTCATGGAGGGGATTATTGGATAGTTTAGTTCATCAGGCTGACCCCCAGTCTTCATGGAGGGGATTATTGGATAGTTTGTTTCATCAGGCTGACCCCCAGTCTTCATGGAGGGGATTATTGGGTAGTTTGGTTCATCAGGTTGACCCCCAGTCTTCATGGAGGGGATTATTGGGTAGCTTGTTTCATCAGGCTGACCCCCAGTCTTCATGGAGGGGATTATTGGGTAGTTTGGTTCATCAGGTTGACCCCCAGTCTTCATGGAGGGGATTATGGGGTAGCTTGTTTCATCAGGCTGACCCCCAGTCTTCATGGAGGGACTATTGGGTAGTTTGGTTCATCAGGCTGACCCCCAGTCTTCATGGAGGGGACTATTGGGTAGTTTGGTTCATCGGGTTGACCCCCAGTCTTCGCTTGAAGTTATTGAGGGATGATGAGGTTTTGGCAATGTGAAGATAAGAATTCCAGAGTATGGTACCTCTGTATCTGATGGAGAATTGACTATGTGAGGTCTGGCAGTGGGCAGGGTATCACAGTGTCTTGTGTTATATAGATGGATTTCAGAATTAACCTGGAAGAATTCATTGAAGGGTTTAGGTAAACCGTCTAGGAAGTATGAGTATTTGTAGATGAAAGTACATAATTGGCGTACATTAATGTCGAAAAATAGACAAGATATTGAGTTTCTTAAACAAAGGTGCAGATCGAGCCAGGTAATTAGAGGTGGTTAGTCTTTACAAAATATTTTTTGTATGATGAGTCATTTGTGTAATCGAAGGAATATGTACTTGGGCCAGACAATATTACAGTAAATGAGATATGGGTAAATTAAGCTGTAGTATAGAGTTAGGAAGCAAGCCTGATGAACCAAACCACTTATCTTTCTGATGATACCAGCCGATTTCATCACTTTGCTACAGACAAATGTAATGTAATGGGATCTTTCCAGGACACCTTTTCATGACTTAGAACTCAGAGGAATCTAGTAGATGTGACCTGTTCCGTTTCATTCCAACCAATTGAGATTTTTAAACAATATTTCTTATTCTTACTAGCGAATAGTTGGATTTTTTAAAAATGTATATTTAAAGATCAATTTGTTTATCTGGAACCATTCCTAATATTTGGTCGTACCCGAGTTGGCTCGGTTAATTAGTGAATCAAAAATGATTGTGTGATAAAAATCTAAATGGTGTCATCATCAAAGAGAATGGGAGGTACGGTAGAAGACACGGCAGCAAGGTCATTAATATAGATGAGGAATAACAAAGGTCCAATTATAGAAGCCTGTGACACCCCACAGGATATCTTGGCCCTGGTAGATGCACAGCCGTTTTCATCAACACGTCGTTCTCTATCATAAACATAACTATAAAACCATTTATACGTATAATCATGAAAACCGTAATAATGCAATTTTTTAGAAAGTAATATCTGATAATCAACCGCGTCGAACGCTTTGGAAACATCTAAAAAAAGATGCCAAGAGCGTATTCATTGTTGTTAAAGATTTTATCCACAAATTGCAAAAGAGACATATCTGTGGAGTAGTTAAAAAACAACAACAACAACAACAACAAAAATGAGTGCTCATATAGAATACAGTGTTAAAATGTAAAAAGTTTCAACATTCTCTTACACACCAATTTTCTACGATTTTAGAAAAATCAAGGTTTCCAGAAGCATTCTGCTGCTCTGTCACGTGGTTTAAACGGTGAAATACAGAGTTGAATGATGTGAGTAAGAGTCTTGTAAGCAGACTCCACATCGGCCTGATTATAATAAACATTTTCCCATGAAATATCATCAATCAACATCTTAAAAGCGTTCACAATTACTTTTGTTAAATATACTACATTTAATGCTATTAATCATTCCCATCTGTTCATTCCCAGCTGCCATACGGAAGTGGAAAATTGGAAAGTGTTCAGAATATATCAGTATAAAGTATACCTGTATTAGTCAACATTTATTTCACCTCATACTTTCTGCTAGTGAGGTCGCTGGGTAGCTAACTGGGCCAGCCAGTGGCTAAATTACACCTAGAAACAAATGATCAATCAGAAAGGGTTGAGATGCCCCCAACATTTGTTTTTACCTTTATTTAACTAGGCAAGTCAGTTAAGAACACATTCTTATTTTCCTTGACAGCCTAGGAACAGTGGGTTAACTGCCTGTTCAGGGGCAGAGTGACAGATTTGTACCATGTCAGCTCGCGGATTTGAACTTGCAACCTTTCGGTTACTAGTCCAAAGCTCTAACCACTAGGATACCTTGCCACCCCATACTAACATACATACTAACCTAACGTAAAAAACAGTCAACATTATTCTCTCTAAACAAGCAAATTAGCCTTCTTAAGGCTTCCCTTCATGTATTTACTGTATATAAACAAATAATGGCTCTAACTTCCTTGGATTATATCTACAACTTTTTCTAAATTCTATATTTTTTTTATTAATTTACCTCAAAATTGTTTTGATGTAATCGTTTTGATGTAATCGTTTTGATGTAATCGTTTTGATGGAATCGTTTTGATGTAATCGTTTTGATGGAATCGTTTTAATGGAATCATTTTGATGGAATCATTTTGATGGAATGACATTTTGATGGAATGACGTTTTGATGGAATCGTTTTGATGGAATCGTTTTGATGGAATCGTTTTGATGGAATCGTTTTAATGGAATCGTTTTGATGGAATGACGTTTTGATGGAATCGTTTTGATGGAATCATTTTGATGGAATCGTTTTGATGGAATCGTTTTGATGGAATCGTTTTGATGGAATCATTTGGATGGAATCATTTGGATGAAACAGAGGAAATTTGTAGTTTTTGAGCAAGAGTAGTGGCACCCAGAAGAACTGTTGATTTTTGTTTTGGTGACATCTTGTGTGTGTGTGTGTGTGTGTGTGTGTGGGTGGGGGGGGGGGGGGTCTTACCCCAGGGGGCATCTTGCCCTATAGTACCCTAATGACAGAATTCTTGAGTTATCTTAGATTAATTCTGACTATTTTGAGGAAATGTATACTAGCTACGGCGTCTCAAAATGGACAAACAGTACGTACTATTGCTGTTTTTTTTCTGCTGAGGTCTTTTAAGGGAGTATGAGAGCACACTCGCTCAGTTCGCCTAGCCAAGGTCGGCTAGGCGCCAGCCAAACTGAAGCGTTCTGACACCTTTACTCTCTGCATGTCTCCAGTGATCCTCTAAATTATAGAAGCTTCAGGAAGCAGGAGAGATACCTTGACGTGGCAATGAAAGAACCCCCATTTTCTCACGTGAGTCAGACAAGGCACCCCTGGCAGTGGTTCTGCTGTCACTGTGAGTAGCAGAGGGACAGTGTTCACTGCCCTGTAGGGAGCTTCTATAGTGTCACAGACATTGATGTGTATTACACACATTCATGGCAGGGATGAGACACCTCCTCCTGCTCATGGGCCTCATTTATAACGGTTCTGTAAATATAACACTAAACATCTGGGTGCACCATTTCTGAAAAGAATGTGCACTCAAAAAATGTAGCTTTATCAACTTCGCACATGGAATACATACTGTGCCTCTGGAAAGTATTCAGACCCTTGGATTTTTTTCCACATTTTGTTATGTTACAGCCTTAATCTAAAATGGATTAAATACATTTATCACTTATCAATCTACACCCAAATGTCTGCAGTTTTTAATATGATAACTGATGATCAATGGGCCCCACCCAGGTCGGTAATTCAACCCTGTCTACTAATAAATTTAGATAGCTGGATTCTAGATTAATCTTACAATCAACAACAACAAAAAATCTGACATGGTCTAATTGAGTAACTGCTGATTCACAACAAAAATGTTGAAATTGCATCTTGTGTATTATGTATGTATTATATATCTTCACGAGGGGTCTGCAGACCTACCTAGGCTGCTGGCCGCCAGTTTCCCCATCTCCGGTGTAGATGAAGGGGAGGAGACAGGTTAAAAAAAAAAAAGGACTTCTAATCCTTGAGATAATTGAGAAATGGATTGTGTATGTATGCCATTCAGAGGGTGAATGTGCTAGACAAAAAATATTTAAGTGCCTTTGAATGGGGGTATGGTAGTATGTGCCAGGCGCACCGGTTTGTGTCAGAAACTGCAACACTGCTGGGTTTTTCACGCTCAACAGTTTCCTGTGTGTATCAAGAACGGTCCACCACCCAAAGGACATCCAGCCAGCTTCACACAACTGTGGAAAGCATTTGGAGTCAACATGGTCCAGCATCCCAGTGGAACGCTTTTCGACACCTTGTAGAGTCCCTGCCCTGATTAATTGAGGCTCTTCTGAGGGAAAAAGGGGGTGCAACTCAACATTAGAAAGGTGCTCCTAATGTTTTGTCCACTCAATGTATATTTTTAATGCAGTCATCTCAGGTTTCATTTGAAGCACTTGTTTGTATCAATTGTTCTGCCTTGTTATAGACTCTCAAATAGTCAATGATGTCTTGCTCCTATCGCACACACACACAATACTGTAGCCTACCAGCCTACCGATACTGTTACCAGTCTATTTACTTTTTGCTATATATGGAAAAGGACTGTCAGTTTGTGAAAACAACGGAAAATTGTTGTTGACCTGTCAGCAGAACGTTTAAATTCAACATTGTTTCGCATCGACTTTTTCCACAACCTAAATATGATGGACTGCCCACGAATTGGGAAACATTGTCTATGGCAGGCTACAAAAAAATGATGCAATTACAATGTAAAATATCAAGTGTTCACCTGTTAAATTCGACTGTATATTATATTAACCTATAAACCACACTGCCTATGATATTGCAGGGGAGGTGAGCAAATTCTCACGTCAAGTTAAATTGGTATAAATGCCAACTTTTGCCTGAAAACTGGCGCACACATTTTGGGGGTATATTTTGTACATATGCACGTTTTTTTTAAATGAGGCCCCAGGTGTGGTAGACTGCCTCTCAATTAGCAAGCCACTCTAATTTTTTGGAGGACACGTCACTCTTCCAACAGGGAGCTTTGGCCCCTTGGAGCACACCTGCAGCAGAATTAACACGAAGCTTATGGACGCTTCACAGACAGCGGGTTTCCATGGCTCTCAGAACAATCTACTATACCTTCCCTTCTTGTTAGGATCACAAGTGAGGATTCTTGACAGATCTGGGTATTTTGTAGTCTGGATGGGGGGGGGGGGGGGGGGGGGGGGGGGGGGGGGCGCGCGTCACAATTCTCACCTGTGGACTAAGAAACATTCTCACTGCACTGCAAGGCACATACTTGGTCCTGTTCAATTATGTAAGACGTACTCAGAAACACATTAACAGGCAGAATTACAGGCAGAATTACAGGCAGAATTACAGGCAGAATTACAGGCAGAATTACAGGCAGAATTACAGGCAGAATTACAGGCCTACCGGTTCACAACCTTGCATGTACATTGATGTTCAATATATTGCATGAATCACAAATGGGAAATGCTAGTTTTGATTACATCAATAATGGCCAGCTCTATATACAACTGTTTAGACGTTAGTTTTCAGCAGGCGTAATTGTACCTCGTGCACAGGGGAATTGAGTCAGTGAGATCAGAATGCACGTCTTTCAGTCCTTCATAACAGTGACACGACCAGCGTCTTCTACTTCCCCTTGTGACTATCAGTTGTTGTCACGGCTCTCGTCGATATTGAGGATCGGACCAAAGCGCGTCGTGGTAAGCGTTCATGATTTTATTTGATCAAACAAACACTCAAACAAAAATAAACAAGAGGGGGAAAACCGAAACAGTTCTGTAAAGTGCAAAAACTACACAGAAAACAACTTCCCACAAAACACAGGTGGGGGGGGGGGGGGGGGGGGGGGGAGAGGCTGCCTAAGTATGATTCCCAATCAGAGACAACGATAGACAGCTGTCCCTGATTGAGAACCATACCCGGGCCAAAACATAGTAATAATGAAACTAGAATGCCCACCCTAGTCACACCCTGGCCTAACCAAAATAGAGAATAAAAGCCTCTCTATGACCAGGGCGTGACAGTTGTCATGACCAGGGCGTGACAGTTGTCATGACAAGAGAAGCTGCCGTACTTTAAAAAAAAGCCCTGGTAAAAAAAGCCCTGGTAAAAAAAAGCCCTGGTAAAAAAAGCCCCGGTAAAAAAAGCCCTGGTAAAAAAAAGCCCTGGTGAAAAAAGCCCTGGTAAAAAAAGCCCTGGTAAAAAAGCCCTGGTAAAAAAAAGCCCTGGTAAAAAAAAGCCCTGGTAAAAAAAGCCCTGGTAAGAAAAAAGCCCTGGTAAAAAAAAAAAGCCCTGGTAAAAAAAGCCCTGGTAAAAAAAAGCCCTGGTAAAAAAAGCCCTGGTAAAAAAAAGCCCTGGTAAGCACTTTAACACCTGTAACGAACTAAAGTACTGAACAAAACAGCACCAACACCAAACCACATAAATATCACTTTTCACGATGGTGAATCCCTATAGATAAAAAAACACAAACATAAACATGTAATGTAAATTTAAAAAGCCTGTTGCTCTGGGACCGTCTGTCTACAATGTTATTTTTTTTTGACTAACTATGCGAGAGCTGGTCCCAAGCCTCCGGTTTCCACACCAGACTCTGGTCTCTGTAAACAAGAAATTGTCAATGGAATCCCATAATTAATTCATGAAAACATCAAATGTAGATTAGGAACTTTCCAGAAAGCCACAGACTTTGATGTTGAATTCCATGACAGTAGTGCCAAAAGGTGGCACCAGTGGGGTTACTTACACAATTTCAGCCTCCAGTGGGGACCAGCGTGGAGGATTATTTATACAATAAAGAAAGGCAGACCACCAACTGTTAAGAATAAACAGGCAATTAAAAAACCACAAAATGCTTAAACAACAGGTTCTGCTTCTGTTACAGGGTGAACCTGAAAATTGCTTTGGGGTGAGATGCTGTTCAAACCCCAACCCCCCCTCCACCCCCCACACCATGGAGAGTCTCACTGCAAGTCTCATCTCATGTTATCACATGCTGGGTTAGGAGAACAGACACGCTCAACCGCACCATGAAGGCAAATATGCAAACTCATAAAACTAATAATTTACCCTTAGTGACTTTCGCCGGAATTACCACACTGACTGTCTGAAAACAGCGTTCTCTGTTGTTTCTCAGGTCTGCTCTAACATCACAAGGTGGAAGTCGGAGGAGAATATTGTTTTCCCTGTTCACAAAAGGAGAGGAAATATAAATCTGTAGAAATAATGACCTGCCGTTGAGAGGGTCAATGCTTGGCTGCACAGAGATGGGAAGGGTAAACAGTCCAAGAACAAATTGGCCGGTGTCATAGTGTGTGGGGCAGCTGGGCTATCCACTTTCCATCTCAGGGGGGGTGTAGATCACTCTCTGCACTGGGGCCACAGGTAGAGCACAAACGGAATGTTCAAAATGACAGAGGCCTGCAGGTGACCCTCCAGTAGCTGTTACACTCCACTTAAAGTAGACAGAGAGAGAGAGAGAGAGAGATGAAGAGAGAGAGAGAGAGAGATGAAGAGAGAGATAGATGAAGAGAGAGAGAGGTAGAGACAGAGAGAGACAGAGAGAGGTAGAGAGAGAGACAGAGACAGAGAGAGACACAGAGAGAGAGAGACACAGAGAGAGAGGTAGAGAGAGAGACAGAGAGGTAGAGAGAGAGACAGAGAGAGAGAGACAGAGAGAGAGACAGAGAGAGATAGAGAGGTAGAGAGAGACAGAGAGAGATGTAGAGAGAGAGACAGAGAGAGAGACAGAGAGAGGTAGAGAGAGAGACAGAGAGAGAGAGGTAGAGAGAGACAGAGAGAGAGGTAGAGAGAGAGACAGAGAGAGAGAGGTAGAGAGAGAGACAGAGAGAGAGAGGTAGAGAGAGACAGAGAGAGAGAGAGGTAGAGAGAGACAGATAGAGGTAGAGAGAGAGACAGAGAGAGAGAGGGAGAGAGGGAGAGAGAGAGAGAGAGAGAGAGAGAGAGAGAGAGAGAGAGAGAGAGAGAGAGAGAGAGAGAGAGAGAGAGAGAGAGAGAGAGAGAGAGAGAGAGAGAGAGAGAGAGAGAGAGAGAGAGAGAGAGAGAGAGAGAGAGAGAGAGAGAGAGAGAGAGAGAGAGAGAGAGAGAGAGAGAGAGAGAGAGAGAGAGAGAGAGAGAGAGAGAGAGAGAGAGAGAGAGAGAGAGAGAGAGAGAGAGAGAGAGAGAGAGAGAGAGAGAGAGAGAGAGAGAGAGAGAGGTAGAGGTAGAGAGAGGTAGAGAGAGGTAGAGAGAGGTAGACAGAGAGAGAGACAGAGAGAGAGACAGAGAGAGAGACAGAGAGAGATAGACAGAGAGAGAGAGAGACAGAGGTAGAGAGACACACACAGAGAGAGGTAGAGAGAGACAGACAGACAGCAAAATACTTTGATCCACTTTCCGTTGAGATGAATTGTCAGCTTGCTATTTCCAACTTTTCTCAGTCCTGTAACTGAAAGGTTATTAAAGAGACATGAGGTCCCACATCTGAGCACATCCAGCTTGGTCATCACAGCTTAAAGGGATATTTTGGGACTTTAATTCGTAGATATCATTTTTTTTTATGTCTCTGCGTGCAATTTGGAGGAAGTTGCTGACTAGCGTTAGTGCAATTACTAACTAGCGTTAGCGCAAAACCTTGAAGTCCATGGTAACAGCTAGCACGCTACCTCTAACTTCATTCATACTGGATGTAGAGAAATAAAATGGTATCCCAGGAGTTCATCTGACTCTGGGAAAGTAGACGCGGGGTTTCATTGCCAAAATCCCAAAGTACCCCTTTAAGTATTAGATCTCCCCAACGCCCCCCCCAAAAAACTTTTTGACGGGCTTGAAGATGATTCTAGGACGATGGTGTAATCAGGGGAAGGAGTGTGGCCTTAAAGAATCTAATCCTCACCATCAAAGACTCCTCTTTGATCGTCTCTTCAAAGACCTAGTTGGCCTTTTTTTTCCAATGTCCATCATAGTGGATACCGACAGTGCTTTCAATGTCCATCATAGTGGATACCGACAGTGCTTTCAATGTCCATCATAGTGGATACCGACAGTGCTTTCAATGTCCATCATAGTGGATACCGACAGTGCTTTCAATGTCCATCATAGTGGATACTGACAGTGTTTACGTCTTATGAAATGTAGTGAAAGAATCAGACTTTAATTTGCTGTTGTACTCACTCAGTAGGAGGAAGAGTGAAAAGACCTCAGATGTCCCCCCCCCCCCATGCTGTTACCATGACGCTGCAGAGGATCTTCTGTCTGACATCTGATCTTATCTCCTCTCTTTGGGGCCGAGCCTGGCTTCCCATAGGGGTGAGATGTGAAACTTCTAACGTCCTTTTTTTTTTTTTTGACAAGCTAGCTATGCTGCAAGAATTCCAAGAGTCAAAGTTAGGACTGCTGAAAATGGAGTAGTTTACAGCAAATGTACAAAGCAATGAAAGATTTGTTGTTGAAGTCCCTTCGGTGGGGTGGGGGGTGAGGGGTGGGGGGGTGGGGGGGGGTGTTATAAGGAGAATGAGAGGCCCAAGCTGAAGATACTACAGAATGAATGCAGCCTCCCCTGCTGCTTGCTGTTTGTGGGCCTCATACATGGCACTGAACCACACAGCTGCTCTATGTGAGGCCTAACTAGTTTTAGATGAGACATTAAGCCAAAGTTATTAGTCAGGATTGGGGTAAATTCCATCAATTCAGGAAGTACGCTGAAATTCCAATTCTCTTAAAATGCTTTTCAATTAGGAAAATTAGAAATTAGAATTTGGTTTACTTTCTGAATTGACTGAAAATGAAATGGTATTGACCCCCGACCCCGACTATATAGTCATTACTGATCCTGAGAGTAAAACATTATAGGACCTAACCTGGGGCAAAACAGTAAAGCTTTTGATTTTAGCGCTCATAGCATTGCACGGCAAATCTCTCATGTTGGATCTCAGGGTAACGAAGATTTCCTTTAATTCAACGTTACTCCCAGCTGTTGTCAATCCACAAAGACATACCAAATCCAGTCCCTTCGTTCCAAAGCCTGAGTGAGTCCTTCGATGCAGGCCGCAGGGTAGTGACAAGGCAGCCAGCCGGCACCACACAGTACTATGAAGGGCAGATGAACATGGTCTCTTTTAACACCCATTGCTACTGCATGCTCTTTTAGCCGTGATTGCATCCCATTGGATCAGTGAAGAATTCAATGAATCCTGTTTTAATGATCAGATTTAACAACTCAAGTAAACCAAGATCGTTCCGGACCATTCCTGTCTGCCGAGACAAGGGTCCCGAGGATCATTTCAGTGGTTTTTAAGGCTGCATCAGAGGCCTTGTGATGGGATGGGACAATCTGAAATGGACCTTATTCAATGTGGTGAGAGAGAGCCTGGCATCCGGCCTTACAGAGTGACATGGAAAGGCTTTTTAGACTGACAGGGGAGTTGGCTGACCATGCCGAGTGGTTGAGACCGACAGTGATGCATTGGGGACGTCCCGTCTCCATGGTGATGCATTCCGGACGTCCCGTCTCCACGGTGATGCATTGGGGATGTCCCGCGAGTAAGGCTGGGGCCTGGCCAAGCACTCAGCTGTGAGTGTCTCATCACACTGCTGCAGTGGACTGCTCTCAGACAGTGGACTGCTCTCAGACAGTGGACTGCTCTCAGACAGTGGACTGCTCTCAGACAGTGGACTGCTCTCAGACAGTGGACTGCTCTCAGACAGTGGACTGCTCTCAGACAGTGGACTGCTCTCAGACAGTGGACTGCTCTCAGACAGTGGACTGCTCTCAGACAGTGGACTGCTCTCAGACAGTGGACTGCTCTCAGACAGTGGACAGCTCTCAGACAGTGGACTGCTCTCAGACAGTGGACTGCTCTCAGACAGTGGACTGCTCTCAGACAGTGGACTGCTCTCAGACAATGGACTGCTCTCAGACAGTGGACTGCTCTCAGACAGTGGAATGCTCTCAGACAGTTAACAAGGCAAGGGGTAAACTTTTTGAACTACCAAATAACCACAGTATAGTCAGAGGAACCACAGTATAGTCAGAGGAACCACATTATAGTCAGAGGAACCACATTCTAGTCAGAGGAACCGCATTATAGTCAGAGGAACCACAGTATAGTCAGAGGTCAGAGGAACCACAGTATAGTCAGAGGAACCACAGTATAGTCAGAGGAACCACATTATAGTCAGAGGAACCACAGTATAGTCAGAGGAACCACAGTATAGTCAGAGGAACCGCATTATAGTCAGAGGAACCGCATTATAGTCAGAGGAACCACAGTATAGTCAGAGGTCAGAGGAACCACAGTATAGTCAGAGGAACCACTTTATAGTCAGAAGAACCACAGTATAGTCAGAGGAACCACATTATGGTCAGAGGAACCGCAGTATAGTCAGAGGTCAGAGGAACCACAGTATAGTCAGAGGAACCACAGTATAGTCAGAGGAACCGCATTATAGTCAGAGGTCAGAGGAACCACATTATAGTCAGAATAACCACATTATAGTCAGAGGTCAGAGGAACCACAGTATAGTCAGAGGAACCACATTCTAGTCAGAGGAACCGCATTATAGTCAGAGGTCAGAGGAACCACAGTATAGTCAGAGGAACCACAGTATAGTCAGAGGAACCACATTATAGTCAGAGGAACCACAGTATAGTCAGAGGAACCACATTATAGTCAGAGGAACCGCATTATAGTCAGAGGAACCACAGTATAGTCAGAGGTCAGAGGAACCACAGTATAGTCAGAGGAACCACTTTATAGTCAGAAGAACCACAGTATAGTCAGAGGAACCACATTATGGTCAGAGGAACCGCAGTATAGTCAGAGGTCAGAGGAACCACAGTATAGTCAGAGGAACCACAGTATAGTCAGAGGAACCGCATTATAGTCAGAGGTCAGAGGAACCACATTATAGTCAGAATAACCACATTATAGTCAGAGGTCAGAGGAACCACAGTATAGTCAGAGGAACCACATTATAGTCAGAGGAACCGCATTATAGTCAGAGGTCAGAGGAACCACAGTATAGTCAGAGGAACCACATTATAGTCAGAGGAACCACATTATAGTCAGAGGAACCACATTATAGTCAGAGGAACCACATTATAGTCAGAGGAACCGCATTATAGTCAGAGGTCAGAGGAACCACAGTATAGTCAGAGGTCAGAGGAACCACAGTATAGTCAGAGGTCAGAGGAACCACAGTATAGTCAGAGGTCAGAGGAACCACAGTATAGTCAGAGGAACAACATTATAGTCAGAGGAACCACAGTATAGTCAGAGGTCAGAGGAACCACAGTATAGTCAGAGGAACAACAGTATAGTCAGAGGAACCACATTATGGTCAGCGGAACCACAGTATAGTCAGAGGAACCACATTATGGTCAGAGGAACCACAGTATAGTCAGAGGAACCACATTATAGTCAGAGGAACCACAGTATAGTCAGAGGAACCACATTATGGTCAGAGGAACCACAGTATAGTCAGAGGAACCACATTATGGTCAGAGGAACCACAGTATAGTCAGAGGTCAGAGGAACCACAGTATAGTCAGAGGAACCACTTTATAGTCAGAAGAACCACAGTATAGTCAGAGGAACCACATTATGGTCAGAGGAACCACAGTATAGTCAGAGGTCAGAGGAACCACATTATCGTCAGAGGAACCACAGTATAGTCAGAGGTCAGAGGAACCACAGTATAGTCAGAGGAACAACAGTATAGTCAGAGGAACCACATTATGGTCAGAGGAACCACAGTATAGTCAGAGGAACCACATTATGGTCAGAGGAACCACAGTATAGTCAGAGGAACCACATTATAGTCAGAGGAACCACATTATAGTCAGAGGAACCACATTATAGTCAGAGGAACCACAGTATAGTCAGAGGAACCACATTATAGTCAGAGGAACCACAGTATAGTCAGAGGAACCGCATTATAGTCAGAGGAACCACATTGTAGTCACACATTTCTCTACAATGCAATGGCAACAACAATTTCCCAAGCGCCGCAAAATGGATACTTGAGTCCATGAAAACGTTTAATTAAAACCATTTGAAATGCATGTCTTTAAGTGAGAATATTCCACATACACTACTTTAAAAGGGTTAGAGTCAATTGACTTCAGATCTCCATCAGATTATGACTTGACACCACAGTCCATATTCTACCTGGTGAATCTATTCCAGTCAGACATGTCAAGGGTACCCACCTGGTTTGGTGTTTAATGAAGACAGGGAGGAGGTAATGACTGAGGGAGGAGGTAAGGAGAGAGGGAGGAAGTAAGGAGAGAGGGGGGAGGTAATGAGAGAGGGAGGAAGTAAGGAGAGAGGGGGAGGTAATGAGAGAGGGAGGAAGTAAGGAGAGAGGGAGGAGGTAAGGATAGGGGGAGGAGGTAAGGATAGGGGGAGGAGGTAAGGAGAGAGGGGGGAGGTAATGAGAGAGGGAGGAAGTAAGGAGAGAGGGGGGAGGTAATGAGAGAGGGAGGAGGTAAGGAGAGAGGGGGAGGTAATGAGAGAGGGAGGAGGTAAGGAGAGAGGGGGGAGGTCATGAGAGAGGGAGGAGGTAATGACTGAGGGAGGAGGTAAGGAGAGAGAGAGGAAGTAAGGAGAGAGGGGGGAGGAAATGAGAGAGGGAGGAGGTAATGACTGAGGGAGGAGGTAAGGAGAGAGGGAGGAGGTAAGGAGAGAGGGGGGAGGTAATGAGAGAGGGAGGAGGTAAGGATAGGGGGTGGAGGTAAGGATAGGGGGAGGAGGTAAGGAGAGAGGGGGGAGGTAATGAGAGAGGTAGGAGGTAGGAGAGAGTGGGGAGGTAATGAGAGAGGGAGGAGGTAAAGAGAGAGGGAGGAAGTAAGCAGAGAGGGGGGATGTAATGAGAGAGGGAGGAGGTAAAGAGAGAGGGGGGAGGTAATGAGAGAGGGAGGAGGTAAGGAGAGAGGGAGGAGTTAAGGATAGGTGGAGAAGGTAAGGAGAGAGGGGGGAGATAATGAGAGAGGGAGGAGGTAAGGATAGGGGGAGGAGGTAAGGAGAGAGAGGGGAGGTAATGAGAGAGGGAGGAGGTAAGGAGAGAGGGGGGAGGTAATGAGAGAGGGGGAGGTAAGGATAGGGGGAGGAGGAAGGAGAGAGGGGGAGGTAATGAGAGAGGGAGGAGGTAAGGAGAGAGGGAGGAGGTAAGGATAGGGGGAGGAGGTAAGGAGAGAGGGGGGAGGTAATGAGAGAGGGAGGAGGTAAGGAGAGAGGGGGGAGGTAATGAGAGAGGAAGGAGGTAAGGATAGGGAGAGGAGGTAAGGAGAGAGGAAGGAAGTAAGGAGAGAGGGAGGAGGTAAGGAGAGAGGGAGGAAGTAAGGAGAGAGGGAGGAGATAAGGAGAGAGGGAGGAGGTAAGGAGAGGGGAGGAAGTAAGGAGAGAGGGAGGAGGTAAGGAGAGAGGGGGGAGGTAAGGAGAGGGGGAGGAGGTAAGGAGAGAGGGAGAAAGTAAGAGAGGGAGGAAGTAAGGAGAGAGGGAGGAGATAAGTGAGAGGGAGGAAGTAAGGAATGGGGGAGGAGGTAAGGAGAGGGGAGGAAGTAAGGAGAGAGGGAGGGAGGAGGTAAGGAGAGGGGGGGTAAGAAGAGAGGGAGGAGGTAAGGAGAGAGGGAGGAGGTAACGAGAGAGGGAGGAGGTAAGGTGAGAGGGAGGAGAGGAGGGGGGAGGAGAGAGGGAGGAGGTTTGGAGAAGGTTTGGAGAGAGGGAGGAAGTAAGGAGAGAGGGAGGAGGTAAGGAGAGAGGGAGGAGGTCTGGAGAGAGGGAGGAGGTAAGGAGAGAGGGAGGAGGTCTGGAGAGAGGGAGGAAGTAAGGAGAGAGGGGGGAGCTAAGGAGAGAGGGAGGAGGTAAGGAGAGAGGGAGTGGGTAAGGAGAGATGGAGGAGAGGAGTGAGGGAGGAGGTTTGGAGAGATGGAGATGGTAAGGAGAAAGGGAGGAGAGAAGGAGAGAGGGAGGAGGTAAGGAGAGAGGGAGGAGGTAAGGAGAGATGGAGGAAGTAAGGAGAGAGGGAGGATAAGGAGAGAGGGAGGATAAGGAGAGATGGAGGAGGAAAGGAGAGAGGGAGGAGGAAAGGAGAGAGGGAGGAGGTAAGGAGATAGGGAGGAAGTAAGGAGAGAGGGAGGATAAGGAGAGAGGGAGGATAAGGAGAGAGGGAGGATAAGGAGAGAGGGAGGAGGAAAGGAGAGAGGGAGGAGGAAAGGAGAGAGGGAGGAGGTAATGAGAGATGGAGGAGGTAAGGAGAGAGGGAGGAGGTAAGGCGAGAGGGAGGAGGTAAGGAGAGATGGAGGAAGTAAGGAGAGAGGGAGGATAAGGAGAGAGGGAGGATAAGGAGAGAGGGAGGAGGAAAGGAGAGAGGGAGGAGGAAAGGAGAGAGGGAGGAGGAAAGGAGAGAGGGAGGAGGTAAGGAGATAGGGAGGAGGTAAGGAGAGAGGGAGGAAGTAAGGAGAAAGGGAGGAGGTAAGGAGAGAGGGAGGAGGTAAGGCGAGAGGGAGGAGGTAAGGAGAGAGGGAGGAGGTAAGGAGAGAGGGAGGAGGACAGACTCTCTCTTTCGAACCCCCTCAGGTAGGTCAGCACCCCACCACACCGCTCCACCGGTAGCACGGAAAAAGCGCGGGCCCAAATTCATCTTGGACAGTAGCTCTCTGTCTGAGCAGGCAAGTCGTGATGCAGACACTGCTGTCCACCGCTTACCAAGGAGTGCCTGGTGCCCAGATCACTTTAAACAAGGCTGCTGGCCTGACTCTGCCAGACATCATAGTGTCGGCCGGGACTGCCCCACATTATTCCACATGCTCAGACTGACACAGAACACAGAACACAGAACACAGAACTGTCTTTAGTTCTGGACTGTCTAGGCTTCTATTAGAATATGCAGAAATTCCATTTAGCACAATATTCCAAACTGTCTCCCCTTAATGAGTTTAAATCAGAAAATAATTACCGAGATGCATTTTGATGTTTCTATCTACCTGACGTCTAGGTATGATTTTGATCTAATTATTGAATTGGTATTTGATTTAACTTTTGTTGGTGTAGGCCTGGGGACAAACATTAGCATATACATGACTTGTCTTCATTTATATAACAGGGAGCATAATCTTAACAAAGTCATGTGTTAGATTTAATTCAACATAAATATAGAAATCAACAGAGAAGAAAATCTAGGTGAAAATAGTCACAGCTGATCATGTTGAACAAACACACACGTTTCAAAACAACAAATGTGACAGGAGGGAAACGGTCCAACAGACACGCAGCACGAGGTTAATTAGGGACTAGAGTACAGTGTAGGACAGATTATAATCTGAAGGGCAATGTCGTGTCCACCGGGCCGCAAACACATTACACCTTGTTTAGACTTATGTTAGTCCAATACATGAACACACTGTTAGTTAGTCCAATAAATGAACACGCTGTTAGTTAGTCCAATACATGAACACGCTGTTAGTTAGTCCAATACATGAACACGCTGTTAGTTAGTCCAATACATGTACACGCTGTTAGTTAGTCCAATACATGAACACGCTGTTAGTTAGTCCAATACATGAACACGCTGTTAGTTAGTCCAATACATGTACATGCTGTTAGTTAGTCCAATACATGAACACGCTGTTAGTTAGTCCAATACATGAACACGCTGTTAGTTAGTCCAATACATGTACATGCTGTTAGTTAGTCCAATACATGAACACGCTGTTAGTTAGTCCAATACATGAACACGCTGTTAGTTAGTCCAATACATGAACACGCTGTTAGTTAGTCCAATACATGTACATGCTGTTAGTTAGTCCAATACATGAACACGCTGTTAGTTAGTCCAATACATGTACACGCTGTTAGTTAGTCCAATACATGAACACGCTGTTAGTTAGTCCAATACATGAACACGCTGTTAGTTAGTCCAATACATGTACATGCTGTTAGTTAGTCCAATACATGTACATGCTATCAGCAGTCTAGTGTGCTATGGTGCTCAATCTAAACATCTTCATTGCATACAGTAATTAACTCACCTTAATTTACACAACACTTTAGAGTCATTTAGCAAACGCTATTATCCAGAGCGATTTACAGTTAACGCATTCATCTTAAGGTAGCTACAGTAGGTGGGACAACCACATCATTCATCTCAAGGTAGCCAGGTGGGACAACCACATCATTCATCTTAAGGTAGCTAGTTGAGACAACCACATCATTCATCTTAAGGTAGCTAGGTGGGACAACCACATCATTAATCTTAAGGTAGCTAGGTGGGACAACCACATCATTAATCTTAAGGTAGCTAGGTGGGACAACCACATCTTAATTAAGGTAGCTAGGTGAGACAACCACATTATTCAACTTGAGGTAGCTAGGTGGGACAACCACATCATTCATCTTAAGGTAGCTAGGTGGGACAACCACATCATTCATCTTAAGGTAGCTAGGTGGGACAACCACATCATTCATCTTAAGGTAGCTAGGTGGGACAACCACATCATTAATCTTAAGGTAGCTAGGTGGGACAACCACATCATTCATCTTAAGGTAGCTAGGTGGGACAACCACATCATTCATCTTAAGGTAGCTAGGTGGGACAACCACATCTTTCATCTTAAGGTAGCTAGGTGGGACAACCACATCATTCATCTTAAGGTAGCTAAGTGGGACAACCACATCTTAAGGTAGCTAGGTGGGACAACCACATCATTCATCTTAAGGTAACTAGGTGAGACAACCACATCATTCATCTTAAGGTAGCTAGGTGGGACAACCACATCTTAAGGTAGCTAGGTGGGACAACCACACCATTCATCTTAAGGTAGCTAGGTGGGACAACCACATCATTCATCTTAAGGTAGCTAGGTGGGACAACCACATCATTCATCTTAAGGTAGCTAGGTGGGACAACCACATCATTCATCTTAAGGTAGCTAAGTGGGACAACCACATCTTAAGGTAGCTAGGTGGGACAACCACATCATTCATCTCAAGGTAGCCAGGTGAGACAACCACATAATTTATCTTAAGGTAGCTAGGTGGGACAAACACATCATTCATCTTATTAAGGTAGCTAGGTGGGACAACCACATCATTCATCTTAAGGTAGCTAGGTGAGACAACCACATCATTAATCTTAATGTAGCTAGGTGGGACAACCACATCATTCATCTTAAGGTAGCTAGGTGGGACAACCACATCATTCATCTTAAGGTAGCTAGGTGGGACAACCACATCATTCATCTTAAGGTAGCTAGGTGGGACAACCACATCATTAATCTTAAGGTAGCTAGGTGGGACAACCACATCATTCATCTTAAGGTAGCTAGGTGGGACAACCACATCATTCATCTTAAGGTAGCTAGGTGGGACAAACACATCATTCATCTTAAGGTAGCTAGGTGGGACAACCACATCATTCATCTTAAGGTAGCTAGGTGGGACAACCACATCATTCATCTTAAGGTAGCTAGGTGGGACAACCACATCATTAATCTTAAGGTAGCTAGGTGGGACAACCACATCATTCATCTTAAGGTAGCTAGGTGGGACAACCACATCATTAATCTTATTAAGGTAGCTATGTGGGACAACCACATCATTCATCTTAAGGTAGCAAGGTGGGACAACCACATCATTGATCTTAAGGTAGCTAGGTGGGACAACCACATCATTAATCTTATTAAGGTAGCTAGGTGGGACAACCACATCATTCATCTTAAGGTAGCTAGGTGGGACAACCACATCATTCATCTTAAGGTAGCTAGGTGGGACAACCACATCATTAATCTTAAGGTAGCTAGGTGGGACAACCACATCATTAATCTTAAGGTAGCTAGGTGGGACAACCACATCTTAATTAAGGTAGCTAGGTGAGACAACCACATTATTCAACTTGAGGTAGCTAGGTGGGACAACCACATCTTAAGGTAGCTAGGTGGGACAACCACATCATTCATCTTAAGGTAGCTAGGTGGGACAACCACATCATTCATCTTAAGGTAGCCAGGTGGGACAACCACATCATTCATCTTAAGGTAGCTAGGTGAGACAACCACATCATTCATCTTAAGGTAGCTAGGTGGGACAACCACATCATTAATCTTAAGGTAGCTAGGTGGGACAACCACATCATTAATCTTAAGGTAGCTAGGTGGGACAACCACATCTTAATTAAGGTAGCTAGGTGAGACAACCACATTATTCAACTTGAGGTAGCTAGGTGGGACAACCACATCTTAAGGTAGCTAGGTGGGACAACCACATCATTAATCTTAAGGTAGCTAGGTGGGACAACCACATCATTCATCTTAAGGTAGCTAGGTGGGACAAACACATCATTCATCTTAAGGTAGCTAGGTGGGACAACCACATCTTAAGGTAGCTAGGTGGGACAACCACATCATTCATCTTAAGGTAACTAGGTGAGACAACCACATCATTCATCTTAAGGTAGCTAGGTGGGACAACCACATCTTAAGGTAGCTAGGTGGGACAACCACACCATTCATCTTAAGGTAGCTAGGTGGGACAACCACATCATTCATCTTAAGGTAGCTAGGTGGGACAACCACATCATTCATCTTAAGGTACCTAGGTGGGACAACCACATCTTTCGTCTTAAGGTAGCTAGGTGGGACAACCACATCATTCATCTTAAGGTAGCTAGGTGGGACAACCACATCATTAATCTTAAGGTAGCTAGGTGGGACAACCACATCATTCATCTTAAGGTAGCTAGGTGGGACAACCACATCATTAATCTTATTAAGGTAGCTATGTGGGACAACCACATCATTCATTTTAAGGTAGCTAGGTGGGACAACCACATCATTCATCTTAAGGTAGCTAGGTGGGACAACCACATCATTCATCTTAAGGTAGCTAGGTGGGACAACCACATCATTAATCTTATTAAGGTAGCTAGGTGGGACAACCACATCATTCATCTTAAGGTAGCTAGGTGGGACAACCACATCATTAATCTTATTAAGGTAGCTAGGTGGGACAACCACATCATTCATCTTAAGGTAGCTAGGTGGGACAACCACCTCATTCATGTCAAGGTAGTTAGGTGGGACAACCACATCATTAATCTTAAGGTAGCTAGGTGGGACAACCACATCATTCATCTTAAGGTAGCTAGGTGGGACAACCACATCATTCATCTCAAGGTAGCCAGGTGAGACAACCACATAATTTATCTTAAGGTAGCTAGGTGGGACAAACACATCATTCATCTTATTAAGGTAGCTAGGTGGGACAACCACATCATTCATCTTAAGGTAGCTAGGTGAGACAACCACATCATTAATCTTAATGTAGCTAGGTGGGACAACCACATCATTCATCTTAAGGTAGCTAGGTGGGACAACCACATCATTCATCTTAAGGTAGCTAGGTGGGACAACCACCTCATTCATGTCAAGGTAGTTAGGTGGGACAACCACATCATTCATCTTAAGGTAGCTAGGTGGGACAACCACATCATTAATCTTATTAAGGTAGCTAGGTGGGACAACCACATCATTCATTTTAAGGTAGCTAGGTGGGACAACCACCTCATTCATGTCAAGGTAGTTAGGTGGGACAACCACATCATTCATCTTAAGGTAGCTAGGTGGGACAACCACATCATTCATCTTAAGGTAGCTAGGTGGGACAACCACATCATTCATCTTAAGGTAGCTAGGTGGGACAACCACATCATTAATCTTATTAAGGTAGCTAGGTGGGACAACCACATCATTCATCTTAAGGTAGCTAGGTGGGACAACCCCCTCATTCATGTCAAGGTAGTTAGGTGGGACAACCACATCATTCATCTTAAGGTAGCTAGGTGGGACAACCACATCATTAATCTTATTAAGGTAGCTAGGTGGGACAACCACATCATTCATCTTAAGGTAGCTAGGTGGGACAACCACCTCATTCATGTCAAGGTAGTTAGTTGGGACAACCACATCATTCATCTTAAGGTAGCTAGGTGGGACAACCACATCATTCATCTTAAGGTAGCTAGGTGAGACAACCACATCATTCATCTTAAGGTAGCTAGGTGGGACAACCACATCATTCATCTTATTAAGGTAGCTAGGTGGGACAACCACATCATTCATCTTAAGGTAGCTAGGTGGGACAACCACCTCATTCATGTCAAGGTAGTTAGGTGGGACAACCACATCATTCATCTTAAGGTAGCTAGGTGGGACAACCACATCATTCATCTTAAGGTAGCTAGGTGGGACAACCACATCATTCATCTTAAGGTAGCTAGGTGGGACAACCACCTCATTCATGTCAAGGTAGTTAGGTGGGACAACCACAACATTCATCTTAAGGTAGCTAGGTGGGACAACCACATCATTAATCTTATTAAGGTAGCTAGGTGGGACAACCACATCATTCATCTTAAGGTAGCTAGGTGGGACAACCACCCCATTCATGTCAAGGTAGTTAGGTGGGACAACCACATCATTCATCTTAAGGTAGCTAGGTGGGACAACCACATCATTCATCTTAAGGTAGCTAGGTGAGACAACCACATCATTCATCTTAAGGTAGCTAGGTGGGACAACCACATCATTCATCTTATTAAGGTAGCTAGGTGGGACAACCACATCATTCATCTTAAGGTAGCTAGGTGGGACAACCACCTCATTCATGTCAAGGTAGTTAGGTGGGACAACCACATCATTCATCTTAAGGTAGCTAGGTGGGACAACCACCTCATTCATGTCAAGGTAGTTAGGTGGGACAACCACATCATTCATCTTAAGGTAGCTAGGTGGGACAACCACATCATTCATCTTAAGGTAGCTAGGTGGGACAACCACATCATTCATCTTAAGGTAGCTAGGTGGGACAACCACATCATTAATCTTATTAAGGTAGCTAGGTGGGACAACCACATCATTCATCTTAAGGTAGCTAGGTGGGACAACCCCCTCATTCATGTCAAGGTAGTTAGGTGGGACAACCACATCATTCATCTTAAGGTAGCTAGGTGGGACAACCACATCATTAATCTTATTAAGGTAGCTAGGTGGGACAACCACATCATTCATCTTAAGGTAGCTAGGTGGGACAACCACCTCATTCATGTCAAGGTAGTTAGGTGGGACAACCACATCATTCATCTTAAGGTAGCTAGGTGGGACAACCACATCATTCATCTTAAGGTAGCTAGGTGAGACAACCACATCATTCATCTTAAGGTAGCTATGTGGGACAACCACATCATTCATCTTATTAAGGTAGCTAGGTGGGACAACCACATCATTCATCTTAAGGTAGCTAGGTGGGACAACCACATCATTCATCTTAAGTTAGCTAGGTGGGACAACCACATCATTCATCTTAAGGTAGCTAGGTGGGACAACCACATCATTAATCTTATTAAGGTAGCTAGGTGGGACAACCACATCATTCATCTTAAGGTAGCTAGGTGGGACAACCACCTCATTCATGTCAAGGTAGTTAGGTGGGACAACCACATCATTCATCTTAAGGTAGCTAGGTGGGACAACCACATCATTAGTCTTATTAAGGTAGCTAGGTGGGACAACCACATCATTCATCTTAAGGTAGCTAGGTGGGACAACCACCTCATTCATGTCAAGGTAGTTAGGTGGGAAAACCACATCATTCATCTCAAGGTAGCTAGGTGAGACAACCACATATCACAGGTATAGAAAATACATTTTCCTCAGTAGATTTTAGACATATAATCAAATTTAAACGTCTTACATGTGAAGGTTGACAGTCCACGATGTCAAGCGACCTATCCCCTTCATGACACCAGCCTCCATATTTCTAATGGTGGGTTGATTTCTTCAATGGGACACGTCCCTAACCCTTGTGATATCAAACCCAGCATGACTGTCTGAGCCCCCTCGCTGCACAAGGGGCTTCCTGTGTTCCATATCCTGGGAAGCCAGGTGAGATGCAGTCAAACGGCTGCATAGTGTATGATTGCTACAGGCAGTGGCAGGAGAGCAGTCAGCAGCAACAGAGAGGGAAACAATGATCGTTGCTTGCCTTTCTGTCTCTCCTCTGGCCCCATCAGCTCAACGAGCCACCTGCTGCTATCTGCTACCACACCAAGACCATTTCACTGAGCCAGGGTGAGGAGGAATGGAAGGGCTGACCTCTGACCTAGGAGATAATTCAATTTTGGTAAAATGACCTTCTGACCATGAACTTGAAACAGGAGTCCACGTTCTGAAGAGATATACTCAAACTTCAGGTCTCTGTGCCCTTGTGAATGTTCACTAGTGTCAGGAGATTTTCAAGGTGATAGGTATTCCGTTTATAGCGAAGGACAGTATTTTTTCCCAAGGCATCCATGCATCCTGGCCTTCCTGTACAGTATATCCCCTCCCTCACACCATGATGGAACTGAGATATACCATTTAGTGACAAGACACTAAATCAGCTGACTGATATGTGTACGCACAAGAGAGATGCCTCCGCTTGAAGTGTTATTTTTTTGGGTAATATCACGGAATAACCATGCGTGATCATGGAATCAATCCTTTACAGTTTTTAAATGATTGTTTTTTTTATGTCAATCTCAAGCACATGTTTAGTCACAGACTGCTAAGCGGTAAAATTGATATTAAGAATATTGATTGCGGTGTTAGTACAACCTACATATTTCACAAACGGTATACAAGTCCACCGGAAGGTTCTTCAGTTGAATGATGAACTACCTCTGGACTTGCAATGAGTGTCCTCAAATCCCCCAGGTGCTGAGGACGCATAATCTGTACAACCCCAGGGAAAACATGTGTATCCAGTGATTATATAAAAACATGTTTTGTACCAATTTACTGCTTTAGGACTGTTATCATGAATTTGCAAGAAATAATACTGCATAAATTGGTTATAGCATTTGAGAATGCATTGGTAATACTGCAAATCGAAAAACAGATGACAAAAAGATAGGAGGCCATTAATTAAGTTGTGGTTCCTGTAACAAATCGAATAGGAGTGTGCAGTATCAGCGTCATGGTTATCAAGTAGCTATAATATACAAGAAAAGAGGATAATGTGGTTGGGACTAGTGAGGAGAGAGGAGAGAGAGAGGACTAGTGAGTAGAGAGAAGAGAGAGAGAGGAGAAGTAGAGGACTAGCGAGTAGAAAGGAGAGAGAGAGGAGAGAGAGAGGACTAGCGAGTAGAGAGAGAGGAGAGAGGACAAGTGAGTAGAGAGGAGAAAGAGAGGAGAGAGGACAAGTGAGTAGAGAGGAGAGAGGACTACTGAATAGAGAGGAGAGAGGACTAGTGAGGAGAGAGGACTAGTGAGTAGAGAGGAGAGAGAGGAGAGAGAGGAGAGAGAGGACTAGTGAGTAGAGAAGAGAAAGAGAGGAGAGAGGACAAGTGAGTAGAGAGGAGAGAGGACTACTGAATAGAGAGGAGAGAGGACTAGTGAGTAGAGAGGAGAGAGGACAAGTGAGTAGAGAGGAGAGAGAGAGGAGAGATAGAGGACTAGTGAATAGAGAGGAGAGAGAGAGGAGAGATGACAAGTGAGTAGAGGAGAGAGAGAGGAGAATTAGAGGACTAGTGAATAGAGAGGAGAGAGAGGACTAGTGAGTAGAGAGGAGAGAGGATAAGTGAGTAGAGAGGAGAGAGAGAGGAGAGATAGAGGACTAGTGAATAGAGAGGAGAGAGAGAGGAGAGAGAGGACTAGTGAGTAGAGAGGAGAGAGGACTAATGAGTAGAGAGGAGAGAGAGGAGAGAGGACTAGTGAGTAGAGAGGAGAGAGGAGAGAGAGGAGAGAGGACTAGTGAGTAGAGAGGAGAGAGAGAGGAGAGAGGACTAGTGAGTAGAGAGGAGAGAGGAGAGAGAGGAGAGAGGACTAGTGAGTAGAGAAGAGAAAAAGAGGCGAGAGGACAAGTGAGTAGAGAGGAGAGAGGACTACTTAGTAGAGAGTAGAGAGAGAGGACTAGTGAGTAGAGAGAGGAGAGAGGACTAGTGATTAAAGAGGAGAGAGAGGAGAGAGGACTAATGAGTAGAGAGGAGAGAGAGGAGAGAGGACTAGTGAGTAGAGAGGAGAGAGGAGAGAGAGGAGAGAGGACTAGTGAGTAGAGAGGAGAGAGGAGAGAGGACTAGTGAGTAGAGAGGAGAGAGAGGAGAGAGGACTAGTGAGTAGAGAGGAGAGGGGAGAGAGAGGAGAGAGGACTAGTGAGTAGAGAGGAGAGAGGAGAGAGGACTAGTGAGTAGAGAGGACAGAGGAGAGAGAGGATAGAGGACTAGTGAGTAGAGAGGAGAGAGGAGAGAGAGGAGAGAGGACTAGTGAGTAGAGATGAGAGAGAGAGAGGAGAGAGGAGAGAGGACTAGTGAGTAGAGAGAGGAGAGAGGACTAGTGAGTAAAGAGGAGAGAGGACTAGTGAGTAGAGAGGAGAGAGGACTAGTGGGTAGAGAGGAGAGAGGAGAGAGAGGAGAGAGGACTAGTGAGTAGAGAGGAGAGAGGAGAGGACGAGTGGGTAGAGAGGAGAGAGAGGAGAGAGGACTTGTGAGTAGAGAGGAGAGAGGACTTGCGAGTAGAGAGGAGAGAGGACAAGTGAGTAGAGAGGAGAGAGGACTAGTGAGTAGAGAGGAGAGAGGACTAGTGAGTAGAGAGGAGAGAGGAGATAGAGGAGAGGACTTGTGAGTAGAGAGGAGAGATGATAAGTGAGTAGAGAGGAGAGAGAGAGGAGAGATAGAGGACTAGTGAATAGAGAGGAGAGAGAGAGGAGAGAGAGGACTAGTGAGTAGAGAGGAGAGAGAGGAGAGAGGACTAATGAGTAGAGAGGAGAGAGAGGAGAGAGGACTAGTGAGTAGAGAGGAGAGAGGAGAGAGAGGAGAGAGGACTAGTGAGTAGAGAGGAGAGAGAGAGGAGAGAGGACTAGTGAGTAGAGAGGAGAGAGGAGAGAGAGGAGAGAGGACTAGTGAGTAGAGAAGAGAAAAAGAGGCGAGAGGACAAGTGAGTAGAGAGGAGAGAGGACTACTTAGTAGAGAGTAGAGAGAGAGGACTAGTGAGTAGAGAGAGGAGAGAGGACTAGTGATTAAAGAGGAGAGAGAGGAGAGAGGACTAATGAGTAGAGAGGAGAGAGAGGAGAGAGGACTAGTGAGTAGAGAGGAGAGAGGAGAGAGAGGAGAGAGGACTAGTGAGTAGAGAGGAGAGAGGAGAGAGGACTAGTGAGTAGAGAGGAGAGAGAGGAGAGAGGACTAGTGAGTAGAGAGGAGAGGGGAGAGAGAGGAGAGAGGACTAGTGAGTAGAGAGGAGAGAGGAGAGAGGACTAGTGAGTAGAGAGGACAGAGGAGAGAGAGGATAGAGGACTAGTGAGTAGAGAGGAGAGAGGAGAGAGAGGAGAGAGGACTAGTGAGTAGAGATGAGAGAGAGAGAGGAGAGAGGAGAGAGGACTAGTGAGTAGAGAGAGGAGAGAGGACTAGTGAGTAAAGAGGAGAGAGGACTAGTGAGTAGAGAGGAGAGAGGACTAGTGGGTAGAGAGGAGAGAGGAGAGAGAGGAGAGAGGACTAGTGAGTAGAGAGGAGAGAGGAGAGGACGAGTGGGTAGAGAGGAGAGAGAGGAGAGAGGACTTGTGAGTAGAGAGGAGAGAGGACTTGCGAGTAGAGAGGAGAGAGGACAAGTGAGTAGAGAGGAGAGAGGACTAGTGAGTAGAGAGGAGAGAGGACTAGTGAGTAGAGAGGAGAGAGGAGATAGAGGAGAGGACTTGTGAGTAGAGAGGAGAGATGACTTGCAAGTAGAGAGGAGAGAGGACTTGTGAGTAGAGAGGAGAGAGGACTAGTGAGTAGAGAGGAGAGAGGACTAGTGAGTAGAGAGAGAGGAGAGAGGACTAGTGATTTGAGAGGAGATTTGATTTGTGAGTATGGATGGCCTGACTGGTAAAACCCAACAGAATAGAACATAACATACAAGTTCCCCTTTGGACAGATCATTAACACACCAACACTGTTATGAATTCAGTATCTTTCTCGTTGACTTAAAACAGACAGCCGCCAGTACGTCAATGAACCACATGCACCATAGATTATGTGTTTTGGAGAGAAAATGCAATGAGCGCCACCAGTCAAATGTAGGGAGGCAGCATAGCCTAGTGGTTAGAGCGTTGGACTTATAGCTGAAAGGTTGCTAGTTCGAATCCCTGAGCTGACATGGTACTGTGGTTGTAAAATAAGAATTGGTTCTTAACTGACTTGCCAGGTTAAATAAAGGTTAAATAAATGTACAGTATATTTGCTGGTAGTTACATCAGATTCCTTGTTATGCATACCTACCAATCCACCAATGAATATTCACTGAAGCACATGGACGGAAGCACTGCCTTTCGCTCAGAGGATCTTCAGAGGGATTCCACTGAATCGCTCCCAGCCAACCCACCTCTCTCTCTCTCGCAGCCCACCCACCTCTCTCTCTCTCGCAGCCCACCCACCTCTCTCTCTCTCTCTCTCTCTCTCGCAGCCCACCCAACTCTCTCTCCCTCCCAGCCCACCCACCTCTCTCTCTCCAAGCCCACCCACCTCTCTCTCTCTCCCTCCCAGCCCACCCAACTCTCTCTCCCTCCCAGCCCACCCAACTCTCTCTCTCCCTCCCAGCCCTCCCTCCCTCCCAGCCCACCCACCTCTCTCTCTCTCCCTCCCAGCCCACCCAACTCTCTCTCTCTCTCTCTCCCTCCCAGCCCACCCACCTCTCCCTCTCTCTCTCTCTCTCCCTCCCAGCCCACCCATCTCTCTCTCTCTCTCCCTCCCAGCCCACCTCTCTCTCTCCCTCCCAGCCCACCCACCTCTCTCTCTCTCTCTCTCCCTCCCAGCCCACCCACCTCTCTCTCTCCCTCCCAGCCCACCCACCTCTCTCTCTCTCCCTCACAGCCCACCCACCTCTCCCTCTCTCTCTCTCTCTCCCTGCAAGCCCACCTCTCTCCCTCCCAGCCCACCCACCTCTCTCTCTCTCTCCCTGCCAGCCCACCCACCAATCTCTCTCGCTCTCTCTCTCCCTGCCAGCCCACCCACCAATCTCTCTCGCTCTCTCTCTCCCTCCCAGCCCACCCAACTCTCTCTCCCTCCCAGCCCACCCAACTCTCTCTCTCTCCCTCCCTCCCAGCCCACCCACCTCTCTCTCTCTCCCTCCCAGCCCACCCAACTCTCTCTCCCTCCCAGCCCACCCACCTCTCTCTCTCTCTCGCCCACCCACCTCTCTCTCTCTCTCTCTCCCTCCCAGCCCACCCACCTTTCCCTCTCTCTCTCTCTCTCCCTCCCAGCCCACCCATCTCTCTCTCTCTCTCCCTCCCAGCCCACCCACCTCTCTCTCTCTCTCTCTCCCTCCCAGCCCACCCACCTCTCTCTCTCCCTCCCAGCCCACCCACCTCTCTCTCTCTCCCTCACAGCCCACCCACCTCTCCCTCTCTCTCTCTCTCTCCCTGCAAGCCCACCTCTCTCTCTCTCCCTCCCAGCCCACCCACCTCTCTCTCTCTCTCCCTGCCAGCCCACCCACCAATCTCTCTCGCTCTCTCTCTCCCTGCCAGCCCACCCACCAATCTCTCTCGCTCTCTCTCTCCCTGCCAGCCCACCCACCCACATCTCTGTCTCTCTCTCCCTGCCAGCCCACCCACCCACCCACCTCTCTCTCTCTCCCTCCCAGCCCACCCACCTCTCTCTCTCTCCCTCACAGCCCACCACCTCTCTCTCTCTCTCACAGCCCACCCACCTCTCTCTCTCTCCCTCCCAGCCAACCCACCTCTCTCTCTCTCTCCCTCCCAGCCAACCCACCTCTCCCTCTCTCTCTCTCTCTCTCTCCCTGCCAGCCCACCTCTCTCTCCCTCTCTCTCCCTCCCAGCCCACCCACCTCTCTCTCTCTCTCTCCCTGCCAGCCCACCCACCCATCTCTTTCGCTCTCTCTCTCCCTGCCAGCCCACCCACCCACATCTCTGTCTCTCTCCCTCCCAGGCCACCCACCCACATCTCTGTCTCCCATCTCTCTCTCTCTCCCTGCCAGCCCACCCACCCACATCTCTGTCTCCCATCTCTCTCTCTCTCCCTCCCAGCCCACCCACCAACATCTCTCTCTCTCATCTCTCTCTCCCACCTCTCTCACATCTCTCTCCCATCTCTCTCTCTCTCTCTCTCTCTCTCTCTGCCAGCCAGCCCACCCACCCATCCCAGCTAGCCTTTAGTTATTAATCAGGTTGAACTCCTCAAATGGTGGCAAAAAAAAATGTCCAGGGGTGTCTAGGTACTTCAGAAAGTTGAGAGCTGCTTGCTAACATATCAGGTTGAGATGGTCCTTGAGGGAGAGTGAGGTGAGGAAACACTACTATAATGACAGAAGGTTTTATTTAACTACCTTGCAGCAGCACTAGGAAATGAAAAACATCTACCCATCGTAAATTATATTACACCCTCCGCACAGCCCATGATGGCTTGTGGATTTTCCTGAAAATAGTTTTTGGGGGCCACATTAGAATGGGCTACAAATATGAAAGTGTGAGTGAGTGAGTGAGTGAGTGAGTGAGTGAGTGAGTGAGTGAGTGAGTGAAATTGTCCATACCAAGCTTCACATGCACACTGTCTTAGCATTGAAATACTCAGTCAGAATCCTCTAGCAGACAAGTGACTGCTTTCAATAATGGCGTTCGGCAGCGACATTTAATCAGTAGCACGCAGCCCAATGCTGAACCCAGGGATGATTTCTGTTCTTCTGGGCTAAATGCATTTTCATTTCTTTTACATTGTACAGACGATCAAAGCATTTATCTGAGTTGTTTTTCTTCACTCTGTATATAAAGCATGTTATCTTCCACAGCCCGAGGATGTGATCAAAACAACTCCCAACAGCCACAATAGTCCTACTGTAAATATCTAATTGACCACGATAAACTCTACATCACAGCTTCCTGTTCCTTTAGTATGGTTTCCTTCTATTATCAGATTTTTAGGGCGTATGCCAGTGCATATACGGTCAGACAGTAGATAGTAGTGTACAAATTAAACCGTTTAACTGTGGACACCACCAGGGACTTCTGCTATGATTGACGGAGTACCTCTGGGGATGCTCGGCTAAAAGCCACTGCTGGTCCCAGAGGTACGGGGAATTAAACCGTTTATCGTCCCTTATCAAATTAACCAGTCTATTGAGCACTTGATTGTTTATTAAAGACCTTAAGATGCAATCACATATTAATAAACCCGTTACCCGTTTTAAACCACTTTTCCAATTAGGAACAAAAGCATTCAGTCATGTTCCTCAGAAACAATGGTGTTCTTCACAAACAGGAAAACTTAGTTTGAAGATATCTGCTCAGAGCAGCCCATTGCTTCTACTGTACATAACTGAGAGTGGATGCCCACAGTGCCCCCTACAGGGAATTACTATACACTACGAATTAAACTGAACAGACCCAACTGAACTGGCTTGCACTGCAGAACAGGGCCTTAGAGTAGGAATACTCCTTATAGAAAATGCAAGCTCTAGTGATACAGCTACGAAGACAGGTAGGAGCTGTGATCATGCTCAAATTAGTCGGTTTTTTTTTAGAAACAAAAACAATACATTTAATTGAACTTCCTGTTGTAGGTAGAAATGGCACCTCCGTTTTTGAACCACCTCTAGTCAAGATTTCACTTTGGTTAAAACAGCTGCTTCATCCATCAATGACTTTTCATCCTGTGGAACCTGATTACGACACAAACGATGAGTCACAGATATTAGTATGAATTACGCAACATTCAACACATCTACACTCAACACATCTACATTCAACACATCTACACTCGACACATCTACACTCAACACATCTACACTCAACACATCTACACTCAACACATCTACACTCAACACATCTACACTCAACACATCTACATTCAACACATCTCCACTCAACACATTTAGACTCAAAACATCTACACATCTACACTCAACACATCTACACTCAACACATCTACACTCAACACATCTACACTCGACACATCTACACTCGACACATCTACACTCGACACATCTACACTCGACACATCTACACTCAACACATCTACATTCAACACATCTACATTCAACACATCTACACTCAACACATCTACACTCAACACATCTACATTCAACACATCTACACTCGACACATCTACACTCAACACATCTACACTCAAACACATCTGCACTCAACACATCTACACTCAAACACATCTGCACTCAACACATCTGCACTCGACACATCTACACTCAACACATCTACACTCAACACATCTACACTCAACACATCTACACTCAAACACATCTACATTCGACACATCTACCCTCGACACATCTACACTCGACACATCTACACTCAACACATCTACACTCAACACATCTACACTCAACACATCTACATTCAACACATCTACACTCGACACATCTACACTCGACACATCTACACTCGACACATCTACACTCGACACATCTACACTCGACACATCTACACTCAACACATCTACACTCAACACATCTCCACTCGACACATCTACACTCGACACATCTACACTCGACACATCTACACTCGACACATCTACACTCGACACATCTACACTCGACACATCTACACTCGACACATCTACACTCGACACATCTACACTCAACACATCTACACTCAACACATCTCCACTCAACACATTTAGACTCAAAACATCTACACATCTACACTCTACACATCAACACATCTACACTCAAACACATCTACACTCAACACATCTACACATCTACACTCAACACATCTACACTCAACACATCTACACTCAACACATCTACACTCAACACATCTACACTCAACACATCTACACCAGTAGAAATGAAGAACCAGTTCCGTAAACGCAGACTTGACATGGTGTTATTCTAATGCTAATTTAGACGAAGCTGGGTAAATCCTGGTGGAGACAGACATAGATTAACAACCCTCCCGTGATGATATAAAGGCTGCATCCATCTGCAGTGTAATAAAAATGGCAATCTTGCAGCTTGGTCCATATTAAATAAGATATGCTTAAGTCTTTAATGACCCAGCAGCTCGTTAGGCAGGCAGGCAGGCTGGTTCTCTCTCTCTCTCTCTCTCTCTCTCTCTCTCTCTCTCTCTCTCTCTCTCTCTCTCTCTCTCTCTCTCTCTCTCTCTCTCTCATTCCCTGCCCACAGTTTCTCTCTCACTCCCCCCCTCTCTCTCTCTCTCTCGCTCTCTCTCTCTCTCTCTCTCTCTCTCACTCTCTTTCTCATTCCCTGCCCACAGTATCTCTCTCTCACCCCCCCCCCTCTCTCTCTCATCAGAAAACAAACATGTCTCTGGTTAATGTCATCTTCCATTTAAATAGACTACTTTGAAAAAGCACCTAACCACTACAACTCTGAACAAAAATATAAACATGAACATGTAAAGTGTTGGTCCCGTGTTTCATGAGCTGAAATAAAAGATCCCAGAAATGTTCCAGATGCACGAAAAAGCTTATTTCTCTCAATTGTTGTGCACAAATTAGCGAGAATTTCTCCTATGCCAAGATAATCCATCCACCTGACAGGCGTGGCAAATCAAGAAGCTGATTCAACAGCATGATCATTACACAGGGGCACCTTGTGCAGGGAACAATAAAAGGCCACACTAAAATGTGCCGTTTTGTCACAACAACACAATGCCACAGATGTCTCAAGTTTTGAGGGAGCGTGCAATTGGCATGCCGACTGCAAGAATGTTGGCCATAAGTCGCCTCCAACGTAGTTTTAGAGAATTTGGCAGTACATCCAACTTGCCTCACAACCACATACCAAGTGTATGGCATTGTGTGGGCGAGCAGTTTGCTGTTGTCAACGTTGTGAACAGAATGCCCCATGGTAAAGGTGGGTTTATGGTATGGGAAGGCATAAGCTACGGACAACGAACACAATTGCATTTTATCGATTGCAATTTGAATGCACAGAGATACCGAGACGAGATCCTGATGCCCATTGTCGTGCCATTCATCCGTCGCCATCACCTCATGTTTCAGCATGATAATGCACGGCCCCATGTCGCAACGATCTGGACACAATTCTCGGAAGCTGAAAATGTCCCAGTTCCCACCAATATCCAGCAACAGCCATTGAAGAGGAGTGGGACAACGTTCCACAGGCCACAATCAACAGCCTGAGATGTGTCGTGCTGCATGAGGCAAATGGTGGTCACACCAGATACCGACTGGTTTTCTGATCCACTCTCGTACTGTTTTTAACTATCTGTGACCAACCGATTAATTTCTGTATTCCCTGTCATGTGAAATCCATAGATTAGGGCCTAATGAATTCATTTCAATTGATTGATTTCCTCACAGGAATCTTTGAAAGAGTTGCATGTTGCGTTAATATTTTTGTTCAGTATACATCATGTGACTCAGAGATATAAGGCAGTTCAGGACAACAACAATGAAATCTCTTTCTCTCGTGCCTACATGATAAAACTAATGTCACCCATTCGGGTGACACTCTGAAAACCATGAATTATAATTCATTTTCAACTTTTTATTATGAGTATCGCAGAGTGCCTGGAAACAGCCGTTAGCCGTAGCACATCGGCCACACACCGTAAACCTCAGAGGTGCTCTACTGCTATTAAAAAACAGGTTACCAAAGTACGTAGAAGTGTAAACAAGTCATTTTGCGTCCTACACCTGGTACGTCGTCTGATACACAACGGCTTTTCAGCCAATCAGCAACCAGGAGTCAAACTACCAGGTTTAATAATATGTCTACCAGCTGCAAACGGCCCTCCTCTCATCGGGTACATTGAAGATGACCTTTCCCCCTCTTTTTCTTCACCAAGTCCTCTACAGAGACATTGAAACTGCTTTCTTGACCCAGTTTTCGTGGTTTATGTCCTGTACTTCTGAACTATGTCAATTCTCACATCATTTATTTTTCCTCTAATTTACAACTGTCCCCCCCCCCCCCCCCCCCCCCCCTGTCGCCAACTGTTGATGATGCCTCTCATTCCATCCCCCCATGAATCCAGGAGCAGGGAGCTAATCCACATGATGTGTGTGCTAAGTGGAACCATTCCATCTAGGAAAGCCTCTCTTCGCCACACAGAATAGACCTTCATGCTGAGATGGCTTTAATGACTTTTTAATGGGTCTATTATGCTTTCGCTTTTAACGATGTACTTACAACGGCTCTAATCATTTTATTGGAATGATGAATGATTGAGAAAAGGGTAACATTAATTTAATTTACAGTTCAGTCTTCCGTCGTCTTTAGAGGCCTGCCGAGGAGAAGAGGAGTGAGAGGAGAGAGGACAACAGGCAACAGCAGACACAGTGTACACCCTGGAAAGTAGACGTGCGTAATTTATGATGGCTGCATTGTTGTTTTCCCCTCATCACTAATTAGACGCCTTTTGTGTCGTCTACTGATTTCTGTGTCCAAGAGACAATGCTGCATTAACAAGACAAGCTACTGTCTGCATCCACTCCATATCATTCATCTCTCACAAAATGATTACTTGGGGGAACTGGCTGTTCTCAGGCAAGGATGCTACAGATCCCGTAGTTCTGCTGTTGACCCATACACATATACATAAACCCATACATAGACCCATACATAGACCCATACATAGACCCATACACATATACATAAACCCATACATAGACCCATACATTACTAATTGGTGTCATTTTGAATGATGGCAGTCAGTTTTATTCTTTGCACACACACACACGTACACTGAGTGTACAAAATACTAAACAAAAACGTCCTAATATTGAGTTGCACTTCATTTGTTTTGCCCTCAGAACAGCCTCAATTCGTCGGGGGCATGGGACTCTACAAGGTGTCCAAAGCTTTCCACAGGGGATGCTGGTCCATTTTGACTCAAATGCTTCCCACAGTTGTGTCAAGTTGGCTGGATGTCCTTTGGATGGTGGACCATTCTTGATACACATAGGAAACTGTTGAGCGTGAAAAACCCAGCAGTGTTGCAGTTCTCGACACAGTCAAACCGGTGCGCCTGGCCCCTACTACCATACCTCGTTCAAAGGCACTTAAATATTTTGTCTTGCCCATTTACCCTCTGAATGGCAAACATACACAATCCATGTCTCAATTGTCTCCAGGCTTAAAAATCGTTCTTTAACCTCGTCTCCTCCCCTTCATCTACACGGATTGAAGTGGATTTAACAAGTGACGTCAATAAGGGATCATAGTTTTCATCCGGATTCATCTGGTCAGTCTGTGTCATGGAAAGAGCCGGTGTTTCTAATGTTCTGTTTACTCAGTGTACTCATATGCTGATGCTCTCTGCAACAGCAAATTAGGTTGTTGTCTCATCATTAATGCAAAATGTATGCCTGCTGCATCTGGAAAGATCATAGTTGAACACAAAATAATATTTGATGTGATCATAAGAAGTCTGAGGTACGCCTACATTGATGAGTGTTTGTTCATGTGCACAGACACCTTGCTGTAAAGATAAAACATGGCCATTGCCTTGGTAGTGTTTGCGAATGTTCATGTATGAATCAGTAATTAACCGGTCTGTCCCCTTCACACTGCTCCTTCCCATTCCTTAGGACAGCTGAACTAGCAAATCTCTTTCAATTGGACATGTTCTCATTTTCAGAGTTTCTGCTACTGTTTGTTTTCTTGAACTACTATCCGATATCAAAGTATTTTTTTTTCTATGCTGTCCACACAGAAAGAAAACACTGTGAGCTGATGAGCAAGAAAGATAGGCACCGTATGAACAATATGGCCTGTATGGGGGGGATGGAGGAAAGGGGAAGGAGGGAGGGAGGGAGTAAGGGAGAGGGGGAGGGATGGAGGGGGAGAGGGGGAAGGGAGAGATGGAGAGGGGGAGGGATGGAGGAAAGGGGAAGGAGGGAGGGAGTAAGGGAGGGGGGGGGGTGGAGGGGGAGAGGGGGGAGGGATGGAGGAAAGGGGAAGGAGGGAGGGAGGGAGTAAGGGTGAGGGGGAGGGAGGGATGGAGCGGGGAGAGGGGGGAGAGGGGAGGGAGGGAGGGAGGGAGGGAGGGAGGGAGGGAGATGGGGGAGGGAGGGACGGAGCGGGGAGAGGGGGAGGGAGGGAGAAAGGGGGAGAGGAGGAAGAGGGGAGGACGTTAATCTCAGCGGAACAGCATGATGCTGCAGTACCTAATTGCCCGACAGAAAAAAGCAACCCTGTCTATTATGGAAGGGGCTGAAATCATGCAAATAGGTAGAAAGGCTGGGAGATAAGACAAACGCCAGCTGTTCCCACCCTGCCTGCAGCACAGAGATATCTCTGAGAGGAGCATGGGAGGCCTGTCAAGGCCTGGCTGCTGGACCTTCGTGGGGGAGCCGTCATCTTCTGTCCACAGCTTGGCTCTGGGAATCACGAGGTTATTACCCACCAGACGTTCAGCGCTATGGGGGAATTGGTCCAGTGTTATAGTTACAACAGCATTAAGGTCATATTTATCAGCACACTGAAGAGAAGGTATGTCATGAGTAATCGGAGACTGACAGCCAATGAGGGTTTGGGATGATTTAGCAGGCAAGGGTATTAAATGAATGGCACGCCACCATCTACCACCGAAACGGTCTTAGGAGAGTAAACAGCCATCTTTGCCAAGTTAGATATAGATTTCTGTAGAGTGCACCAGACTCTCAGCAAGTCCCTCAGGCAATGGACACGGACAGGCAGACCTACAGTAGTAGCAGCTTACTCCAGCACTTACAACACAAGCTGTGAAGTTAGATTTTCTTCCTCAAAGGCAAGCAGCATAATGTTGAAGATGTAACAGCATCGAGGAGTCCAGTCAATATCTAACCTATGGAAACAATACAACGGTTTTCGTGGATAATTCAGCTCAAGTGCCTCTGTAAAACAGACACAGAAACAGACACAGAAACAGACGCTCGTTGCCCCCTGGTGGAGAGAGTTCTGTTGTGCTAAACACAGTCAGAATGCAAGTAGTGTCCGAGCACACAGGTCCGTCTGGTGTACACCGAGCACACAGGTCCGTCTGGTGTACACCGATCACACAGGTCCGTCTGGTGTAGACCGAGCACACAGGTCCGTCTGGTGTACACCGATCACACAGGTCTGTCTGGTGTAGACCGAGCACACAGGTCTGTCTGGTGTAGACCGAGCACACAGGTCTGTCTGGTGTACACCGATCACACAGGTCTGTCTGGTGTAGACCGATCACACAGGTCTGTCTGGTGTAGACCGAGCACACAGGTCTGTCTGGTGTACACCGATCACACAGGTCTGTCTGGTGTAGACAGAGCACACAGGTCTGTCTGGTGTAGACCGAGCACACAGGTCTGTCTGGTGTAGACCGAGCACACAGGTCTGTCTGGTGTAGACCGAGCACACAGGTCTGTCTGGTGTAGACCGAGCACACAGGTCTGTCTGGTGTACACCGAGCACACAGGTCTGTCTGGTGTAGACCGAGCACACAGGTCTGTCTGGTGTAGACCGAGCACACAGGTCTGTCTGGTGTAGACCGAGCACACAGGTCTGTCTGGTGTAGACCGAGCACACAGGTCTGTCTGGTGTAGACCGAGCACACAGGTCTGTCTGGTGTAGACCGAGCACACAGGTCTGTCTGGTGTAGACCGAGCACACAGGTCCGTCTGGTGTAGACCGAGCACACAGGTCCGTCTGGTGTACACCGAGCACACAGGTCTGTCTGGTGTAGACCGAGCACACAGGTCTGTCTGGTGTAGACCGAGCACACAGGTCTGTCTGGTGTAGACCGAGCACACAGGTCTGTCTGGTGTACACCGAGCACACAGGTCTGTCTGGTGTACACCGAGCACACAGGTCCGTCTGGTGTAGACCGAGCACACAGGTCCGTCTGGTGTACACCGAGCACACAGGTCTGTCTGGTGTACACCGAGCACACAGGTCCGTCTGGTGTAGACTGAGCACACAGGTCCGTCTGGTGTACACCGATCACACAGGTCTGTCTGGTGTAGACCGATCACACAGGTCTGTCTGGTGTAGACCGATCACACAGGTCTGTCTGGTGTAGACCGATCACACAGGTCTGTCTGGTGTAGACCGATCACACAGGTCTGTCTGGTGTAGACCGATCACACAGGTCTGTCTGGTGTAGACCGATCACACAGGTCTGTCTGGTGTAGACCGATCACACAGGTCTGTCTGGTGTAGACCGAGCACACAGGTCCGAGTCTGTTTCATGTGGCCACGGTTACAGTGTCTAAACTGCAAGGACAATAGACTGACCTTTTCCAGTGGTTTAAGCGTTGTAGCGTAAGTAAACTGTGGAATTTTTTTAGTTTTTATTATCTAATGGTAGGACCAAATATCTGATTGTGACTAACATTTTAAATGTTCAAAATTATTTTAGGGCAAGTATTACTTTGTAGACTAATTGCATGTGAGTGGACAGCCGACTAGAAACTAGAAATCCTTTAGAAAACACTTGTCATGCAAACGGACAGATTTCCTGCCATTCTTGCCAATAAAACATAGAGAGTTGACCGTTTTTGAAAGGTAACACTGTCACAAACCTTCCAAGTTGTGAAATTGGACAGTTGGTAAACATCAATCCATCAAATGTATTTATAAAGCCCTTTTTATTTATTTTACATCAGCCGATGTCACAAACTGATGTACAGAAACCCAGCTTAAAACCCCAAACAGCAAGCAACGCTGTTTGCCCTTTCTATTGGATCCATGTTGGAACAAAGATGTTGAACACAAAGCACTTAGACACTTTCCAAAGTCTTTTACTTGTAACTATAGTAACAATTGCATCACTGTAATGTTCTTCTAAAGCTCTCCTGTCTGGGTTCTGACCTCTACGTATCACAAACTGGGTTCTGACCTCTACGTATCACAAACTGGGTTCTGACCTCTGACCTCTACGTATCACAAACTGGGTTCTGACCTCTACGCATCACAAACTGGGTTCTGACCTCTGACCTCTACGTATCACAAACTGGGTTCTGACCTCTACGCATCACAAACTGGGTTCTGACCTCTGACCTCTACGTATCACAAACTGGGTTCTGACCTCTACGCATCACAAACTGGGTTCTGACCTCTGACCTCTACGTATCACAAACTGGGTTCTGACCTCTACGTATCACAAACTGGGTTCTGACCTCTACGTATCACAAACTGGGTTCTGACCTCTGACCTCTACGTATCACAAACTGGGTTCTGACCTCTACGCATCACAAACTGGGTTCTGACCTCTGACCTCTACGTATCACAAACGGGGTTCTGACCTCTACGCATCACAAACTGGGTTCTGACCTCTGACCTCTACGTATCACAAACTGGGTTCTGACCTCTACGCATCACAAACTGGGTTCTGACCTCTGACCTCTACGTATCACAAACTGGGTTCTGACCTCTACGCATCACAAACTGGGTTCTGACCTCTGACCTCTACGTATCACAAACTGGGTTCTGACCTCTACGTATCACAAACTGGGTTCTGACCTCTACGTATCACAAACTGGGTTCTGACCTCTACGCATCACAAACTGGGTTCTGACCTCTGACCTCTACGTATCACAAACGGGGTTCTGACCTCTACGCATCACAAACTGGGTTCTGACCTCTGACCTCTACGTATCACAAACTGGGTTCTGACCTCTACGTATCACAAACTGGGTTCTGACCTCTGACCTCTACGTATCACAAACTGGGTTCTGACCTCTACGCATCACAAACTGGGTTCTGACCTCTACGCATCACAAACTGGGTTCTGACCTCTACGTATCACAAACTGGGTTCTGACCTGTGACCTCTACGTATCACAAACTGGGTTCCGACCTCTACGTATCACAAACTGGGTTCTGACCTCTGACCTCTACGTATCACAAACTGGGTTCTGACTTCAGTGAGAGATCCACAGACGTCTAACCCAGAGGACCACTCTTGTTCTCTCTATTGACAAAGTCTGCAGTGATGGACCTGAACAGTTTGTTCTCAATGTCACTTCTTTTCTAAATGAAATGTATGTTAAGAGATTGATTAAAGTAGTCAAGCTACACAACATCGACCTCCAGAGATGGGGAGAGGGGAAAGAAGAGATGAAAAGGAAAAGGACAGAGACAAGAAGAGGAGACAGAGAGGAGAGGAAGAGAGTGAAAGAAGAGGAAGAGAGACAGAGAAGAGGAAGAGAGCTGTAGGAAAGGAAGAGAGCAAGAGAAGAGGAAGACAGAGAGAGAAGAGGAAGAGAGTGAGAGAAGAGGAAGACAGCGAGAGAAGAGGAAGACAGCGAGAGAAGAGGAAGAGAGACGGAAAGGGTGGGTGTATGTAAAAAGTTAATTTGATGTGCTGAAAATGATTGATGACAGGCCCCTTGAAGTCTACTCAATTCCCTGACACTTACGAGAGATGGCCAACAGCAGAATGCCAAGTGAGAGCGAAGCTCATCATGAAAAGCTGAATCGCACTGATGGCCTCATTTGCATTGCCAGTTTATATACAGTTGAAGTCGGAAGTTTAAATACACCTTAGACAACTACATTTAAACTCTAATAGCTTGACTTTGCTGTCCTTAAGCCATTTTGCCACAACTTTGGAAGTATGCTTGGGGTAATTGTCCATTTGGAAGACCCATTTGCGACCAAGCTTTAACTTTCTGACTGACGTCTTGAGATGTTGCTTCAATATATCCACATAATTTTCCTGCCTCATGACGCCATCTATTTTGTGAAGTGCACCAGTCCCTCCTGCAGCAAAGCACAACATGATGCTGCCACCGCAGTGCTTCACGGTTGGGATGGTGTTCTTCGGCTTGCAAGCCTCCCCTTTTTCCTCCAAATACAACGGTGGTCATTATGGCCAAACAGTTCTATTTTTGTTTCATCAGACCAGAGGACAATTCTCCAAAAAGTAACATCTTTGTCCCCATGTGCAGTTTCAAACCGTCGTCTGGCTTTTTTATGGCGGGTTTGGAGCTGTAGCTTCTTCCTTGCTGAGCGGGATTTGTTTTACTGTGGCTATAGATACTTTTGAACCTGTTTCCAGTATCCAGTATCTTCACAAGGCCCTTTGCTGTTGTTCTTCAGATACACTGCTAAAGCCGCTAACTTGGAGACACTGCTAAAGCCGCTAACTTGGAGACAATGCTAAAGCCGCTAACTTGGAGACACTGCTAAAGCCGCTAACTTGGATACACTGCTAAAGCCGCTAACTTGGATACACTGCTAAAGCCGCTAACTTGGAGATACTGCTAAATCCGCTAACTTGGATACACTGCTAAAGCCGCTAACTTGGATACACTGCTAAAGTCGCTAACTTGGAGACACTGCTAAAGCCGCTAACTTGGAGACACTGCTAAAGCCGCTAACTTGGAGATAATGCTAAAGCCGCTAACTTGGAGATACTGCTAAAGCCGCTAACTTGGAGATACTGGTAAAGCCGCTAACTTGGAGATACTGCTAAAGCCGCTGACTTGGAGATACTGCTAAAGCCGCTAACTTGGATACACTGCTAAAGCCGCTAACTTGGAGATACTGCTAAAGCCGCTAACTTGGAGATACTGCTAAAGCCGCTAACTTGGAGATACTGCTAAAGCCGCTGACTTGGAGATACTGCTAAAGCCGCTATCTTGGAGACACTGCTAAAGCCGCTGACTTGGAGATACTGCTAAAGCCGCTAACTTGGATACACTGCTAAAGACGCTAACTTGGATACACTGCTAAAGCCACTAACTTGGAGATACTGCTAAATCCGCTGACTTCCTGTCTCAATCTGAAGAACTGAAATAGTAGCTATAGATCCCGTAGCGTAACGTTCAACCTTGAGGCTGTCAAAACAACGTCTCTGTTACTTAGTCACATCTCGACAAGCAAGTTTGAGCACAACTCTAATCACTGTGGAAGTTGGGGAATGATGGCTAATTAATAATTAGTGCATGTTGCATAATCAAGTAGCATTGACAAAGACATGTTGGTAATTATGAGTCAACGGTGACTAATTACAGTGCTATTAGCTTCACAAGACTGACAAAAACCTCAGATAGATGCACACTTGATCATTTGACTTGAATCTCGAGAATTCAAACGTGGCCAAACACAGACTGCCACTTTCAAGGTTGCAAAGGACCGAGAATGGATTCAATGAAACCAAGAAAACACACGTCCAGTTTCGGTTTACAGAGAAAACTACCCAGTGGCATCTAATGGCAGCAGTGATATGTAACAATGCTACTTAATATAATGTTTACATACCCTACATTACTCATCTCATATGTATATGTATATACTGTACTCTATATCATCTACTGCATCTTTATGTAATACATGTATCACTAGCCACTTTAAACTATGCTATTTAATACAATGTTTACATACCCTACATTACTCATCTCATATGTATATGTATATACTGTACTCGATACCACCTACTGCATCTTGCCTAAGCCGTTCTGTACCATCACTCATTCATATATCTTTATGTACACATTCTTTATCCCTTTACACTTGTGTGTATAAGGTAGTAGTTTTGGAATTGTTAGGGTTAGATTACTCGTTGGTTATTACTGCGTTGTCGGAACTAGAAGCACAAGCATTTCGCTACACTCGCGTTAACATCTGCTAACCGTGTGTATGTGACGAATAACATGTGATTTGATGTTGATATCATGTACTTTTGGCTTAGCTGAGGTCATTGAGTGACCTCGTCGATTGAGGCAGTTCAATTTATGAGTCATTTTTTTGTTTTATACGTTGTGTATATATTTATATATATTTATATATATATTTATATATATATTTATATATATTTTTTAAACCTTCAACTGCAGCAGTTCTTGAAAAAAGGAGGAAATGTTGACAGGAACCTATCACTCATATACTGTACGAGTGAGCCGTTCATCACAAGTTCCTGGTATTGATGAAATACCAATCACAGTCTCCTCGCCCGCAGGGTTAAGATTATCGTGTAGAATAACATGATCAACATCATCCCTACAAGTCATTTCCTGAAGTAATGAATCCCCTTCCTGACGGAATAACACTAACGGAAGAGTACCTCACACCATCCAAAATACCCCCCCCCCCCCCCCCCCCCCCCCCCTATTCTAGTCTTTATGCTCTAGGCAAACTAACATTTTATTATTGGTTAAACCCCTGGACAGAATTCAATGATAATTATTGTGTATGAAAATACCACTCCTTTAAATAGAGAGATCCAATGATATGAGATCAAACAGTTAAAAGATCTTTGTTAGTGTGTGTGATGTGCGAGTGATCGTTTAGTTAATCATATTTAGAATGCTTATTAGGTGCTCTGCTGTTTCAATGGACTTTCTCTGACCTGGCATTGTAACATGGCTTATCCTCCATCAAACTTCCATTATCATCTTGAGCTTGTGTTTTGTTATAAACTACGTTATCTTACGCTAAAGTTCAAAATTAATAATTCATTATTTAACCTTTACAGTTCAAAACACCGACTGTTGCGTTCTCTCAAAACCAATTAAACCTCTTGGTATTTTCTTCTAACGCAGACACTGTCAACTACAAAATGGATGAAAGAAACCACTTCAATGGAGTAATCGTCTGTAATTACTTGTGACACAGCACACTCTGAAAGCAAGGTCACTTTGGCCATATCTGCTGCTATCAATGGTAAAATATTCAGATTGTTTAATTTTATCAATAGAACTGGGGGGGGGGGGGGGGGGGGGGTCTGTCAGCATGTTTGGACCACCAGTATGACGTGTAGGAATATCTGTACCTCTATCATAATATGTAGGGTAGGTGGAACTCACTTAATGCTTTCTACTTTCCAAGTACAAATGGGCCTATAGTACATTTAACTGAACATACAGTAACTGACACTTACAAACATGCCATAGCTGACTGGGTAGGCCATCAATCACTGCATCCTGGCTGTGTACACAGAGGCATGGATACGACCTCTTTCTCTATCTCAAATAGTGCTGCCATTTTAAATGTCTATGTGTTCTCATGATCACAGAAGGTAATCTAGAGCCACATTTCACGCTGGATCATTTCAGTAAATCAGGGGAAAATTGGAAATTACATAAAGACTGGACAATAAAGCCATCGGATATAATTTGGATAACTTACAGTAGACTACTTTACAGTAGACTAGTTCACAGTAGATTAATTCACAGTAATCTAGTTTACAGTAGGCTAGTTTACAGTAGACTAGTTTACAGTAGATGGGTTCACAGTAGACTAGTTTACAGTAGACTAGTTCACAGTAGACTAGTTTACAGTAGACTAGTTCACAGTAGGCTAGTTTACAGTAGACTAGTTCACAGTTATCTAGTTTACAGTAGGCTAGTTTACAGTAGACTAGTTTACAGTAGATGGGTTCACAGTAGACTAGTTTACAGTAGACTAGTTCACAGTAGACTAGTTCACAGTAGACTAGTTTACAGTAGACTAGTTTACAGTAGACTAGTTTACAGTAGACTAGTTTACAGTAGACTAGTTTACAGTAGACTAGTTTACAGTAGATGGGTTCACAGTAGACTAGTTTACAGTAGACTAGTTCTCAGTAGACTAGTTCACAGTAGACTAGTTTACAGTAGACTAGTTTACAGTAGACTAGTTTACAGTAGACTAGTTTACAGTAGACTAGTTTACAGTAGACTAGTTTACAGTAGACTAGTTCACAGTAGACTAGTTCACAGTAGACTAGTTCACAGTAGACTAGTTTACAGTAGACTAGTTTACAGTAGACTAGTTTACAGTAGACTAGTTCACAGTAGACTAGTTCTCAGTAGACTAGTTTACAGTAGACTAGTTCACAGTAGAAAATAGCATAATGGAATTTCAGATTCCTTGGGCCAAGTCGTGTCTTATTACAGTGAATCTACCTATAACTATACAATCAGAGATGATTTCAGCCCACCTCCTTTCTCTCATTTCAGGACGTATTTCTCTGAAGTGGTATATAAAGACCAGTGAATCTAGGATGGGTCTTCATTATGTGGTATGGGAGGGCAAGCAGTAGAAAAAATAACAGAGTACTTTGGAACCACTGAAAGGTTTAATCACAGAATTAAATTGAAATAATTGCTTGAAATAGTCATTAGTCAAAAATGACAATTTCATTTAAATTATAGATATGTACATATCTGCCTCCATTTGGTTAGTCCCATTTTTAAAAGCCACTGTCCATTTGAATAAGTAATAACATGTAACCTTATTCAATCTGCCCTGGAATGAATTCATCAAGACGCATTCAAGTCCCTCTTTTGTCCCAAAATGTTAATAAGGGCTTCCTCTTGCTTTATGCCAAGCATTAAATTAATTAAATTGGATTAAAAAAATAATAATCTTAAATCCCTATGAAATTAATCTAAATCAACATGTAACCCATAACTATTAAACATTTCCTTCGGGATATTGAGTTGAGCTGTCGCTCAACCCTTTCCACCATTGGCTACTCGGCAGTAATCTTTGGGATACGGGGAAAAAAAAAAAAAACAGGACAAATATTCTTGGAATTGATCCACATTAGTGTAGTCTCTCCATACTGTACATTGATGAACCACTGTAAGTAACAGGACCTACCCAACTATTCACCATCTCACAGAGATCCAAGTAAAGGCCGTTATATTTCCCTCCAACAGTGAAGGAGAAGGTAATATCCCAGATGGCATCTCTCAGGGTTGACATGTTCTCTATATGTGAATGTTGTTCCATGCGCAGCTGAAGAACCTTGCACATTAGCTCCTTAACCGTACGTTCCTAGAATGCCTCGAAGCGCAACTAGGCAAACATTCAGCTATACATTCAATATAGCATTAGTGTGGAGAAAACATTCAGCTATACATTCAATATAGCATTAGTGGGAGAGAAAACCCGTGATGAAGCAAACATCACATTGACTGTACTGTACTTTAACTACAGAACAACTAGTAAGATCAAAACACATATTCGCTGTTCTTTATTGTTTGTTTGCTGTTTTAAAGTTACACATGAGAGTTGTAAGTGAGGACTTGGGTGGACTGTATATTCTTTAGGTTAAGTTTTACCTTATGTGTTCTGTCCTAAAATAACGCACATAGGGGTCTGGCAACTGGCAACTTTAACCAAAATGTGTGTGTGTCAAATCAAATCAAATTTTATTGGTCACATACACATGGTTAGCAGATGTTATTGGTCACATACACACGGTTAGCAGATGTTATTGGTCACATACACATGGTTAGCAGATGTTATTGGTCACATACACATGGTTAGCAGATGTTATTGGTCACATCCACACGGTTAGCAGATGTTATTGGTCACATACACATGGTTAGCAGATGTTAATGTGAGTGTAGTGAAATGCTTGTGCTTCTAGTTCCCGACAGTGCAGTAATATCTAACAAGTAATCTAACAATTCCACAACAACTACCTAATACACAAATCTAAGTAAAGGAAGGGAATAAGAATATATACATATAAATACATAGATGAGCAATGACAGAGCGGCATAGGCAAGATGCAATAAAATACAGTCTATACACATGAGATGAGTAATGCAAGATATGTAAACATTATTAAAGTGACTAGTGATCCATTAATTAAAGTGGCCAATGATTTCAAGTCTGTATGTTGGCAGCAGCTTCTCTATGTTAGTGATAGCTGTTTAACAGTCTGATGGCCTGGAGATAGAAGATATTTTTCAGTCTCTCGGTCCCAGCTTTGATGCACCTGTACTGACCAAGCCTTCTGGATGGTAGCGGGGTGAACAGGCAGTGGCTCGGGTGTGTTTGTGTGCGTGTGTGCTTGTGTGCGTGTGTGCGTGTGTGTGTGTGTATTGTCTGCAAATAAAGAAATACATAAAGATACACTAGTGAATGACAGAATACAATTTCCAATTTCCATCTCTTATAAACAATATGCATGGCTATAACATGACTATGATGACTTAATGCAGATGTAACAGTATAACTTTAGACCGTGCCCTCGCCCATACCCGGGTGCGAACCAGGGACTCTCTGCACACATCATCAACAGTCACCCACGAAGCATCGTTACCCTTCGCTCCACAAAAGCCGCGGCCCTTGCAGAGCAGAGGGGAACTACTACTTCAAGGTCTCAGAGCAAGTGACGTCACCGATTGAAACGCTATTTAGCGCGAACACCGCTAACTAAGCTAGCCGTTTCACATCCATTACACAGAGCAGTACAACGTGACTGTGACTGCCCTCCTTTGAAATCAAAAGGGCTGGCAGCCCGCAAGTGTACTTCAAAGCAGAGCGTCATCGTCTCCAGTACAGGGCTACAACCGCACAATGAACTTTTCACCTCTAAACAGTGAAATACAATGTAATGCCCATATCATGATGTACCATACACCTATGCAGTTACAGGGCATATAAACGATGCAATGGGGGATATTATCCTATACCCTACACACTCAACTGGTGGACAGGTCAGGCTTCGACCCCTGGTATCATATAAACACACATAAGAGATGGAAGAATGCATAGAATTACAGGAAATTAACTTTGAAAACATTTTTAAAAATCACTGCCCCATTGAAAATGTGTAGATTTGCAGGAAATTAGCTTTAAAACTGCAAATTTGAGGGGTGTGAACAGTTTGAGGTTGCATGGGTTGCTTGCTGGCTGTAGGAACTATCAATTAGCATTACTATACATATGACATCATCATAGCAGAGTGCATCTTCAGTCATAAGCTATCAACAAGGACGCACACTGGCAATGACTAACACAATGAAAGCTAACTGGAGGGAAAACACAAGGATGATTGGTACTTTCTGTCATTTGACTGCTCTCTAGCTGATTCTCTTCTCTGAGCTCGACCAGCATGCTCTGCTCCACTACACCGGTGGCCGGAGCTACAGCTCTGATAGATATGATTAACTATAAATACTTCACAGCCTTTTGTACAAGAGATTTTTATTTTTTATTTTTCTCGTTCATAGAAAATGTATAACTAGTGTATTGTAGGTACAGGTTTATAAGCTCCGGATATCGACACTGCTACTTGTGTTATATAAATATTCATACACATAGCTCATATAAACAAAGACATTCCATCGCAAGAACACATACACCCAGCCATAAGACTGACCCCCTCTGTTCTCTTCTTTCACGACCCCCTCTGCTCTCCTGTATCAGATTTCCAGACACACAAATATCTCCTTGTATAAACACACATCTCATCCCCCTCTACTGGCCGGTCCAAAGAGCAAAGAACTTTTGCTGTGCACCAATGGGGCCCGCTCTGGCTAGAGCAAGGCCCGCCTCCAACCCTTTGTGACCAGTCAGAAGACTAAAACGACAAGACTCCACCTACTTTATTCTATGTATAAAAATGAATGTAACCTTTGTATAAGGCCTCTTTTTCACCTGACTCCTTGCCGAGTTATATGAACTAGATCCGTGCACGTAAAACTGCGGGACAAGATATCTTTGACTCATTAAAACTGTCTTTTGTTACAACTGAAATCCACTCTGTCCAGCGTCCGTGATTTGGTCTCAACTCTCCAGTATTTAAACACTAACACTTGAGCATGTTTTTGTGGCACAGTTGATGGCTGGCATGTATGGAACATTATTTGGGTCTTTGCGTGTCACAAAAAATATACACATCAAATACGCACACACACCGGCCACGATGCGTTTACAAAACCCCGTTGGTGATAACACATTGTCTGTCCGATCTAATGGGAAAACGTCTGTGTGAGCATTTAAAATAAGATCAGGATCAAAAATGTTTCAAAATATCTTAGATACAGATGATATTAGTAACTTCTGCGGTAGCTGGCTAGCACCAATGCAACCAGACTGGAAACAATGACCTGTAAAACTGCTGTCATTTTTCAAAGTTCTTAGCAATGATTAAGGAATCCATGTGAGTAAGTATTAGCTAGGTAGCGACTTGTTGTTCTCCTATTTAAATCAAATTTCAGTTCATGAATATAACTAGGTAGCCAGCTACTTAACTATTTCGCCCAAAGCTAACGTTAAGCAGCCAGCGAGTTTCATCTGACTAGTGAGACTTGACCCGACCGACCGGGTTATGTGTTGTGAAGTTAGCCACAAAAACGTTTAGCCACAATAGTGGACTTTGCAGGGCGTCTTCAAAATAAAGGCCCCGTGGTGAAAGTGATTCATATGTTTGAAATTGGTGGAATCATGCCATAATTTGACTAGATAATGTTAAACAAGGTTAGAGTATTGGAATGTGGAGCAATGAAATAGGGTATCAGTCTACTCGGTGACACCCACTGAACACAACTGTGAAGAGTTTATTCAAATATTAGCTTCGTAGCTCTTATTGCGAGACTTTGACTGTGGGAAATCACCTCCCCAGTCAGCCTATTGTGCGTATTGATATTCGTATTGCACTGTACAGCTTTACCTAAGGATTAGGGATCAATGAAATGGGGTATCAGTCTACTCAGTAGCAAAGTGCTTTTTCCCCCAAAGTCCTCTGTTATCAGATTTTTGTCAAATTAACATATTATTGTCTTTAGTTTAATTTATATAACAACATGATCTGTTCCATTATGGAATGATTCCACTATATGTATTAATTTGCATCACTTTCAATTAGATACTTTTATTTTTTTTCCTCTCTCCCAAGATGGCATAGCAGTTCAGACGTATTTTTTGTCCTCGTCCTGTCGTGTCCCGTATATATATATATTTACAACTTTTTTTTCACATACATTTTAAATTTTCCAAAAACTCATCTTCAGAACACTCTCCTGCAATCCGTTTCACCAATTTATATTTATATAAAAAAAGTATTATTTACCTCAGATCTGTGATCCTCCGAGAGGCTAGCCAGAAATTAGCCAGAAGCTAGCCGGGAGCTAGCCAGAAGCTGGTCCAGAAGCTACTCTGAAGCTGGTTCAGGGGCTAGTTCAGAAGCTAGTTAGCTTATTTACTGGCTAATCGTTGGTACTCAGCTGACCACGGTTTGGGGTCATCGGCTGTCCTTTGGCTCGAGAATCTATCACCAGTTTTGTACGGCGCGGTGCAGCGCAGCGCGGCTCGGAGCGGAACATATCGGACCAATTTTTCTCTCCATGTCCCTGGATTTCGGCCGCTGGCTCTGGACGTCCATGCCTGGATCTCGCAGCTAGCTAGCTGCTAACCGTGTGACCATCGGCTTTCGTCGATTCCGGAGCTAACATCAATTGTTCCGGAGCTAGCCAGCTGAAGAGTTCCATCAATCACTCCTGGGCTGCAGTCACCTATCCGGACCCGTTTTGCTGCCTACGCGGAGCCCCACCGGGCCTTCACGGCTAGACTGCCGACGTTGTCTACCCGAGGGAACTGTCTGGCTGGCTCCTCCGGCGCAACGTTGACTGGGCGCTCATCTGCGGCCTGCTAGCCGTTGGCTATCTTATCGGCTGCTATCTGAATAGACAATCGGACAATTTTTATTTTATTTTTATTTATTGATTTATTTTTCTTCTTGGGCCTCTATAACTATATCTATTGTTTTTATTTTTGTTGTTGTTGTGTGATTTGGATTCATCCCCTCTACCACACGGAAACCCACTAATCTACTGACGGAACAAGAGAGTTGGCTAATAACAGACCTCCATCTTATGCTAGCTTGCTCCTATGCTAGCTTGCTACCGATTTAGCTGTCTAAATCGCCGTGACCCCCAACCAACCTCTCCACTCACTGTACCCTTTTGATCACTCGACTGAGCATGCCTCTCATTCATGTCAATGTGCCTTGTCCATTGCTGTTCTGGTTAGTGTTTATTGGCTTATTTCACTGTAGAGCCTCTAGTCCTGCTCATTATACCTTATCCAACCTATTAGTTCCACCACCCACACATGCAATGACATCTCCTGGTTTCAATGATGTTTCTAGAGACAATATCTCTCTCTTCATCACTCAATACCTAGGTTTACCTCCACTGTATTCACATCCTACCTTACCTTTGTCTGTACATTATACCTTGATGCTATTTTATCGCCCCCAGAAACCTCCTTTTACTCTCTGTTCCAGACGTTCTAAACGACCAATTCTTATTGCTTTTAGCCGCACCCTTATTCTACTACTACTCTGTTCATCTGGCGATGTAGAGGTGAATCCAGGCCCTGCAGTGCCTAGCTCCACTCCTATTCCCCAGGCGCTCTCTTTTGACGACTTCTGTAACCGTAATAGCCTTGGTTTCATGCATGTTAACATTAGAAGCCTCCTCCCTAAGTTTGTTCTATTCACTGCTTTAGCACACTCTGCCAACCCGGATGTTCTAGCTGTGTCTGAATCCTGGCTTAGGAAGACCACCAAAAATTCAGACATTTTAATTCCAAACTACAACATTTTCAGACAAGATAGAACTGCCAAAGGGGACGGTGTTGCAATCTACTGCAAAAATAGCCTGCAGAGTTCTGTCCTACTATCCAGGTCTGTACCCAAACAATTTGAACTTCTACTTTTAAAAATCCACCTCTCTAAAAACAAGTCTCTCACCGTTGCCGCCTGCTATAGACCACCCTCTGCCCCCAGCTGTGCTCTGGACACCATATGTGAACTGATTGCCCCCCATCTGTCTTCAGAGCTTGTGCTGCTAGGCAACCTAAATTGGAACATGCTTAACACCCCAGCCATCCTACAATCTAAACTTGATGCCCTCAACCTCACACAAATTATCAATGAACCTACCAGGTACCTCCCCAAAGCCTTAAACACGGGCACCCTCATAGATATCATCCTAACCAACTTGCCCTCTAAATACACCTCTGCTGTTTTCAACCAAGATCTCAGCGATCACTGCCTCATTGCCTGCATCCGTAATGGTCAAACGACCTCCACTCATCACTGTAAAACGCTCCCTGAAACACTTCAGCGAGCAGGCCTTTCTAATCGACCTGGCCGGGGTATCCTGGAAGGATATTGATCTCATCCCGTCAGTAGAGGATGCCTGGATATTTTTTTTAAATGCCTTCCTAACCATCTTAAATAAACATGCCCCATTCAAGAAATTTAGAACCAGGAATAGATATAGCCCTTGGTTCTCCCCAGACCTGACTGCCCTTAACCAACAAAAAAACATCCTATGGCGTTCTGCATTAGCATCAAACAGCCCCCGTGATATGCAGCTGTTCAGGGAAGCTAGAAACCATTATACACAGGCAGTTAGAAAAGCCAAGGCTAGCTTTTTCAAGCAGAAATGTGTTTTCTGCAACACTAACTCAAAAAAGTTCTGGGACACTGTAAAGTCCATGGAGAATAAGAACCCCTCCTCCCAGCTGCCCACTGCACTGAAGATAGGAAACACTGTCACCACTGATAAATCCACCATAATTGAGAATTTCAATAAGCATTTTTCTACGGCTGGCCATGCTTTCCACCTGGCTACTCCTACCCCGGTCAACAGCACTGCACCCCCCACAACAACTCGCCCAAGCCTTCCCCATTTCTCCTTCTCCCAAATCTGCTCAGCTGATGTTCTGAATGAGCTGCAAAATCTGGACCCCTACAAATCAGCCGGGCTAGACAATCTGGACCCTTTCTTTCTAAAATTATCTGCCAAAATTGTTGCCACCCCTATTACTAGCCTGTTCAACCTCTCTTTCGTGTCGTCTGAGATTCCCAAAGATTGGAAAGCAGCTGCGGTCATCCCCCTCTTCAAAGGGGGTGACACTCTTGACCCAACCTGTTACAGACCTATATCTATCCTACCATGCCTTTCTAAGGTCTTCGAAAGCCAAGTCAACAAACAGATTACCGACCATTTCGAATCTCACCATACCTTCTCTGCTATGCAATCTGGTTTCAGAGCTGGTCATGGGTGCACCTCAGCCACGCTCAAGGTCCTAAATGATATCTTAACCGCCATCGATAAGAAACATTACTGTGCAGCCGTATTCATTGATCTGTCCAAGGCTTTCGACTCTGTCAATCACCACATCCTCATCGGCAGACTCGACAGCCTTGGTTTCTCAAATGATTGCCTCGCCTGGTTCACCAACTACTTATCTGATAGAGTTCAGTGTGTCAAATCGGAGGGTCTGCTGTCCGGACCTCTGGCAGTCTCTATGGGGGTGCCACAGGGTTCAATTCTTGGACCGACTCTCTTCTCTGTATACATCAATGAGGTCGCTCTTGCTGCTGGTGAGTCTCTGATCCACCTCTATGCAGACGACACCATTCTGTATACTTCTGGCCCTTCTTTGGATACTGTGTTAACAACCCTCCAGGCAAGCTTCAATGCCATACAACTCTCCTTCCGTGGCCTCCAATTGCTCTTAAATACAAGTAAAACTAAATGCATGCTCTTCAACCGATCGCTACCTGTACCTACCCGCCTGTCCAACATTACTACTCTGGACGGCTCCGACTTAGAATACGTGGACAACTACAAATACTTAGGTGTCTGGTTAGACTGTAAACTCTCCTTCCAGACCCATATCAAACATCCCCAATCCAAAGTTAAATCTAGAATTGGCTTCCTATTTCGCAACAAAGCATCCTTCACTCATGCTGCCAAACATACCCTTGTAAAACTGACCATCCTACCAATCCTCGACTTTGGCGATGTCATTTACAAAATAGCCTCCAATACCCTACTCAACAAATTGGATGCAGTCTATCACAGTGCAATCCGTTTTGTCACCAAAGCCCCATATACTACCCACCATTGCGACCTGTACGCTCTCGTTGGCTGGCCCTCGCTTCATACTCGTCGCCAAACCCACTGGCTCCATGTCATCTACAAGACCCTGCTAGGTAAAGTCCCCCCTTATCTCAGCTCGCTGGTCACCATTGCATCTCCCACCTGTAGCACACGCTCCAGCAGGTATATCTCTCTAGTCACCCCCAAAACCAATTATTTATTTGGCTGCCTCTCCTTCCAGTTCTCTGCTGCCAATGACTGGAACGAACTACAAAAATCTCTGAAACTGGAAACACTTATCTTCCTCACTAGCGTTAAGCACCAACTGTCAGATCAGCTCACAGATTACTGCACCTGTACATAGCCCACCTATAATTTAGCCCAAACAACTACCTCTTTCCCTACTGTATTTTATTTATTTATTTATTATGCTCCTTTGCACCCCCATTATTTTTATTTCTACTTTGCACATTCTCCCATTGCAAATCTACCATTCCAGTGTTTTACTTGCTATATTGTATCTACTTTGCCACCATGGCCTTTTTGCCTTTACCTCCCTTATCTCACCTCATTTGCTCACATCGTATATAGACTTGTTTATACTGTATTATTGACTGTATGTTTGTTTTACTCCATGTGTAACTCTGTGTCGTTGTATGTGTCGAACTGCTTTGCTTTATCTTGGCCAGGTCGCAATTGTAAATGAGAACTTGTTCTCAACTTGCCTACCTGGTTAAATAAAGGTGAAATAAATAAATAAATAAATAAAATGTTGAATGCGAACTGCAAATTCCACTACTGTGGCTCATCCTTATTATGGTTAACTTCACATAGGTAGGTCTGAACATTATTAATCAAATAAGACCTGTTTTATAAATTAGGGGTATCATTGCTTGCATCCCTCAGCTAGCTAGCTTTTTATATGACCAGCACTGTCCCAGACTAGAGCTTGGGGAAGCGGGTCTACGGAGCGGAGCGTTTACCAGCATCATAGCATACGTAGCGGCGAATCACTGTGGAATACGAGTAATCAATGTGTAATAACTAAGTTAAAAAAAAAATATGAACGTGTTAAATTATTATGTGACGTATTCAGGTCCTGATTGGTCAACAAGCTTATTTGACTTATTTGTACATTTTTTTTTTTTTTTTTACGTGCAAAGACCCAAACGGCGTTCCATGGGAAGGGCTGAGGGCCAGAAGGTTGAGGGTTTGAGCTACACTCCCTGCCTGTTTCATTACAGTATAATAGGCATGCTCCCAATTGATCTCCACTCTTCTCTTTTATTTTACACGACATCATGCCCACACACTAAATCAGCCATACATCACAGGAGTGGTGCTAAATTACAGGCACTGCTCAGTTTGACCTTTCAAGATAAAAAAAAAAAGAAACATTAAAGATGAGCCTCTGTACTTAATCAACCCGGGTGATTATCAAGCACATTTTTCTTGCAGAAGAACATTTATGGATCTGTCCTCTTTCCAGTACGCTGTTCATAAGACGGCCAGCACTTTAAAGAGCACATTATATGAATCATGCCCATTGGTATGTCACACATCACTTTTGAAACTTATAGCAAAAGTCTACTTTTTGTTCTCCCTTAACTGCTTCTGTAAAGTCTGAGCCAACCTAATGGACTTTATTGGCCTTTAATTCACATAGGTGTCTGTCCGGAAATAAGTGAGCACAAACCTGACTATGATGGTTTATGCATCATTTGTAGCTACTGATAGCAGACTTGAAAGAGGAATAAAGGAGGGCACATAATCCTGGCATGTCAGGCTCAATGAGGACATTTCCTAAGTCTTAACAGATGAGAGGGGTGAAGTCAAAGGTTGTGTTATGTGAGAGAAGTGTTAAACCCTACTGGTACTATTTATCAGTACTACTGGGGTTTTAGCCTGGGTTTCTGTACAGCACTTTGCTGATGTAAGAAGGGCTTTATAAATACATTTGGAGGGGATCCTGATTCAGTAGTACTACTAGAGGGGATCCAGATACAGCAGTACTACTAGAGGGGATCCTGATACAGCAGTACTACTAGAGGGGATTCAGATACAGTAGTACTACTAGAGGGGATCCAGATACAGCAGTACTACTAGAGGGGATCCTGATACAGCAGTACTACTAGAGGGGATCCAGATACAGTAGTACTACTAGAGAGGATCCAGATACAGTAGTACTACTAGAGGGGATCCAGATACAGCAGTACTACTAGAGGGGATCCAGATACAGTAGTACTACTAGAGGGGATCCTGATATTAGCAGTACTACTAGAGGGGATCCAGATACAGTAGTACTACTAGAGAGGATCCAGATACAGTAGTACTACTAGAGGGGATCCAGATACAGCAGTACTACTAGAGGGGATCCAGATACAGTAGTACTACTAGAGAGGATCCAGATACAGTAGTACTACTAGAGGGGATCCAGATACAGCAGTACTACTAGAGGGGATCCAGATACAGCAATACTACTAGAGAGGATCCAGATACAGCAGTACTACTAGAGGGGATCCTGATACAGCAGTACTACTAGAGGGGATTCAGATACAGTAGTACTACTAGAGGGGATCCAGATACAGCAGTACTACTAGAGGGGATCCTGATACAGCAGTACTACTAGAGGGGATCCAGATACAGTAGTACTACTAGAGAGGATCCAGATACAGTAGTACTACTAGAGGGGATCCAGATACAGCAGTACTACTAGAGGGGATCCAGATACAGTAGTACTACTAGAGGGGATCCTGATATTAGCAGTACTACTAGAGGGGATCCAGATACAGTAGTACTACTAGAGAGGATCCAGATACAGTAGTACTACTAGAGGGGATCCAGATACAGCAGTACTACTAGAGGGGATCCAGATACAGTAGTACTACTAGAGAGGATCCAGATACAGTAGTACTACTAGAGGGGATCCAGATACAGCAGTACTACTAGAGGGGATTCAGATACAGTAGTACTACTAGAGGGGATCCAGATACAGTAGTACTACTAGAGAGGATCCAGATACAGCAGTACTACTATAGGGGATCCTGATACAGCAGTACTACTAGAGGGGATCCAGATACAGTAGTACTACTAGAGGGGATCCAGATACAGTAGTACTACTAGAGGGGATCCTGATACAGCAGTACTACTAGAGGGGATCCAGATACAGTAGTACTACTAGAGAGGATCCAGATACAGTAGTACTACTAGAGGGGATCCAGATACAGCAGTACTACTAAAGGGGATTCAGAAACAGTAGTACTACTAGAGGGGATCCAGATACAGTAGTACTACTAGAGAGGATCCAGATACAGCAGTACTACTAGAGAGGATCCAGATACAGCAGTACTACTAGAGGGGATCCAGATACAGTAGTACTACTAGAGGGGATCCAGATACAGTAGTACTACTAGAGGGGATCCAGATACAGTAGTACTACTAGAGAGGATCCAGATACAGCAGTACTACTAGAGAGGATCCAGATACAGCAGTACTACTAGAGGGGATCCAGATACAGTAGTACTACTAGAGGGGATCCAGATACAGTAGTACTACTAGAGGGGATACAGATACAGCAGTACTACTAGAGAGGATCCAGATACAGCAGTACTACTAGAGAGGATCCAGATACAGTAGTACTACTAGAGAGGATCCAGATACAGCAGTACTACTAGAGAGTATCCAGATACTGCAGTACTACTACAGGGGATCCAGATACAGTAGTACTACTATAGGGGATCCAGATACAGCAGTATTACTAGAGGGGATCCAGATACAGCAGTACTACTAGAGAGGATCCAGAAACAGTAGTACTACTAGAGGGGATCCAGATACAGCAGTACTACTAGAGGGGATCCAGATACAGCAATACTACTAGAGAGGATCCAGATACAGCAGTACTACTAGAGGGGATCCTGATACAGCAGTACTACTAGAGGGGATTCAGATACAGTAGTACTACTAGAGGGGATCCAGATACAGCAGTACTACTAGAGGGGATCCTGATACAGCAGTACTACTAGAGGGGATCCAGATACAGTAGTACTACTAGAGAGGATCCAGATACAGTAGTACTACTAGAGGGGATCCAGATACAGCAGTACTACTAGAGGGGATCCAGATACAGTAGTACTACTAGAGGGGATCCTGATATTAGCAGTACTACTAGAGGGGATCCAGATACAGTAGTACTACTAGAGAGGATCCAGATACAGTAGTACTACTAGAGGGGATCCAGATACAGCAGTACTACTAGAGGGGATCCAGATACAGTAGTACTACTAGAGAGGATCCAGATACAGTAGTACTACTAGAGGGGATCCAGATACAGCAGTACTACTAGAGGGGATTCAGATACAGTAGTACTACTAGAGGGGATCCAGATACAGTAGTACTACTAGAGAGGATCCAGATACAGCAGTACTACTATAGGGGATCCTGATACAGCAGTACTACTAGAGGGGATCCAGATACAGTAGTACTACTAGAGGGGATCCAGATACAGTAGTACTACTAGAGGGGATCCTGATACAGCAGTACTACTAGAGGGGATCCAGATACAGTAGTACTACTAGAGAGGATCCAGATACAGTAGTACTACTAGAGGGGATCCAGATACAGCAGTACTACTAAAGGGGATTCAGAAACAGTAGTACTACTAGAGGGGATCCAGATACAGTAGTACTACTAGAGGGGATCCAGATACAGTAGTACTACTAGAGGGGATCCTGATACAGCAGTACTACTAGAGGGGATCCAGATACAGTAGTACTACTAGAGAGGATCCAGATACAGTAGTACTACTAGAGGGGATCCAGATACAGTAGTACTACTAGAGAGGATCCAGATACAGCAGTACTACTAGAGAGGATCCAGATACAGTAGTACTACTAGAGAGGATCCAGATACAGCAGTACTACTAGAGAGGATCCAGATACAGCAGTACTACTAGAGGGGATCCAGATACAGTAGTACTACTAGAGGGGATCCAGATACAGTAGTACTACTAGAGGGGATCCAGATACAGTAGTACTACTAGAGAGGATCCAGATACAGCAGTACTACTAGAGAGGATCCAGATACAGCAGTACTACTAGAGGGGATCCAGATACAGTAGTACTACTAGAGGGGATCCAGATACAGTAGTACTACTAGAGGGGATACAGATACAGCAGTACTACTAGAGAGGATCCAGATACAGCAGTACTACTAGAGAGGATCCAGATACAGTAGTACTACTAGAGAGGATCCAGATACAGCAGCACTACTAGAGAGTATCCAGATACAGCAGTACTACTAGAGGGGATCCAGATACAGCAGTACTACTAGAGGGGATCCAGATACAGTAGTACTACTAGAGGGGATCCAGATACAGTAGTACTGCTAGAGGGGATCAAGATACAGCAGTACTACTAGAGAGGATGCAGATTCAGTAGTACTACTAGAGGGGATCCAGATACAGCAGTATTACTAGAGGGGATCCAGATACAGTAGTACTATCAAATCAAATCAAATCAAATTTTATTTGTCACATACACATGGTTAGCAGATGTTAATGTGAGTGTAGCGAAATACTAGAGGGGATCCAGATACAGTAGTACTACTAGAGAGGATCCAGATACAGTAGTACTACTAGAGGGGATCCAGATACAGCAGTACTACTAGAGGGGATCCAGATACAGTAGTACTACTAGAGGGGATCCAGATACAGTAGTACTACTAGAGAGGATCCAGATACAGTAGTACTACTAGAGGGGATCCACATACAGCAGTACTACTAGAGGGGATCCAGATACAGTAGTACTACTAGAGGGGATCCAGATACAGCAGTAGTACTACTGGAGGGGATCCAGATACAGTAGTACTACTAGAGAGGATCCAGATACAGTAGTACTACTAGAGGGGATCCAGATACAGTAGTACTACTAGAGAGGATCCAGATACAGTAGTACTACTAGAGAGGATCCAGATACAGTAGTACTACTAGAGGGGATCCAGATACAGTAGTACTACTAGAGAGGATCCAGATACAATAGTACTACTAGAGGGGATCCAGATACAGTAGTACTACTAGAGGGGATCCAGATACAGCAGTACTACTAGAGGCGATCCAGATACAGCAGTACTACTGGAGGGGATCTGGATACAGCAGTACTACTGGAGGGGATCCAGATACAGCAGTACTACTAGAGGGGATCCGGATACAGCAGTACTACTGGAGGGGATCCAGATTCAGTAGTACTACTAGAGGGGATCCGGATACAGCAGTACTACTGGAGGGGATCCAGATACAGCAGTACTACTGGAGGGGATCTGGATACAGCAGTACTACTAGAGGGGATCTGGATACATCAGTACTACTGGAGGGGATCCAGATACAGCAGTACTACTAGAGGGGATCCAGATACAGCAGTACTACTGGAGGGGATCTGGATACAACACTTGCAGTAGTTTTACCTCTAGAATAAGACTGTCACATTTGGGGATAGCATTGTGCAATCTAGAGTTTTTCTTTAGAGGTAGACCGGGGGAATACAGAATAAATAATTACGCACTGCACAAACACTTTTTAATCAGAATACTTGAGGTTGTGGGGTCAATATGGCCGTTGCTTCATTAGAACTAACAAAATGTAGTTATGTAACGTTAATCTCACGTCACAGTAACTGATCCAAGAGCATTTCTATAGCATTGCCTTTACCATCACAACACATAAGTGAGTCATGGAAGAAGTTGTCACAAAAAAAAAGAATGACTCTTTCCATCGAAGGTCGGCTAATGGCTAATGTGTCAACATGAAACATCCCACTAACATCACAACAGGACACGGTAAGTACCTTCAACACCAAAAAACTGTTGCTTAGGACACTCATTGAGCCACAAGCCGTCTCTCACTAGCTACCTTCTTTAAACAAACAGCTACTATACTCTTTAGTGTGTCTGAAGCGGGAACAGGTGGGTCAAACGCAAGCCAACAATCCCTGGGATCCTCTGTACATCTCAGACACAGGTCACATCAGTTACGTCCGATTCACCGGCGCTCCGCTTGGACCACTGATGTCACTTAGTAAAACAAACATGCCTAACGAGGCGAACAATTGGATTGCCACTTACCGTTAGATTTTATTGAGCAACTTCTCTTTTCCGCTGACACTGGCAAAGACCACGGACCCTTGTTCCCGAGGCCTGCCTGCCTGCTCCAGGGGTATAAAATGGGGGGAGAATCTGGTGTTCTGCCTCAACCAACTTTTCCTTCAGCATTTCTGCTACTCTTCTACAGAGCTTCTTCACCACCACCTCCACAGGTAAGAGCCGGGGGTCTCTTTGTGTTTCACTGGAGGGTTGGGAACCACAGTTGGGTTACGGTGGCAGATCTTGGGGATGTAGATGGGACTAGAATCTGAAAACAACCCTGGAACTCTTACTGTTTTTGTTGAACAAATGTATTTAGGTCAGTAACAACTGTATTTTACTTCATCTAGTGAGCTATTCCTGTATGAGTGCTTATGGAAATAGTAGTTTTGTTGATGTAAGGCTATGGTTTCTTTTAGAACATGCTGAATGACAATATTACACCAGAATATGGGTCGTGTCGTCAGCATTACACAGAAGGAGTAATGTCACTCCTAGAAGAATAGAGATGTTTCTCGTGCACTGCATGAAACTCCCACAGTGTTAACATACCTGTTTCGTTTGTCTTTCCCTCCTCCAGCCCATCATCAACATGGCCCTCTGGCTCCAAGCTGCATCTCTGCTGGTGCTGCTGGCCCTCTACCCTGGGGCAGACGCTGCAGCTGCCCAACACCTGTGTGGCTCTCATCTGGTGGACGCCCTCTATCTGGTGTGTGGAGAGAAAGGATTCTTTTACAACCCAAAGAGAGATGTGGATCCCCTAACAGGTAAGACACCTCTAGCACTGTCTGAATTCAAAAGACTTCATATCTGCTCGACAACTCAACTTGATCTAAGACCACGAGTTACTTTCCTGTTTTTGTGTGTATGTGTGTCGAAATGACATTTAGAAAACGCATGGTCACTTAGAAGAAACTACAAATATGAAACTGAATGGGGAAGGCAATGATGAAACACAGAAAAGGACAGTAGTCCATACAATATGCTGCTTGATGTTATGAGGTAGCACTCACTCAATGTGCCTTTCTCCTCTGGCAGGGTTTCTCTTTCCAAAATCGTCCCAGGAGAACGAAGTTGCCGAGTACCCGTTCAAAGACCAGATGGACATGATAGTAAAGAGAGGTATTGTAGAGCAGTGCTGTCACAAGCCTTGCAACATCTTCGACCTGCAGAACTACTGCAACTGAGGCCTGTCTCACCGCTACGCCTGCTCTTCTCTCTGCCACTCTCCAATGCGCAGAGGCATCATCCCCGTCTCAAAGAAAAGGCTTCAAGTGCAGACAAGAAATGGCATAGACATGTTTTATTTTTCCTAGAAAATAAAGTTCTGTGAAATGAGCAAGCACTTTGTTTTCCTTTTGTAAATGGGCCTTATGTTTGGAGTAGGCTACTATGACTTCTGTTCAATTTGTGGTTCTGATTTTCTCATTATCCTGGGTTGAAACCAAACTATTGTAAATGTATATTGTAATGCAGACAAAATGGGCACGAGAAACACTCTTCTCACGCCACTTCGAAAGAGTTTCGCCTGGAAGTGACTTTTTTTGTAGCAGGTTAGGAGAATTAATTAACCCTTTCACCCTGCTCCTCTGCACACTCCACTAGCGTCCAGTCAAAGCTAGCATCCACTACAAGACCGTGGTACTTGCCAATGGAGCAGCAAGCCCCTCCCTACCTTCAGGCTATGCCCAAACCCTAAACCCCAACTCGGGGTCTCCATTCTGTCACCTCTGGTCTTCTGGCTCTCCTACCACTACGGGAGGGCAGCTCCCCCTCAGCCCAGTCCAAGCTCTTCTCTGTCCTGGCACACCAGTGGAGGAACCAGTCTCTTTCTAAAGCTAGGACAGCAGAGTCCCTGCTCACCTTCCAAAAACATCTGAAACCCTACCTCTTCAAAGAATATCTTAAATAATCCCACAGCACCTAATATCCATTAGATTGGGCAAAAACGAATTGTTTGGTTTTAGGAGGATAATATAATGTCATTCTTGCATACATTGTGTTGTATGATGAAGTCCTACAGATCTGCGCTTCTCAAAGTGGACACTAGGGGTCAGTCTTCCCTCAGATTTACAGAGACATAAAACAGAGATGACGATCACATCAAAAAAAAAATGAATGGAATGAATCGAGAGGTTTTAGTTGAGTATAGTTTAGATTATAGGATGTCCATTAGCTGTTGCACATGCAAGCAGCTACTCTTCCTGGGGTCCACATCAAACACGTGACAAAATACACAACAGTTATAGACAAGAACAAAATAAGAACAGTAAGAACATTAAATATAAAAAATGTGAATAAGATAAGAATCATATATCGTCAAGACACCGAGAGACAACAACAATACTTTTTACACACTTCATGTTTACATTTTAATGTACTTATATACAGTACAGTTCATTTAGATCAATATGATTAAATTATATTAACAACCTAAAATGTTGTAAATATAACTAATTTGATAAAGAAGACTTTCTTTTTAATTTGTAATTTATTTAACTAGGCAATTCAGTTAAGAACACATTATTATTTTCAATGACGGCCTAGGGTTAACTGCCTATTCAGGGGCAGAACGACAGATTTGTACCTTGTCAGCTCAGGGATTTGAACTTGCAACTTTTCGGTTACTAGTCCACCGCTCTAACCACTAGGCTACCCTGCAAAGTATAGGGCCGTTCTCCTATGCATTAACCAATGGTTGTGGTAACGTCATCGACTGTGCAGTCGGGTGTTCAGAGGTGCGTTCATTTCGCCTGAACGTTTGGTACATTGCGATAACATCTGTAAATGTTATCGCAATGTAACATCCACAACTTCCTTGTACGTTCTTGAACAGACTTTGAGGTACGTTTGCTCCCGTTTGGTGGGTGTGGCGAGGTGTGGCTTGACGCAATAAGTGTCGTTTTTAAAGTGTGATTGCCATGCTGCCAGAGTCCCCGAAACCCCCTCCCCGTTTTTTTTCGACTGAGCCTTCAGTATAGCACCGTTTCAGTTCAATTGAATGTTCCAGAATGTAAAAACGTACTGAAAGCAGCCCAGATTGCTTTAACATTCTCCCTTGCTAATTCGATGGACACGTCAACCATTGGCTAGCTAGTTGATAGGTAAATTACCTATCCAGACATTGTAAGATCTGGTAGGCGTCAGCAACGTCTGAGCAGAGGGACGTGCCCTTGATCAGTAGTGAAAGCGCAGCGTCGTCGCCTGCTCTTTTCGAGGCCAATGAGAGAGCTGCTGACGGAGGTAATGGGCGGGCCAGACGTACACCTGAGCAGGTCAGGGTGACTTGATTTGTGTGCCCACGCCCCCTGTGAATAATCGGTCGGATCGATTCGTTTCTGCGAACGTTGTTTTTTAATGCGTGGAATTAAGAACGATCACATTGGGAACGGATACTTTTACCGGTCTCTTTTTTAGCCTACTACTACTTTTTCGGCTACTTCGAGATTTATTGGATATTAGCCTAAATCAACACAATGCAATATGTTCATTTATCTAAGGATTCATGCCGAAACGGTACGTTTATAGACTAATACTTCAATGTCATCATATTATTGTAGGCTACGTTATTTAATGGGAAATGGGGGCCTACAATATTTTTTTTTATGTTTGTGATATAGCAACAGCAGGCTTATTCACGAAGGGCGTATTACAGACAATAATACCCATGGGTTGGCATCCGTAAATACACTTAATAGCCCAAAAATGATATTGTCAGAAATGATTTTCTAAACGTCTTCACCTGGAGCAGAACACAAAGCCAGTTTAAATGTATGATTTTAAAAGCAATTGTTTGAAAATATTTTAGAATATCAAGTGGGGTTGTTCATGTCTTTGAGCTACTTTTAAATGAGCTAATTTCCAAAGCCAGTTTTTTTTAGGTCATTCCACTTGAAATGTCCATATAATTGATGATTTCTACGCTCATGAGAATTGTAATCTCCGTTGTGTGTGAATAGAACACCTTTGTTGACAGAGAGAACATGTCACTGCACCATGCCAATGCGGGGGCATTGTTCAAATGGTGAGGTCATGTATTGAATCTGCCAGTCTCACTAAACATGAAATGTCATGTGGATTTCTAAAGTAGGCTATCTAATCTTCTTATATTTTCTGTCCCAATGAAATCCAAAGAAATTGAGCCTAATTTTAGTTGACCATTCCAATCTTTAATTGGGCTTTGTGTAGATAGGTTAGTGTTGATAACATACAACGTGAATACACTGGTATCATTCTAACTGCCATGGATATTACTATTGTGACATAATAGTAATCAGTCAACACATGACCTGGTTAAGCAATCTGCTATGTAGGCCATTACCACTGTGTGTTTTGGATTGGTTTCTCTTCACCAGATGTTCTAATAGTGTTTATTGTACATAAATGTCCAGGTATTTACTTAGAAATAACATGGTGATCACACAATAAGAGCGTAATAGCTTTCATAAAGCTATAAGGCCCGAGCAGGTGTAGTGTAGGTGTGCCTGGAAACAGCCCTTAGCTGTGGTATATTGGCCATATACCACAAACCCCCAAGGTGTCATTGCTATTATAAACTGGTTACCAATGTAATTAGAGCAGTAAAAATAAATGTTTTGTGAAACCCGGTGGTATACGGTCTGATATACCACGGCTGTCAGCCAATCAGCGTTCAGGGCTCCAACCACCCAGTTCATATGAAGCAATAATGTTAAAAGTGATTTCACTCTGCTTGTTTTTCCAGGTTCCATAATAAGGCTACTGTGTCCATCTCAGACTGCGGTGTGTATAGTCAACGGGGAGGCAAACCTCCTCAACACCTCCTTCACTGACAATCACAATGCCACAGAGACAGGGCTGTCAGCCGTCGGCAACAACTGGACCAACTATAACTTCTGGACTGGTTTGACCTTGGCGGTGCTGTCGGCCTTCCTGATTGGAGGAAGTGTGATGCTGAAGAAGAAGGCCCTGCTTCGCCTAGCCAATAATGGACAGACCAGAGCAGGTGGGGGTCTTCACTGTTTAATGATGTGGAAAAACACAAAGACAAGTCACAGTACACCACAGGAGGGCATTGTCCTTATTTTGATCAAAGTTTTATATAGAATCAAGTTCTGATGGGTATCTACTGACAGTCATTTTTTTAACGTCATCACTAGCCGAACTCAGCCCAGTACCACGTCCTGAATCTTACACACCCTTCTAGCCGGCTACCACCCAGTACCACGTCCTGAATCTACACACCCTTCTAGCCGGCTACCACCCAGTACCACGTCCTGAATCTTACACACCCTTCTAGCCGGCTACCACCCAGTACCACGTCCTGAATCTTACACACCCTTCTAGCCAAACTCCGCCCAGTACCACGTCCTGAATCTTACACACCCTTCTAGCCGGCTACCACCCAGTACCACGTCCTGAATCTTACACACCCTTCTAGCCGGCTACCACCCAGTACCACGTCCTGAATCTTACACACCCTTCTAGCCGAACTCCGCCCAGTACCACGTCCTGAATCTTACACACCCTTCTAGCCGGCTACCACCCAGTACCACGTCCTGAATCTACACACCCTTCTAGCCGGCTACCACCCAGTACCACGTCCTGAATCTTACACACCCTTCTAGCCGGCTACCACCCACTACCACGTCCTGAATCTTACACACCCTTCTAGCCGACTACCACCCAGTACCACGTCCTGAATCTACACACCCTTCTAGCCGGCTACCACCCAGTACCACGTCCTGAATCTACACACCCTTCTAGCCAAACTCCGCCCAGTACCACGTCCTGAATCTTACACACCCTTCTAGCCGGCTACCACCCAGTACCACGTCCTGAATCTACACACCCTTCTAGCCGACTACCACCCAGTACCACGTCCTGAATCTTACACACCCTTCTAGCCGACTACCACCCAGTACCACGTCCTGAATCTTACACACTTTTCTAGCCGGCTATCACCCAGTACCACGTCCTGAATCTTACACACCCTTCTAGCCGGCTACCACCCACTACCACGTCCTGAATCTACACACCCTTCTAGCCGGCTACCACCCAGTACCACGTCCTGAATCTACACACCCTTCTAGCCGGCTACCACCCAGTACCACGTCCTGAATCTTACACACCCTTCTAGCCGGCTACCACCCAGTACCACGTCCTGAATCTACACAACCTTCTAGCCGGCTACCACCCAGTACCACGTCCTGAATCTACACACCATTCTAGCCGACTACCACCCAGTACCACGTCCTGAATCTTACACACTTTTCTAGCCGGCTATCACCCAGTACCACGTCCTGAATCTTACACACCCTTCTAGCCGGCTACCACCCAGTACCACGTCCTGAATCTACACACCCTTCTAGCCGGCTACCACCCAGTACCACGTCCTGAATCTACACAACCTTCTAGCCGGCTACCACCCAGTACCACGTCCTGAATCTTACACACCCTTCTAGCCGGCTACCACCCACTACCACGTCCTGAATCTTACACACCCTTCTAGCCGGCTACCACCCAGTACTCTACCCTGCTATTTAGAGACTGCTGCCCTATTTACATAGTCATTGAACACTGGTCGCTTTAATACTGTTAACATACTGTTTTACCACTTTATATGTACACTGAGTGTACAAAACATTAAGAACACCTTCCTGATATTGAGTTGCAGTCTATGTCATGGTGCATGTTCATTATGTTTTGTACACTCAGTGTATACACTGCATTCTAATCATAACTACTGCTATTACATACCATTTCCTGTTCAGATACATACCATTCACATACATATATATTTATTTATGACTCTGATGTTTATCATTCTGTTAGGTCTTCATTTTTTAAAACATAAAAAAAATATTTTAGATTATTGTGTGCATTGTTATTGTATTGCTAGATATTCCTGTATTGTTGGAGCTAGAAACATAATCATTTCGCTGTACCCGCGATAACATCCTGTACAACTGTGTAGGCGACCAAGAAACCTGGATTTGATTTGACTATGACCCAACAGTATGATATTTCAGCTCTCCGTATGGATAGTGAATAGTACATCCAGTTCCTGTTTAAAGGTTGTTGTAGTATCTAAATACTGGACATGAACCCTGACCGAAACGGTGAAACACAGTCTGATAAAAGACTCGTTCTCTTGTCAGTTATATAACGTTTGATTAAACAAGCTGTCCTGAATATCAGGGTTTCCTGAGGACGAGAAACAACTTGATTTGTTATTGATTTGTTTGTCTTCTATTCTAATGAATGCCTTGTTTGCTGTGTTCTGTGCAGGTGAAGGTGGTCATGGATATTTAAAAGACTGGCTATGGTGGAGTGGACTTCTAACCAGTGAGGTTTTGTTGTTGTTGTTGTTGTTGTTGTTAAATCTATCCTCAATGTTTGTCACAAGCACTATAATGTAAAGTGGGAATACCAGTAGTTTTATCATAGTTCTGTTGGGTAGCTAGTAGAACTATAAGCCTTATCCCAGGGGTGTTGAACTCATTTTGCCCCCAGGGGCCACATTCGGTCTTCATTGAGTTCCCGGAGGGCCGCACTGATTTTACATTTAAAAAAATTAATAATTAGATTTTCTTGCTGTCAAAATTAGTAAACATTTCTCCTCTAGCCATTGTTTTGGGAATTTTCGATGATCCCTGACTGTTTAGTGATCATTAGCGAGCTGGACAGCCAAGAAACCGTCTCCAAGAACCGTAAAGGATTAGGACTACATCAATGTTTTTGCATTATGTCCTGCCTCTCACAGTGGGTGCCGGTGAGGTTGCCAACTTTGCAGCGTACATGTTTGCTCCAGCTACTGTGGTGACTCCTCTGGGCGCCCTGAGTGTCCTTATCAGGTACCCTTACTTCTCTGTTGTCTATTAACACACAGCCTTCACATACAGGTACTTATACTCTCTCCGGTTTCTCATTTTCCATGACTGTGTAAAATCTCACACCGTTGTTGTCATTTTTGCACCCTTTATTTTGGTGTACGCGGAAACTTATTTGAACTTTCAGGAGCTGTTGTGTGTGTGTTTTGTGTTCGTGTTGATACTGTGTATCCTCACATGGAAGTCATTGTTCTACAGGTTTACATTAATATTCAAATGAGTGTCATTGTGGCTTCTCTCTGGACACAGTGCAGTGCTGTCCTCTTACCTGTTGGGGGAGACACTGAATCTCTTGGGGAAGCTGGGCTGTGTGCTCAGCATACTGGGCAGCACTCTCATGGTGATCCATGCACCTGAAGAAGAGGAAGTCACTACCCTGCAGCAGATGACTGACAAATTGCTTGACCCAGGTACATTGTTTATATTCATTGACATAGGAATTATTCACACAGCAATTCTTTTATTAAGGGCAGTGCAACAATGAGGTAATGAACATGTCATTTAGAGTAGAGAAACTTCAAAGATGCTATCGTCATTATTGAGCAAATATGTAGACAGAAGGACAGGCGGTACATATGCACCAGGGAATAACACCTGTCTGTTCCCTAACTACCTTCCACCACACCCTAGAGAAACACTTATCTCCCTCTCTCCTCTGTGTCAAGCCTCACTTCAATGGCTCCTGTGTATCCGCTTTGTGTCTCTAGGCTTCCTTGTGTTTGCCAGTATCCTGCTGGTGGCCTGCTTGCTGCTTATCTTCTACTTCTCCCCCCGTGTGGGCCAGACCAACATCCTGGTCTACATCGGCATCTGTTCCCTGCTGGGAGCCTTCACCATCTCCTCCGTCAAGGGCCTGGGCATCGCCATCCGCACAGTGACCTCTGACCCGGCCGTGGTGCGTCACCCGCTCACCTGGATCCTTCTGGTGTCACTGGTCAGTTCCATCGTGGTCCAGGTCAACTACCTGAACAAGTCTCTGGACACCTTCAACACGCTGCTGGTCTACCCAATCTACTACGTGTGTTTCACCACCGTGGTGCTCACCACCTCCATTATCCTGTTTAAAGAGTGGGGGACCATGTCTGGTGTGGATGTGGTGGGCACCGTGGGGGGCTTCCTGGTCATCATCTTAGGGGTAGCCATGCTGCACCTGTTCAAAGACATCCACGTCACCCTGGAGGGCCTGGCCAGCAGAATGTGTCAGCCGCTGGAGGTGAAACGGGAGGACAAACACATCCTCGTTGAGAATATGGAGAGCCTGCCTCCCATGAGAGAAGACGCACCCAGAGTCTTCATCATCAGCTGAGAGACTGGCACCCAGGATCTTCATCATCAGCTGAGAGACTGGAACTCAGGATCTTTATCATCAGCTGAGAGACTGGCACTCAGGATCTTCATCATCAGCTGAGAGACTGGCACCTGAGAGAACTCTTAGCACATTCACTTATGTAAATATGTATTTGTTAGTCTTTTTATTGGTAGTTTTATGTAGATTTGTGACCAGAGCTGTTGTTGACTATGTCTATGATGCTCCAGGATGCTAAATAGCTACTGAGGACCTTTGTCTATGAAGGTGCCAGAGAATAGATTACATTTTATATAGTTGTTTATACTTGTGGGTGTTTTTTAACCTCAGTTAATGACCATGCGGGTTGCTGATGACGCTGCAGTCTATGTAGACTGCTGCTGAAGACCAATGTTTGTGATTCATCAAGGCATTTTAAAAAGGGCTATTTTTATATATATATATACTTTGCATTTTAAGATGTTGACTACATTTCATATTTCTGTTGCCTGTCACTCATTTCAATAAAAAATGTTCTATTGTGTGCCTTTTCAGTGGAGAGATGAGGAAGTATTGTTGCCGCAGCTCTTACAGTTGAGCCCAGGTCGGGGATTGAGATGTTCATACTCAGTAAGAACCATAGCACCTTTAAATGATAACATAGAGATTAAGATCCAAGCTAAAGTCTCAAAACTCAAAACAATGGCAGCTTTTGCAAGAGCACACGTTTACTTAAACCGCCACACCCCAAAAAAGAAACCGTCAAGCTCTCTTCAATAGGCCCATTGTAGCCTAATACCAGCGTGCGGACACACGCCGTGTGGCCACACAGTACACGGATTTGCTTGAAGCAATCGGCTACATGACGTGAATAAGATTGTTCGTGTCCCGTGACCGTTGACATATTTGGAAATTGCTCTGGAAGAAATGTAGCACACCCAATCAAACTGCAGTTTGAGGACAGTTACTTTTTACAGCATTTAAAAAATATATTAAGACATTCATAAGTATGAATAGCTTTACACGTTGTAAACTTTGAACTTGGGAACCTCAATCTTGATATTTGATGTAGTATACTGTATTATTCCCTTCCCTATTGGTCATGGCCTGGGAGTCATGGCCTGGGAATCATGGCCTGGGAATCATGGCCTGGGAGTCATGGCCTGGGAGTCATGGCCTGGGAGTCATGGCCTGGGAATCATGGCCTGGGAGTCATGGCCTGGGAGTCATGGCCTGGGAATCATGGCCTGGGAATCATGGCCTGGGAGTCATGCTAAGGTTGGTTTCACTAATTGACGGTGTGGAAAGGCTGAGAGATGACTAACCGTGAGGAGTGGAGTTTCACTGTTGTGGAGGCATTTTATTGCCTGAGTCACCTCATTGTGTGTGTGTGTGTTTTATGAACTGGGATGTAATAGTTCGATCCACAGTATGTGGGATCTAATCATTTTGTTATGTTATGAACACTATGATATTCCTCTATACCTACAGGATCCATTACAACTTAACAGTCCAATAATTACTGGAATAGGAAGTAATTAACCTATAGCAGCAAGGCTCATTATTACAGGCCCATTGATTGAACGCCAACACAGAACCCCTGAAACAGTATCAGTGCAGTTCTGAATTTGTACTCAGTAAATTATTCAGTGTGCTTGTTCTGGCTTCCCAACTATATCCTCTGAGACAAACAGGTTCCCCTGCTTTTTTTTTCTTTTTCTAGGGATGAAGTGTGCTCACTGGTCTCAGTCAACAAAGATGTGTCAGGTGTCTGCACCACTGAGCTTTGTCAGGAGCAGAGCAGACTAATTATGTGGGTTGGCTGTTAACTGCTGAACTGGGAGAGAGAGAGAGGGAGGGAGAGCGAGAGAGACTTTGCTGTCTCAGACAGAGCCCAGGGACAGGTTGCTACAGAGCCCTCAGAAAGGTAACAGACTAAAGTAATTATCAACGGATGAAGGTTTTAGTGTGTCTACACCCTACCTAATCTAGTTATCAGACCAAATAGTTATATTTTCTAGTTGATTCGAAAATACTAACTTTTCAAATACTTGAGGGTGGTCATGTCTAGTTTTCATAGAGTTTCAACTAAAAGGCTTCTTCTTCTTTGATATTCAAATACTGGTCCCAGAAAAACCAAATGATATTTGGAGGTATTTTTAATGTATGCAAGTTATTTTTTTTTAAAAATTTTTTATTTTTTTGATGGCTGACAAATATCTTGTGAATAATAACTAGCTAGAATAACTAACTAGCTAGTCTAAATATATTAATATATTAACATGTCCAATAATTACTGGAATAGGAAGTAATTAATAATAATATGAATATTAATATAGCCTATAATTAAATGCATGAGGGACATGGAATCCAATCAACATTAGACCACTTTTTGCAGCAACATATATTTCTATAATTAGTGACACTTCACATCAAGTTCTTACGTGTAGTAACTTTGTGAATATGACAATGGCAATTGTTTACATGGGACGTTTTTAAATTGCTATATTTATTTATTTATATTACCTTTATTTAACTAGGCAAGTCAGTTAAGAACAAATTCTTATTTTCAATGATGGCCTAGGAACAGTGGGTTAACTGCCTTGTTCAGGGGCAGAACGACAGATTTGTACCTTGTCAGCTCAGGGATATGAACTTGCAACCTTTCGGTTACTAGTCCAAAGCTCTAACCACTAGGCTACCCTGCCGCCCCTATAATTTGCATAATAATGGAGTTATTACAAAAGTGAAATAAGGAAGTAACTTTTCCTCGTGTACAGTAGTTACAAAAAACTCTCAGCTTATTGCTTTTGCAATTAAAATGCAATTACCAAAATATTATGTAAAAAAAAACATGAAAATAAAATGGCAGTTTTATTACACAGGCACAAGAATAGTTTTCACCAGTTAAATGGCAAAATGTAGATTTACGCTTTAATAGACATACTCAAAACGAACTGCTATTCATGTGTAATTACATGATTCTGACATGCCAAAACTTGGCATATTTGGAAAGAAGACATCTGGGAGATTGAGGAAATGATCAGAAGATAGATAGGAGTTACATAGTTCAGAATATACAAGATCAAGCACACACAAAGATAACTGTTATTTACCAGCTATAAGTGAATTATTGATGACTAGAGCTGGAAACACATCAGATGGCTTCCACAACATGTGAACAATATCAGAAATGTTTTTATATTGATAGACCTAACAACTAGAAATGGGAAGATGTTTAAGTAAGTTGTGTCAGGTGTGGTCACGGGAAGTTTCCAAGTCTCTGAGCCAGGACTGCTAACCATGTGTATGTGTATGTGACAAATAAATTTGATTTGATTTGATTTAAAGGACTAAATTGGGGACTTTACATTTAAGAGGTTAAGTGTTCTATCCATTCTCTAACATGCACTTCCAGATAAACTCAGGGGAAAAAATAAACATCCTCTCACTGTCAATTGCGTTTATTTTCAGCAAACTGAACTTATTTGTATGAACATAAAATTAATTAACTGAGACATAAACTGAACAAGTTCCTCAGACATGTGACCAACAGAAATGGAATAATGTGTCCCTGAACAATGGGGGGTCATAATCAAAAGTAACTGTCAGTATCTGGTGTCTGCACCAGCTGCATTAAGTACTGCAGTGCATCTCCTCCACATGGACTGCACCAGATTTCCCAGTTCTTGCTGTGAGATGTTACCCCACTCTTCCACCAAGACACCTGCAAGTTCCCGGACATTTCTGGGGGGAATGGCCCTGGCCCTCACCCTCCGATCCAACAGGTCCCAGACGTGCTCAATGGGATTGAGATCCGGGCTCTTCACTGGCCATGGCAGAACACTGACATTCCTGTCTTGCAGGAAATCACGCACAGAACGAGCAGTATGGCTGGTGGCATTGTCATGCTGGAGGGTCATGTCAGGATGAGCCTGCAGGAAGGGTACCACATGAGAGGGTCTTCCCTGTAACGCACAGCGTTGAGATTGCCTGCAATGACAACAAGCTCAGTCCGATGACACACCACCCTAGACCATGACGGACCCTCCACCTCCAAATCGATCTCGCTCCAGAGTACAGGCCTCGGTGTAACGCTCATTCCTTCGACAATAAACGCGAATCCGACCAACACCCCCGGTGAGACAAAACCACGACTCGTCAGTGAAGAGCACTTTTTGCCAGTCCTGCCTGGTCCAGTAATGGTGGGTTTGTGCCCATAAGTGACGTTGTTGCCGGTGATGTCTGGTGAGGACCTGCCTTACAACAGGCCTACAAGCCCGCAGTCCAGCCTCTCTCAGCCTATTGTGGACAGTCTGAGCACTGATGGTGTAACTCATGCAGTTGTTGTTGCCATCATGTACCTGTTCCGTAGGTGTGATGTTCGGATGTACCGATCCTGTGCAGGTGTTGTCACACGTGGTCTGCCACTGCGAGGACAATTAGCTTTCCGTCCTGTCTCCCTGTAGCGCTGTCTTAGGCATCTCACAGTACGGACATTGCAATTTATTGCCCTGGCCACGTTCAGGCAGATGAGCAGGGAACCTGGGCTTCTTTCTTTTAGTGTTTTTCAGAGTCAGTAGAAAGGTCTCTTTAGTGTCCTAAGTTTTCATAACTGTGACCTTAATTGCCTACCGTCTGTAAGCTGTTAGTGTCTTAACGACCGTTCCACAGGTGCATGTTCATTTAATTGTTGATGGTTCATTGAACAAGCATGGGAAACAGTGGTTTAAACCCTTTACAATGCAGATCTGTGAAGTTATATGGATTAGTTTACAACCCTGACGTTGTTGAAGGCAGCCAATCCAATAACAGTCACTTCCTGAGATCTGTATTCCAATAGTTTAAAAAAAGTGGTACTTTTTTTGTGTTTGTCACCTCCAAAGTAGCTATTTGTTCCCCCTCGAAAATAGTTACTTTCCACAAAGCATAGTTAAAATTATAGTTATCCCAGTTCTGGTAGCGATCACCCACAGGTCATGTTAGGGTTACTAGGCAGGCTGGTGTTACTAAGGGCTTGATCCTATATGTGAAATGAATGAAGAGAGGGTGTGGTTTCTTTCTTTAGCCTATCACTAACCCAGTCTCAACAAGGTGAAATGAAGAGAGGGCGTGGTTTCTTTCTTTAGCCTATCACTAACCCAGTCTCAACAAGATGAAATGAAGAGAGGGTGTGGTTTCTTTCTTTAGCCTATCACTAACCCAGTCTCAACAAGATTAAATGAAGAGAGGGTGTGGTTTCTTTCTTTAGCCTATCACTAACCCAGTCTCAACAAGATGAAATGAAGAGAGGGTGTGGTTTCTTTCTTTAGCCTATCACTAACCCAGTCTCAACAAGGTGAAATGAAGAGAGGGCGTGGTTTCTTTCTTTAGCCTATCACTAACCCAGTCTCAACAAGGTGTAACATGGAGAGGAGAGCGTCTTTCTCCAGCCCTCGCCCTACAATCCCTGTTTCCTTAGAAAAAAATCCTCATCGTGATTAAAAATAATACCACCAACAATTTGCTGAAACACTTGTGGTTATGCTCTGTTTTTCACATGTATTGTATGCCATTATAATGACAACATTTTAAAAGATAATCTATGAAATTCCTTGGAGGTGTGTAACAATTATGGTTAATGTTCACATTGTGTATTTAATGTAAAGCACACAGTAGGAAATTCAGCTAGATTGATAGCTGAGCTATCACAGCTCCAGACACAATGAGACATAATAATGGAACAAGCAGTACACAAGATGTCCACTAGATGGCGATATGCTCCCATTCACAGAGCAGTAACCATTACTCCTCTGGTTTTAGGCTACTTATCATCCAAACTACCATAGACGACAGGAACACAATAGCAGTATGCAGAATAACAGATGTGTTAGCTAGATTAGTAGATATCATACAAAAATGTTGTAGACTCTGGGGGTTAAGAGAAGTGTCTACTTCGGGTGTATCAGAGACTATTGTACATACTATTGTACCATCATACATTAGTAGTCTACACAGTAGTGACATTGTGAACCAGTCAATATCAGTCAAAGGTCAGGGTTGTGGGGATGCATGAGGTCGGGGTTCTGGGTATTCATGAGTCAAAGGTCGGGGTTCTTGGTATGCATGGGTCAAAGGTCAGGGTTGTGGGGATGCATCAGTTTTCGGCTCCCTGGTGGCGCAGTGGTCTGTATCACAACTGTATCAACTGTATCACAACTGGACGTGATTGGGAGTCCCATAGGGCGGTGCACAATAGGCCTAGCGTCATCCGGGTTTGGATGAGGGTTTGGCTGGGTTAGGGGCCGGGGTAGGGGAGGGTCTGGCCGGGTTAAGGGAGGGTTAACTGACTTTCCTAATTAAATAAAGGTTAAATGACTTTGTCTTCTTTTTTTCCTCGGTCTGAGGATAGAGAAGAGAAATATAGTTGTTGTTGCATTGGCCATAATGTAGTGTTGATGAAGTTGATTAGTCTCAGTCATTCATCTGCCAGTGCGTTGGTGGGCTCATCATATCCTGTTTCCTCCTCGTTGTTTATCAACCAGTTGGTTTCTGCCTTTGATGGTCATTTAAATCCCTAATCTTGTCACAGGGATTTGTCTCGCTGCCACTCAACTTGAAACAACATTTTGGTCACAGTAATATAGTATGTTGTGCCTCCCTCCCTTCCCGATCATTCTATTTGTACATATGTAGGATCTTATTTTGTGCCAGTTTGCTACAGACAGAAAATAATCCTGCGGCAACAGACAATGTTACTTTTAATTTTCAAACTTCAGAAGTCTTTTTATACCTCAAATACACTACAAGTTTTACATGTCCTGCGTTGCATAAAAATTATCCTAATAGAGGGTGATCAAATTAAGATCCTACACCTGTATGCGATGACGAAAACATGTTATTAACGCGAAGTGGCAAAGGATTAAATGCATAGGCCTTCATAAGTCTGTTCCCATTTCCTATTTGTTCATCGCTCATTGTGTGTTGTGTTAATTACTGTGATCACTCAACATCGAGTCCCGCTCTGGATTTCAGCTGCCTTCCGTGCAAATAAAGGATGCAAAGAAATTACATTTTCAACTAAACCGGTTGTCTGCCTCTAGCTAGATGGTACCAAGTGGAGAAATCTATGCAATATACTCATAATGCGTGCATGTAGCTACTATATAAATGATACGAGGCAGCAATGTTCGTTTTATCGCATGTTATATTGAGCCTTTGTGGATGTTACAACATGTATATGTGACCTATGCCAGAAAGGCTTGGCAAGCTTCGGCACGTTAACAAAAGGCTTATTTTCAAGCATCTCCAGATGCAAGTGGACCTCCAATGCCACTATAATCTAATTCACTCACTCTTTGCTTCCTGCATTTCCCTCTCCAAATACATCGAAAAACGGAATTAGCGTAGCTGTCATCCTGAGCGCACAAGGAAGGGGCGTTATAGAGACTTCAGTTTGCTTATGTGTGATAAAGTCAATGTGCACACATGTCAGTGTCTAGGCTGCACTTTATGGACAACACAACCTGTCCACGGACTAACTTTAGGCTACCTGCTGTTAGGAAGTCTGCTGACTATGTGAAATATAATGTCTCCTCATTTCTTGTGCAAAGATTCAATCTGATTGAGAGGAGAAATGCCTTATGGCACGTTTGCTACCATACAGTTTAACACTCGGTTTAATACTCGGTTTGAATACGTTTCATAATATTACCATCTAAGCACATTGGGTTGAAGTGTACCATTGTGCAACACCGTCAGCCTTGATAAAAACCCAGAGAAACACTACTGCCTCTGCAGCTAACTGGCACATTCAGAGACTCAAGTCATGTCGGTAGAATTGAAAGGTTGGCATGGCAACCTTTTTTGGGGGGACTGAAAACGGAGAGGCAGAGCTTTTACACTTTGAACAATGACGTTCTCCTTTAGTGTGTAAAGATACTGCAGTGCTGACTTGGCCCTTTGACATTGTAGTCTTAAGGCGTCAGCATGCATCAGTTCGGCTGGCGCCCTAGGAACTCGGCTAGCCGAACAGAACGAGTGTTCTCTATACTCCCTTAAAAGACCTTGGCTTTAAAAAAATTAGAAAAAAGGGGGCAATAGTACTGTTTGTCCATTTTGAGACACCATAGCCAGTATACACTTCCTCAAAATGGTCAGAATTAATCAAGGATAGCTCTAGAAATCTGTCATTAATTTTGACGGTTTTTTTGCCCGAAGGGACCTTCCTTAGTCGTGCAATTTTACATCTATTTATGATGTTCGGTGCAGTGTTGTTCTACCAGCTACAGACAGTTGACTTGATACCAGAAGGTTTCTCTCTCTAGTCCTACAACACTTTGGCCTCTGGGAGATCTACTGCTTTAGCTGCATTTAGCTCTGGGCCCCAGGCAGGGCTCAGGCCACTCTGAAGGCACAAGCTTTTGTTCATTTGTTGTGAGCACTGTCATCGCCAGAGGTTGACAACACATTTAGAGTCATTGTTTTATGGTGAGAAAGCCAAGTGGAGATGCTCTGGTTTAGAAGGCGGGGGCACCTTTAAGCATTGGATACGACACAAGAGAGAAAACATTTGTGTGAAGTCAACAACAACAGATCTCTCAGTTCCTTCTCCTCCAATCAGATTCCCCTTATCAGCTGTAACAATGCTCCCTATAAAGTTTTCCACTCAGGGACTTATTCAACTGGAAGTGTGATGGCGAAAGCAAGGAAAAATAAAGTGATTGTTCTGTTATTATTGGATGGTATATCACAAATGGCGTCATTCTTATTTGATAAATACCTGCACATATTCCTGATAGGCACCTTTTCATATGAGATTATGGTGTCAAGAATCAGCCAGCTCCCTCTGGAAATTGTGAATATGGGATTGCAGCTACAAACCTTTTCAGACGCAAAGGTGGGTGGAAGAGATAAGAGTGGGACAAAATTATTCCAGTGTTATTATAGCCCCATAGTGTATTCACAAACTTATTTTCCTCACAAAGTGCCTTCATTTCAAGTCACTTGACTACCTATGTGAAGATTTATAACTCTATAGGCGGTTGGTCCGTGTAAAAGCCAGTTCATTCATATTCAGAGGTTGGCAGTGAGGGTGACCGGAGATAAGGTTTTCTTTGGAGGGGGATGGAGATCAATTTCGTTCTCTAAAGCTGAACATTTTAAGTGCTTTAGAAGATCTCTATTGCTTGAAACTGGGAGATTACTGTCAGTTAGTCAAATTATATATTGTGATCAATAGTGAAGAAGGGGGTAAATTGAGCCATTAAAAATAGTAATAATTTACATTCAGCATCACTAGTCTGTAATGCTCTCCTCGTGTAGACCGGATAACCCTATGTGGGTTATCCGGTAGGCCCGGGCAATCCCCTTGGATTGATGAGGAATTTAAAAATTGTACGCAGCCTACCTGTAATGCCCGGGGTGAAGTGGAGGTCAGGTGCAGGTGCAGAAGTCAGGTGCAGGAAGCAGAGAGTTCAGGATAGCGATACTTTTAATACACCACACTGGTGAAAACGAGGCCACCCAAACAAATGCCCCAAAACACAGGGGAACTAAATAGATCCACAAAAACACACGCACACGGACAACCGTGACTTACAGACGTGTACAATCGTACACTGAAAATAATCCCGCACAACCAGCAGAGCCCAACCAATTCACCTAACTAATTAACCTAACTAATTAACCTAACTAATTAACCTAACCAATTAACCTAACTAATTAACCTAACCAATTAACCTAACCAATTAACCTAACCAATTAACCTAACCAATTAACCTAACTAAACGCAAGTGTAACTAATAAACAGACAAGGGGGAAAAAATTATCAGTGGCAGCTAGTAGGCCGGTGACGACGACCGCCGAGCGCCACCCAAACAGGAAGGGGAGCCACCTTCGGTAGGAGTCGTGACAACGTCAAGGGAAATATAGTATTCTTTCTAACAAAGATCTCTAAATATATTTCAGAATGTGTATCCCTGAAGATAATCAGAATTCATGTAAGCATAAGATTTTTGAAAACATAGCTTGACCAAAAAAAATGGTCTCTTGGAAGCTTCCTTGGGGTAAGTGGGTGTTATTGTCCTGCGGGTGTGAAAGATTCAGCAGACTGCTGGCATTACACATCTGGCTAAAATACTACTGTAGCTCTGCTGGAGTCACTTTTATTTATAACTTTGACACCTTCTGGAAACAGAAGATACTCTACAGGAATGACGGAGTCCATCCAAATCATCTTGGCTCCTGGACATCTTGGCTCCATGCATTTCAAGGCTGCGTTGAAACAATGACTGGTAAATGATCCAAGGCCAGCTCAGTTAATCCCTACCATTGTGACAATGAGTCGTCATAATGCTGCATCAAATGTACAGGATCTTAGGGGCATTGGCAAACACAATGTAAGTAATTTAATTTATGTACCCCTAATTGCACCGAATACATCTGTTTATCCTACAGCTGTTGTATGCTGTAATCATGAGCCTATTAACCAGAGTTACACTGTTAGCACTGAGGCGGTGTGCAATAGTAGGAAGACCACTTGATGCAGCTCACCCTGCACTATCAGCTCCAATGTAAATAACATGAGTAAGTCTACCTCTGATAAGCTTCCCAGTAAAGCATTAAAAACAATTAAGCAACCTAGAAAAGTGCTAAGAATAGCCCTTATTAACATACGTAGCCCAAGAAAAGGTCCATGAAGTCAAAAACTTGCTTGTAAAAGATGACATACATATTCTGACTATCTCTGAAACTCACTTAGATAATACCTTTGATGATACAGTGGTAGCAATACATGGTTATAACATCGACCGAAAATACAGAAATGCCAACGGAGGCGGTGTTGCGGTCTATATATTCAGAACCACATCCCTGTAAAGCTTAGAGACGATCTAATGTTAAATACTGTTGAAGTAATATGGCTACAGGTTCATCTGCCTCACCTAAAGCCCATTCTTGTGGGAAGCTGCTATAGACCACCAAGTGCTAACAGTCAGTATCTGGACAACATGTTAAATGTGCAACCAGAGGGGAAAAAAATTCTAGATCACCTGTACTCCACACACAGAGATGCGTACCCGCCCTCCATTTGATAAATCCGACCACAACTCTATCCACCTGATTCCTGCTTACAAGCAAAAATTAAAGCAGGAAGCACCAGTGACTCGGTCTATGAAAAAATGGTCAGATGAAGCAGATGCTAAACTACAGGACTGCTTTGCTATCACAGACTGGAACATGTTCCGGGATTCTTCCAATGGCATTGAGGAGTACACCACATCAGTCACTGGCTTTATCAATAAGTGCATTGAGGACGTCATCCCCACAGTGACTGTACGTACATACCCCAACCAAAAGCCATGGATTACAGGCAACATTCGCACTGAGCTAAAGGGTAGACCTGTCGCTTTCAAGGTGCGGGACTCTAACCAGAAAGATTACAAGAAATCCCGCTATGCCCTGCGATGAACCATCAAACAGGCAAAGCGTCAATACAGGGCTAAGATTGAATCATACTACACCAGCTCCAACGCTCGTCGGATGTGGCAGGGCTTGCAAAATATTACAGACTACAAGGGGAAGCACAGCCGCGAGCTGTCCAGTGACACGAGCCTACCAGATGAGCTAAATCAATTCTATGCTTGCTTCGAGGCAAGCAACACTGAGGCATGCATGAGAGTAACAGCTGTTCCGGACGACTGTGTGATCACGCTCTCCGCAGCCGATGTGAGTAAGAGGTTTAAATAGGTCAACATACACAAGGCTGCGGGGCCAGACAGATTACCAGGATGTGTGCTCCGGGCATGTGCTGACCAACTGGCAGCTGTCTTCACTGACATTTTCAACATGTCCCTGATTGAGTCTGTAATACCAACATACTTCAAGCAGACCACCATAGTCCCTGTGCCCAAGAACACAAAGGCAACCTGCCTAAATGACTACAGACCCGTGGCACTCATGTCCGTAGCCATGAAGTGCTTTGAAAGGCTGGCAATGGCTCACATCAACACCATTATCCCAGAAACCCTAGACCCACTCCAATTTGCAAACCGCCACAACAGATCCACAGAAGATGCAATCTCTATTGCATTCCACACTGCCCTTTCCCACCTGGACAAAAGGAACACCTACATGAGAATGCTATTCATTGACTACAGCTCAGCGTTCAGCACCATAGTACCCTCAAAGCTCATCACTAAGCTAAGGAACCTGGGACTAAACACCTACCTCTGCAACTGGATCCTGGACTTCCTGACGGGCTGCCCCCAGGTGGTGAGGGTAGGTAGCAACGCATATGCCACACTGATCCTCAACGCAGGGACCCCTCAGGGGTGCGTGCTCAGTCCCCTCCTGTGCTCCCTGTTCATTCACGACTGCATGGCCAGGCACGACTCCAACACCATCATTAAGTTTGCTGAAGACACAACAGTGGTAGGCCTGATCACCGACAACGACGAGACAGCCTATAGGGAGGAGGTCAGAGACCTGGCCGGGTGGTGCCAGAATAAGAACCTATCCCTCAACGTAACCAAGAATAAGGAGATGATTGTGGACTACAGGAAAAGGAGCACCGAGCACGTCCCCATTTCCATTGACAGGGCTGTAGTGGAGCAGGTTGAGAGCTTCAAATTCCTTGCTGTCCACATCAACAACAAACTAGAATGGTTCAAACACACCAAGACAGTCGTGAAGAGAGCACGACAAAGCCTATTCCCCTCAGGAAACTAAAAAGATTTGGCATGGGTCCTGAGGTCCTCAAAAGGTTCTACAGCTGCAACATCGAGACCGGTTGCATCACTGCCTGGTACGGCAATTGCTCGGCCGCAAGGCACTTCAGGAGGTAGTAGCCTTTTTACTATTGTTTTATTTCTTTACTTTACACACACACACAAACTTTTTCTTTACACACACACACACACACACACACACACATACTTTTTTTCTCTCCGCACCATTGGTTAGAGAGCCTGTAAGTAAGCATTTCACTGTTGCTATTTGCTACACCTGTTGTATTCGACGCACGTGACAAATAAACTTTGATTTGATTTAATATGTGTGAAATGCTTGATAATGTATGTGATATCAACAGTGTGCCTATTTCCACTGGTTAGTACTTGTATAAGTGTGCCCTTTGGTTTCCGTTGTCTGTTGACATTTGTTACAATGTCCGTGGGTGCGTGTGCGTACCTGTGCTGTGTGTTTCGGGCATTCGTGCCCTTGTGGATTGCACAGAAGATTACGGGTCTCGTCCCGTGTGGTATCATTGTGCGAGTGTGTATTTATTCGAGGTACTCCTCACTCTTTTGTTTGGGTTTCAACCCTGTGTTTTTGTATAGTGTTTGTTTGGTCTTCACCACGTCGTAATTTGGGGTATAATAAAAAAAACTATTTCGCATTCCTGCGCCTGTTTCCCGAATCATTGTTACCAATGTGACAGAATAATCGACCATTAAGGGAGACAGCGGGAATGGCCCGTCCGACGACGACGCAACCCCAGCAGCCACAACTGGCCCGTCCGATGCCACCGCAACCCCAGCAGCGGCAACTGGCCCGTCCGACGACGACGCAACATCGGCAGCTGAATCGGGTCCTGAATGGCCCGCACTGCATTCCTGTGATCATCCTCGAGGCTGCTGGTGCAGCCCGCATTCCTGCCTGTCTCCCAAATAATTTATACCAGCATGACACAGACAAGTGTATTTTCTGGGTGATTTAAATATCGACTGGCTTTTCATCAAGCTGCCCACTCAGGGAAAAACTTCAAACTGTAACCAGTGCCTGCCATCTGGTTCAGGTTGTCAGTCAACCTACCAGGGTAGTTACAAACAGCAGAGGAATTGAAATCATCAACATGTATTGATCACACTTTTACTAACGCTGCAGATATTTGGTTTAAAGCAGTATCCAAATCCATAGGATGTAGTGATCACAATATAGTAGCCATATCTAGGAAAACCAAAGTTCCAGAGGCTGGGCCTGATATAGTGTTTAGGAGGTCATACAATAAGTTTTATAGTGATTCATATGTTGATGATGTAAATAATATTTGCAGATCTGTGGTGTGTAATGAGGAGCAACCAGACGCTGCACTTGACACATTTATGAACCTACTTATTCCAGTTACTAATAAGCATAAACCCATTAAGAAAATGACTGTAAAAAATGTTAAATCCCCTTGGATTGATGAGGAATTTAAAAATTGTACAGTTGAGAGGGATAAGGCAAAATGTATGGCAATTAAGTCTGGCAGCCCAACTGATTGGCAAACGTACTGCAAATGTAAAAATCATGTGACTAAACTAAATAAAAATAAAAAGAAACTACACCATGAAACAAAGATAAATGACATAAAGAATGATAGTAAAATGCTTTGGGGCACCTTAAATTACATTTTGGGGGGAAAAAGCAACTCGGCTCCTTCATTCATTGAATCAGATGGCTCATTCATCACAAAGCCCACTGATATTGCAAACTACTTTAATTACTTTTTCATTTTCAAGATAAGCAAACTTAGGGATGGCATGCCAGCAACAAACGCTGACACTACACATCCAAGTATATCGGACCAAATTATGAAAGACAAGAATTGTACTTCTGAATTCCGTAAAGTCAGTGTGGAAGAGGTGAAACAATGATTGCTGTCTATCAACAATGACAAGCCACCGGGGTCTGACAATCTAGATAGAAAATTACTGAGGATAATAGCAGATGATATTGCCACTCCTATTTGCCACATCTTCAATTTAAGCCTACTAGAGAGCATGTGCCCTCAGACCTGGAGGGAGGCTAAAGTAATTTCGCTAAACAAGAATAGTAAAGCCCCCTTTACTGGCTCAAATAGCCAACCAATCAGCCAGTTACCAACCCTTAGTAAACTTCTGGAAAAAAATGTGTTTGACCAGATACAATGCTATTTTACAGTAAACAAATTGACAACAGAATGTCAGCAGGTTTATAGGGAAAGACACTCAACAAGCACAGCGCTTACACAAATGACTGATGATCGGCCGAGAGAAATTTATGATAAAATGATTGTGGGTGCTGTCTTGACATTATTGATCATAGTCTGCTGCTGGAAAAACGTATGTGTTATGGCTTTACACCCCCTGCTTTAATGTGGATAAAGGGTTACTTGTCTAACAGAACACAGAGGGTGTTCTTTAATGGACGCCTACCAAATATAATCCAGTTAGAATCAGGAATTCCCCAGGGTAGCTGTTTAGGCCCATTGCTTTTTTCAATTTTTACTAATGACATGCCACTGACTTTGAGTAAAGCCATAGTTTCTATGTATGTGGATGACTCAACACTATACATGTCAGCTACTACAGCGACTGAAATGACTGCAACAATCAACAAAGAGCTGCAGTTAGTTTCAGAGTGGGTGGCAAGGAATAAGTTAGCCTTAAATATTTATAAAACTAAAAGCATTTTATTTGGAACAAAACTCTCACTAAACCCTAAACCACAACTAAATCTTGTAGTAAAAAATGTGGAAATTGAGCAAGTTGAGGTTTATTTTAATATTTATTTAACTAGGCAAGTCAGTTAAGAACAAATTCCTATTTTCAATGACGGCCTAGGAACAGTGGGTTAACTGCCTTGTTCAGGGGCAGAACGACAGATTTGTACCTTGTCAGCTCGGGGATTCGAACTTTCGGTTACTAGCCCAACGCTCTAACCACTAGGCTACCCTGCCACCCCGAGGTGCCTAAACTGCTTGGAGTAACTAGATTCTAAACTTTCATTGTCAAAACTTATTGATGCAGTAGTAGCTAAGATGGGGAGAAGTCTGTCTATAATAAAGCTCTGCTCTGCCTTCTTAACAAAACTATCATCAAGGTACGTCCTACAGGCTCTAGTTTTGTTGTAACTGGACTACTGTTCAGTCGTGTGGTCAGGTGCCACAAAAAAAGGAATTAGGAAAATTGACATGTCTGTCTAAACTACTGGCACACAGCTCGGACACCCATGCATATCCCACAAGACATGCCACAAGAGGTCTCTTCACAGTCCCCAACAGACTATAGGAGGCACGCAGTACTACATAGAGCCATGACTACATGGAACTCTATTCCACATCAAGTAACTGACACAAGCAGTAAAATTAGATTCAAAAAACAGAAAGAAAACACCTTATGAGAGACAGAGGGGACTGTGAAGCAACACAAACATTGGCACAGACACATGCATACACACACACACACACACACACACAGACAAAAACAGACGCACTATACATACACATGGATTTAGTACTGTAGATACAGTGAGGAAAAAAAGTATTTGATCCTCTGCTGATTTTGTACGTTTGCCCACTGACAAAGAAATTATAATAATGTTAATGGTAGGTTTATTTGAACAGTGAGAGACAGAATAACAACAAAACAATCCAGAAAAACGCATGTCAAAAATGTTATAAATTGATTTGCATTTTAATTAAGGAAATAAGTATTTGGCCCCTCTGCAAAACATGACTTAGTACTTGGTGGCAAAACCCTTCTTGGAAATCACAGCGTCAGACGTTTCTCGTAGTTGGCCACCAGGTTTGCACACATCTCAGGAGGGACTTTGTCCCACTCCTCTTTGCAGATCTTCTCCAAGTCATTAAGGTTTCGAGGCTGACGTTTGGCAACTCGAACCTTCAGCTCCCTCCACAGATTTTCTATGGGATTGAGGTCTGGAGACTGGCTAGGCCACTCCAGGACCTTAATGTGCTTCTTCTTGAGCCACTCCTTTGTTGCCTTGGCCATGTGTTTTGGGTCATTGTCATGCTGGAATACCCATCCACGACCCATTTTCAATGCCCTGGCTGAGGGAAGGAGCTTCTCACCCAAGATTTGACGGTACATGGCCCCGTCCATCGTCCCTTTGATGCGGTGAAGTTGTCCTGTCCCCTTAGCAGAAAAACACCCCCAAAGCATAATGTTTCCACCTCCATGTTTGACGGTGGGGATGGTGTTCTTGGGGTCATAGGCAGCATTCCTCCTCCTCCAAACACTGCGAGTTGAGTTGATGCCAAAGAGCTCCATTTTGGTCTCATCTGACCCCAACACTTTCACCCAGTTGTCCTCTGAATCATTCAGATGTTCATTGGCAAACTTCAGACAGGCATGTATATGTGCTTTCTTGAGCAGGGGGACCTTGCGGGCGCTGCAGGATTTCAGTCCTTCACGGCGCAGTGTGTTACCAATTGTTTTCTTGTTTTCTTGGTGACTATGGACCCAGCTGCCAGGCCAGTGCGGTGAGGTGGAATAGCCCGCACTGGGCTGTGCTGGCGAACCGAGGACACCATGCATAGGGCTGGTGCCATGTACCCCGGCCCGAGGAGACCCACTGCCATCACGGGAGGATCATTGACAAGATCCTCCCGTGTAGCTCTGGGCTGATTCCTCACCGTACTCACCGTTCTCATGATCATTGCAACTGCATGAGGTGAGATCTTGCATGGATCCCCAGGCCGAGGGAGATTGACAGTTATTTTGTGTTTCTTCCATTTGCGAATAATCGCACCAACTGTTGTCACCTTCTCACCAAGCTGCTTGGCGATGGTCTTGTAGCCCATTCCAGCCTTGTGTAGGTCTACAATCTTGTCCCTGACATCCCTGGAGAGCTCTTTGGTCTTGGCCATGGTGGAGAGTTTGGAATCTGATGGAGAGTTTGTGTCACGTTCTGACCTTAGTTCCTTTGTTTTGTCTATGTTTTAGTATGGTCAGGGTGTGAGTTGGGGTGGGCAGTCTGTTTGTTTTTCTATGTTGTATTTTGCGTTTGGCATGGTATGGTTCTCAATCAGAGGCAGGTGTGGTTAGTTGTCTCTGATTGAGAATCATACTTAGGTAGCCTTTTCCCACCAGTGTTTCGTGGGTGATTATTTTCTGTTCTGTGTTTTTGTATTTCACCATTCAGGACTGTTTCGTTTCGTTCTCGTCGTTTTTGTTTTGTGTTCATATAATAAATACAATATGGACACTTACAACGCTGCGCATTGGTCCTCCAATCCTTCTTACTACTCCCCCTCAGAAGAGGAGGACAACGACCGTTACAGAAGGACCAAGCGTGGTAACGGGCAGCAGCAGCAGCAGCAGCGATCTCAGGACACATGGACATGGGAGGAGATCCTGGACGGCAAAGGACCCTGGGCACAGGCTGGGGAATATCGCCGCACCAAGGCAGAGCTGGAGGCAGCGAAAGCTGAGAGGCGGCGGAATGAGTAGGCAGCACGGCAGCGCGGCTGGAAGCCCGAGAGGCAGCCCCAAAAATGTCTTGGGGGGGCACACGGGGAGTGTGGCGAAGTCAGGTAGAAGACCTGCGCCAACTCTCCGTGCTTACCGTGGAGAGAGAGGGACCGCGCAGGCACCGTGTTATGTCGTGAGGTGCACGGTGTCCCCAGTGCGTGTGCATAGCCCGGTGCAGTACATTGCAGCACCTCGTATCGGCCGGGCTAGAGTGGGCATCGAACCAGGTGCCATGAAGCCAGCTCAGCGCATCTGGTCTCCAGTGAGTCTCCTCGGGCCGGGGTACATGGCACCAGCCCTATGCATGGTGTCCTCGGTTCGCCAGCACAGCCCAGTGCGGGCTATTCCACCTCACCGCACTGGCCTGGCTACGGGGAGCATTCAGCCAGGTAGGGTTGGGCAGGCTCGGTGCTCGAGACCTCCAGTGTGCCTTCACGTTCCGGTCTATCTGGTGCCACCTCCACGCACCAGCCCTCCGGTGGCAGCCCCCCGCACCAGGCTGTCTCTCCGTCTCCTTCCTACAGGTGCTCCCGCCTGTCCAGTGCTGCCAGAGTCTTCCTCCTGCCCAGCGCTGTCAGAGTCTCCCATCTGTCCTGAGCTGCCAGGGTCTCCCGTCTGTCCTGAGCTGCCAGAGTCTCCCGTCTGTCCTGAGCTGCCAGAGTCTCCCGTCTGTCCTGAGTTGCCAGAGTCTCCCGTCTGTCATGAGCTGCCAGAGTCTCCCGTCTGTCCTGAGCTGCCAGAGTCTCCCGTCAGTCAGCCAGGAGCTGCCAGAGCCATCAGTCGGCCAGGAGCTGCCAGAGCCGTCAGTCAGCCAGGAGCTTCCAGAGCTGTCAGTCAGCCAGGAGCTTCCAGAGCTGTCAGTCAGCCAGGAGCTGCCTGAGCTGTCAGTCGGCCAGGAGCTGCCAGAGCCGTCAGTCAGCCAGGAGCTTCCAGAGCTGTCAGTCAGCCAGGAGCTGCCAGAATCGCCCTTCACTCCGGAGCTGCCGGAGTCTCCCGTCCGTCCGGTGCTGCCGGAATCTCCCGTCCATCCGGGACCCGGGGCTAGGGTCCCCAGTCCGAAGTCGGTGGATAATCTTTATCAAGCTGAGACTCCATGTCATCAGATAAGACCTGGTGTGTCTCTGCAACTCTATCATAGCCTCTCTTTATCAAGCTGAGACTCCATGTCATCAGCTGCCAGAGCCATCAGTCGGCCAGGAGCTGCCAGAGCCGTCAGTCAGCCAGGAGCTTCCAGAGCTGTCAGTCAGCCAGGAGCTTCCAGAGCTGTCAGTCAGCCAGGAGCTGCCTGAGCTGTCAGTCAGCCAGGAGCTGCCAGAGCCGTCAGTCAGCCAGGAGCTTCCAGAGCTGTCAGTCAGCCAGGAGCTGCCAGAATCGCCCTTCACTCCGGAGCTGCCGGAGTCTCCCGTCCGTCCGGTGCTGCCGGAATCTCCCGTCCATCCGGGACCCGGGGCTAGGGTCCCCAGTCCGAAGTCGGTGGATAATTTTTATCAAGCTGAGACTCCATGTCATCAGATAAGACCTGGTGTGTCTCTGTTACTCTATCATAGCCTCTCTTTATCAAGCTGAGACTCCATGTCATCAGATAGGACCTGGTGTGTCTCTGCTACTCTATCATAGCCTCTCTTTATCAAGCTCAGACTCCATGTCATCAGATAAGACCTGGTGTGTCTCTGGTACTCTATCATAGCCTCCCTTTATCAAGCTGAGACTCCATGTCATCAGATAAGACCTGGTGTGTCTCTGCTACTCTATCATTGCCTCTCTTTATCAAGCTGAGACTCCATGTCATCAGATAAGACCTGGTGTGTCTCTGCTACTCTATCATAGCCTCTCTTTATCAAGCTGAGACTCCATGTCATCAGATAAGACCTGGTGTGTCTCTGCTACTCTGCCATAGCCTCTCTTTATCAAGCTGAGACTCCATGTCATCAGATAGGACCTGGTGTGTCTCTGCTACTCTATCATAGCCTCTCTTTATCAAGCTCAGACTCCATGTCATCAGATAAGACCTGGTGTGTCTCTGCTACTCTATCATAGCCTCTCTTTATCAAGCTGAGACTGACTCCATGTCATCAGATAAGACCTGGTGTGTCTCTGCTACTCTATCATAGCCTCTCTTTCACACAGATACATGTTAATAGTCTTTATTGTTAATGTACCTCTTCAGTGTCATTCAGTCTGTTTGTTCATCCCTTGCTGCTGTTCAAATGGACTTCATCCCTTCTCTCATTTCCTTGGCTGCTCTCCAGAGCCTGTTTTATGTTTGTATACACGGGGCATGATGATGTCTGCTCTGTAACAATGAAAATACACTATATTGAGGCATGACACATTGCAATGCATATGTGTGAAACTGACCAACTGTAATCATCATTTATACGTGGCAATTGGCTCAACTTACCCCATGGCCATTGGCAAGCCTTTTGACTATAGTAGTCCACACAGCTACAACGATGTACTTTCATGTAAAACTTGTAGTGTATTTGAGGTTTAAAAACTCCACTTTGAAATTTCAGATTTTTCCCCTACGAAAAATGTATCAACCCCTAAAAAAATGTCAATGTATTATAATCCACAAAATAATTGAAATGTCCTGTTGCTGCAGGATTATTTTTAAACTGGCTCAAATTAAGATCCTACATCTGTACAAGTAGAATGACGAGGGAGGGACAACATACTATATTACTGTGACCATATTGTAGCTTTATAGAGACTCCAACTGATGTATAAAACAATCTTAAAATGATCTACTTTGGTTTAAGTAAAAGCATCCTGAATCCAATAACACACTAAATGAATTTGACTAGGTGAACATCTGTTTTATGGACCTAACTTACTTCCCACTTTTCCCATGTGATTTCTTCCTTTAGCGTCCATTAAATTATGACCTTTCCCTAAATATTTGGTCACATGATTAAGTTTGTGTTTCCTAGAAACAAGGGGTGGCTCAATTAACCCTTTGGTTCAACTTTCCCCACTCTCCCTTTATGGTTTTGGAAACATTTGGAACTTAACCTTCAACTTTCACATCGGCGATAAATACTTTTTCAAATGCAAAAGATAGACTAACTGTATGCAGTTTTAGCACAGTTGCACACAGCTATGTTTTGAATAACATATCTTCCTCCCCAGTTGTGTTCCAATGGAAACGTGTGAGCAAGGTGGGAGGAATTGTGGTACTGTATGTCGCCTACTGATGGCATGAGTTATTCCAAACACAGTCGGGTGGATCTATGCTAAATCAGCATAACAGTAACGTGAAAGTTGAGTTCCTATTGTTTCCAAAAACTGTACCACAAGTGATGATTATTGACGTTTCTAAATGTCAAAACAGAGTGTCGAGATTGTAGTTCACATTGAGCCAGCTGTGGTCCATACTTTCAAAATCAAATCAAATTTTATTGGTCACATACTCATGGTGAGCAGATGTTATTGCGAGGGTAGCAAAATGCTTAAACGTCTTGATCCGACAGCGCAGCAGCATCTAACAGGTAATATTTAACAATTCTACAACAAAACCTAATACACACAATCTAGTAAAGGAATGGGATAAGAATATATAAGTATCAAATATATGGATGAGCAGTGACAGAGCGGCTAAGATGCAATAGATAGTAAAGAATACATAGTGAAGGACACAGTTTACAATATATACATACATATGAGATGAGTAAAGTGAGATATGTAAACACTCTTAAATTGGCATTACTGAAGTGACTAGTGTTCCATTTATTAAAGTGGCCAATGATATCAAGTCTATAGGCAGCCGCCTGTCTGTGCTAGTGGCTGTTTAACAATCTGATGGCCTTGAGATTGAAGCTGTTTTTCAAACTCTCTGTCCCATCGTGGATGCACCTGTACTGACCTCACCATCTGGATGGAAGCGGGGTGAACAGGCAGTGGCTCGGGTGGTTATTGTCCTTGATTTTTTTTGTTGGTCTTCTTGTGACATTGGGTGTTGTAGGTGTCCAGGAGGGCAGGTAGTTTGCCCCCGGTGATGCTTTGCGGTTATGGGTGGAGCAGTTGCCGTACCAGACGGTGATACAGCCCGTCAGTATGCTCTCAATTGTGCACCTGTAAAAGTTAGTGAGGGTGATCGTTGACAAGCTACATTTTTTCAGCCTCCTGAGCTTGAAGAGGCGCTGTTGTGTCTCCTTCACCACACTTTTTGTGTGCGTGGACCATTTCAATTTGTCAGTGAAATGTACACTGAGGAACTTAAAACTTTCCACCTTCTCCACTGCTGTCCGTTTCATATGGGTGGGGGGTGCTCCCTTTGCTGTTTCCTGAAGTCCACAATCATATATTTTCTTTTGCTGACATTGAGTGAGAGGTTATTTTCCTGACACCACAATCAGAGGGCCCTTACCTCCTCCCTGTCTCATCGTTGTTGGTAATCAAGCCTACCGCCGTAGTGTTGTCTGCAAACTTGTTGATTGAGTTGGAGGCGTGCATGGCCATGCAGTCGTGGGTGAAAAGGGAGTACAGGAGGGGGCTGAGAACGCACCCTTGTGCGGCCCCAGTGTTGAGGATCAGCTGGAGTGGAGATGTTATTTCCTACCTTCACCACCTGGGTCGGCCCATCAGGAAGTCCAGGACCTAGTTGCACAGGGTTTGATCGAGACCCAGGGTCTCAAGCTAAATGATGGGTTTGGAAAGTACAATGGTGTTGAATGCTGAGCTGTAGCCATTGAACAGCATTCTTACATACGTATTCCTCTTGTCCAGATGGGATGGGGCAGTGTGCAGTGTGATAGTGATTGCATCATCTGTGGACCTATTGGGGGCAGTAAGCAAATTGAAGTGAGTCTAGGGTGACAGGTAGGGGGGAGGTTATGTGATCCTTGAGTAGTCTCTCAAAGCACATCATGATGACAGAAGTGAGTGCTACGGAGTGATAGTCATTTAGTTCAGTTACCTTAGCTTTCTTGGTAACAAAAACAATGGTGGCCATCTTGAAGCATGTGGGAACAGCAGACTGGGATAGGGATTGATTGAATATGTCCGTAAACACACCAGCCAGCTGGTCTGCGCATGCTCTGAGGACGCGGCTAGGGATGCCGTCTGGGCCGACAGCCTTGCGAGGGTAAACACATTTAAATGTTTTACTCACATCGGACACGGAGAAAGAGAGCCCACAGTCTTTGGTAGCAGGCCACGTTGCTGGCACTGTATTGTCCTCAAAGCGAGCAAAGAAGTTGTTTAATTTGTCTGGAAGCAAGACGTTGATGTCCACGACGGGAACCCAAGAGTGATGGCTGTATGCCCCATTGGGTTCTGGAGAGCTACACTGTGGCTGTATGCCTCATTGGGTTCCAGAGAGCTACGCTGTGGCTGTATGCCCCATTGGGTTCTGGAGAGCTACACTGTGGCTGTATGCCCCATTGGGTTCTGGAGAGCTACACTGTGGCTGTATGCCACATTGGGTTCCAGAGAGCTACGCTGTGGCTGTATGCCCCATTATGTTCCGGAGAGCTACACTGTGGCTGTATGCCCCATTGGGTTCTGGAGAGCTACCCTGTGGCTGTATGCCCCATTGGGTTCCGGAGAGTTACACTGTGGGTGTATGAACATTGGGTTCTGGAGAGCTACACTGTGGCTGTATGAACATTGGGTTCTGGAGAGTTACACTGTGGCTGTATTGGGTTCTGGAGTACACTAGCGCCAACCCCATCTAATAGAAATACAGTGCACAAACATCCTGTAACGAAATATGTCCCAAATAAATCACACCTCATAACAGTATGGGATCACAATGCTAAATAAAGTATCCGCTTTAGTCAGCCAACCATGTCTTTGTCCTTCAGTGAAAGTAAATGTTCAATTCAGTTCCATAATGACAAAATTCAATTGATCCAGATGGGAGAAATTAAACAAGGATTGATTTTACCTGTTGAGTGTAATAATCCAAAGGAATTAGTCCACAGAGCAGAACCCCAAAATATATAAGTAGGCTATAGAAATAGCCTTCCAAAACGGTGATACTCAGAAGTCAGAAAAATTCCACAAAAGGAAACTTCTCTTGATGCTCAATAAAATTCAGAGATTAACATTTGTACGGCAGGAGAAAATCTAGGCCTTCAAACTAACAAGTTGCATGGTCACAAACATTTCTTATCTGCCAGCTACTTAACATAGCTACTGCACTTCCTATATCACAGGGCTGTTCCGGTCCTGGATGGTCAAATTGCTTCTGATTTTCATCCTCTCCTTCTAATCAGGGATTGATTCAGACATGAGTACACCAGGAGAGTGCAATTAACTACCAGATAGAAGCAAGTAACGGAAGTGTTTCTGTATGAGGCCCCCCGAGGGGCGTAGCAGTCTAAGACACTGCCGGCCGTGACCGGGAGTCCCATAGGGCCGCACAAAATAATCCCAGTGATTGGTAATTGGTAAAGGGAGGGTTTGGCCGGGGGCTTTCCTTGGCTCATCGCGCTCTAGCGAGTCCTTGTGGCGGGCCGGGTGCCTGCAAGCTGACTTCATTCAGCAGTGAACAGTGTTTCTTCCGACACGAACAGTGTTTCTTCCGACACGTTCCGCGGTTAAGCAGGCAGGTGTTAAAGAAGCAGCACGGCTTGGCAGGTCTTGTTTCGGGGAGGATGCATAACTTGACCTTCGCCTCTCCCGAGCCCATTGCGGAGTTGCAGTGATGAGACAAGATCATTACTATCAATTGGATATTACGAAATTGGGGAGAAAATGTGGTAAAGTATTTCATTTTTTATAGAAAAAAAATAATAAGTGTTTCTGCGCTCCAGGACCAGAATTGAATGGCCCTGCTATATCACCTCAAACCTGGTATGAGTTCATTTTGCTTCAACGTTTGCCACGTTGCGTGACGGTTTGTACTGAACGACACGTTCCCCAAAACGTTCTTCCGCGTTTTCAAAAAGACTTTGAGGTACCTTTGCTCCATTTGGTGAGTGTGGCGGAGTGTGGCTTGAAACTATGAGAGACGTATTTAAAGGGCAGTGGTGCACAAACCAGACCCATTACATCTCCCTCAATGGCCACACCTCAGCTGCAGTTATACAGGGTGTCTCCCAGGGATCTGTGCTGGGTCCCTTACTCTTCATCATCTACATCCTCCCCCTTGGTCAGATCCTCCGTCACTTCAACCTTGACTTCCACTGCTATGCCGATGACACACAGATCTACCTCGGCACCAAATCCCTCCTCAACCCACCTCTGACCCACATTGAATCTTGCCTCTCTACAATAAAAACGTGGATGAATACAACTTCCTCAAGCTCAACAGTGATAAAACAGAACTCCTCCTCATAGGCACCAAATCCACCCTCACCAAAGCTGGCAACCCCACCCTCACCATTGACAACACCACTGTCTCTATCATGGTCCAAACACACCAAGACCGTCATGAAGAGGGCACGACAGCACCTTTTCCCCCTCAGGAGAAGATTTGGCATGGCTCCCCAGATCCTCAAAAAGTTCTACAGCTGCACCATCTAGAGCATCTTGACTGATTGCATCACCGCCTGGTATGGCAACTGCTTGGCATCCGGCCATAAGGCGCTACAGAGGGTAATGTGTATGGCTCAGTACATCACTCGGGTCAAGCTTCCTGCCATCCAGGACTTATATACTAGGCTTAGTCAGAGGAAGGCACAAAAATTTGTCAAAGACCCCAGTCACCCAAGTCATAGACTGTTCTCTCGGATACCCCCCTACCCTTTTGTTTTTACACTGCTGCTACTTGCTGTTTATTATCTATGCATATTCACTTCACCCCTACCTACAAGAACAAATTACCCTCGACTAACCTGTACCCCAGCACACTGACTCGGTACTGGTACCTCCTGTATATAGCCTCGCTACTGTTATTTTATTGTGTTACTTTTATTTCATTTTTTACTTCAGTTTATTTAGTAAATATTTCCTTAACTCTATTTCTTGAAGTGCGTTGTAGGTTAAGGACTTGTAAGTAAGGATTTGACGGTAAGGTTGCATTTGGCGCATGTGACAAATACAATTTGATTTGATTTGGTCCTGGACTCCACGCTCTCTATTAACCTCCACATAAGACAGACTGTCAAATCCTCATTCTTCCACCTCCGCAACATTGCCAAAGTAAAGCCCCACCTTGACTAAGCCTACCCTTAAGCCCCCTCCCTTCCAGTGACAAGCAGGGGATGTGACAGAGAGAGATAGTTAGCAAACCAGGCCAAAGACCCCTCAGAGACACCAAAACTCCTTAGCCGGCCTACAAGAATGGAATGGTCTACCGTATCGAAACCTTGGCCGAGTCAATAAAGATAGCAGCACAACATTGCTTGGAGTCAAGGGCAGTGGTGACATCATGGTTTACAAACATGATAGCTGTACTTTCAGTTCATGGTTGACGACAGCTTGTTGGCCAAAACATGTGAATGCATCCAACTGGTATTTATGACTTTACATTTGGTAATTACCACTTTCCCACTTGGTTACGAAAGCAGCATAAGAAGTGACTATGGGCCTCCTTCCCGATTGGTTATGAATGGAGCATAAGAATTGACTATGGGCGTGGCTATGGAGTGACCGGGGCGGAGCCCAATGACTATATACACTCAAGGAACCATGGAACCTTGTAGGTTACAGTGTGTATTAAGGCCACCTGTGTTACAAAACTCCTGCTACTATATACCATAATGGGGTGGCAGCTAGCCTTAGTGGTTAAAGCATTGGGCCAGTAACTGAAAGGTTGCTGGATCGAATCCCCGAACTGACAAAGTAAAAATCTGTCTTTCTGGCCTTTGAACAAGGCAGTTATAACCCACTGTTCCTAGGCCATCATTGTAAATAAGAATTTGGTCTTAACTGACTTGCCTAATTAAATATAAAAATACAATTTAAATTTAGGAATCATGACATGCTGTGTATCTAATCTGAGGTGTTCTGACGCGAGGTCAATGAAAAAGATTTCATGTTAGACCTAGTGCATTAGATGACACCAGTCGATCTGTAATGCACATTGGTTGATCCCGTAGCCATGGATACAGGCGCTTACTTCACACAGGCAGGTAGATTTGAATCTGGGTGAATCTACAATACTGATGATGAAGTGCCTTATCAGCGTTCATCTGCTGAAACATCCGGGAGGGTCAATATATCTCCTATGGTTTAATTTGAAACTCTTCTATTTTTGTCTATTTCTCCCTCAGATGTGATGAGGCTATTTAAGAAACCTTTTCATAATGTAGTGCAGACAGTGTAGCCGATACGTACGTTATCTGTGTGCAGAGACACTGCAGGCTCATTGAATTACATTTAGTAGCATTTATTTTCTCTCCACAGAGTGGAGTAGATCGACAATACCCGATCTAGTAAGCCTAGGAAACACTGACATGCAGGAAACTAAACCATTTACAGTTAAGAGGTTGCATTTGATTATTATTCTTAAAAATTAAATAAAAAGCAACCTTTATTTAACCTTTATTTAACCTTTATTTAACTAGGCAAGTCAGTTAATTAAGAACAAATTCTTGCTTACAATGACGGCCTACCGGGGAACAGTGGGTTAACTGCCTTGTTCAGGGGCAGAACAACAGACTCTTTACCTTGTCAGTTCAGGGATTCAATCCAGCAACCTTTTGGTTACTGGCACAACCCCCCCTCTACACTCTAACCACTAGGCTACCTGCTGCCCCTACACTCTAACCACTAGGCTACCTGCCAACCCTACACTCTAACCACTAGGCTACCTGCCCCCTTCCCTATACTCTAACCACTAGGCTACCTGCCGCCCCTACACTCTAACCACTAGACTACCTGCCCCCCCCCCCCCCCCCCCCCCCCCACACACACACACACTCTAACCACTAGGCTACCTGCCCCCTTCCCTATACTCTAACCACTAGGCTACCTGCCGCCCCCACACTCTAACCACTAGGCTACCCCCCCCCCCCCCCCCACACTCTAACCACTAGGCTACCTGCCGCCCCTACACTCTAACCACTAGGCTACCTGCCGCCCCTACACTCTAACCACTAGGCTACCTGCCGCCCCAGAGAGACTACTTTTTAGATACTATAAATGGTGATGATTTCACTAATGAACCAAGGAATGAAGCAACATCCTCACTCAATAGAGAACTCGTGATAATAATACAATCTAAATCAGCAGACAATCTAATTAAAATATTTAAGTGCCAAGAGCAGATTGAACCAGTGACTTAGCCCTGTGACACTACAAGACTTTTAATGAGGTAACTATGTAATGTAATGAGCCGATAATTCATAATTAGGGGCTTCTCAACTAATTGCCAGCTCCTTTTTAGTGTCTCTCCTCCTGATGCTAGTGCAGGGATTAATGATGTGTTACGCTCTATGACGCCCACAGTTCACAAAACAAACAACTAAGGTCAGCGATATTTTTTTGAGGCATATGGCAATTTTGTTTATTTATTTTGTTTCAAGAGTAAAAACTCTCACACAGAAAACAGAACAGAAAGAAACAAACACTGAGAGAGAAATTCTAAAACAGCCTGCCTGTCACAGATTTTTCCGGAACTTTCATCACGCACACCTGTCCTCTATTCCCACGGATTAGTATGTTCACTGTATATATGTGCCCTTTGATTTCCGTGGTCTTGTCTATTATTGTTACAATTGTCCGTGGGTGCGTGTGAGTACCTGTGCTGTGTGTTTTGGGCTTTCGTGCCCTTACGGATTGTGCAGATGATCACGGGTCTCGTCCCGTGTGGTATCATTGTGCGCGTGTGTATTTATTTGAGGTACTCCTCACTCTTCTGTTTGGGTTTCAACCCTGTGTTTTTGTAGTACACGTGTCTGTTTGGTCTTCGTCCCCGTCCGTGCCTTTACACGGCACGCCGTAATTTGGCCTGAATAAAAAAAAAACTATTACACATTCCTGCCCCTGTCTCCTGAATCATTCATGCCAGTGTGACACTGACAAAGGGGCTCTTCGGCTATCCCCATAGCAGAATCCCTTTTGGGTCCAGGGAGAACCCTTTCGGGTCCAATGTAGAACCCTCTGTGGAAAGGGTTCCCAAAAGGGCTGGAACCAAAACAGGTTCCTCAAAGGGTTCTCCTATGAGGATAACTGAAGAACCAGTCTAGATTCTAGGTAGCCCTAAGATTGCATTGTGACTCTGAACCCTTTTCTCTCCTTTTAAAACCATAAGAATCCCTCAGGATATTTCCTGTGTTTGGTATTTATTGTGAACAATGGGGAACCTTTCTTTTTTTAACGTTCAGCATCCCTACATCAAGGGAAATCTAGTATTCTTTCTAACAATGATATTTAAATACATTTCAGGATGTTGTTTATCCCTGGAAATAATTAGAATTTATGTAAACATACATTTTTTGAAAATATAGCTTGTCTAAAGAAAAAGTAGTCTCTTGGAAGCCTCCTTAGAGGGATGGGACCATCAGATAAGACCTGGTGTGTCTCTGCTACTCTGTCATAGCCTCTCTTTATCAAGCTGAGACTCCATGTAATCATATAAGACCAGGTGTGTCTCTGCTACTCTGTCATAGCCTCTCTTTATCAAGCTCAGACTCCATGTCATCAGATAAGACCTGGTGTGTCTCAGCTACTCTATCATAGCCTCTCTTTATCAAGCTGAGACTGACTCCATGTCATCAGATAAGACCTGGTGTGTCTCTGCTACTCTATCATAGCCTCTCTTTATCAAGCTGAGACTCCATGTCATCAGATAAGACCTGGTGTGTCTCTGCTACTCTATCATAGCCTCTCTTTATCAAGCTGAGACTCCATGTCATCAGATAAGACCTGGTGTGTCTCTGCTACTCTATCATAGCCTCTCTTTATCAAGCTGAGACTGACTCCATGTCATCAGATAAGACCTGGTGTGTCTCTGCTACTCTATCATAGCCTCCCTTTATCAAGCTGAGACTCCATGTCATCAGATAAGACCTGGTGTGTCTCTGCTACTCTATCATAGCCTCTCTTTATCAAGCTGAGACTCCATGTCATCAGATAAGACCTGGTGTGTCTCTGCTACTCTATCATAGCCTCCCTTTATCAAGCTGAGACTCCATGTCATCAGATAAGACCTGGTGTGTCTCTGCTACTCTATCATAGCCTCTCTTTATCAAGCTGAGACTCCATGTCATCAGATAAGACCTGGTGTGTCTCTGCTACTCTATAATAGCCTCTCTTTATCAAGCTGAGACTCCATGTCATCAGATAAGACCTGGTGTGTCTCTGCTACTCTATCATAGCCTCTCTTTATCAAGCTGAGACTGACTCCATGTCATCAGATAAGACCTGGTGTGTCTCTGCTACTCTATAATAGCCTCTCTTTATCAAGCTGAGACTGACTCCATGTCATCAGATAAGACCTGGTGTGTCTCTGCTACTCTATCATAGCCTCCCTTTATCAAGCTGAGACTCCATGTCATCAGATAAGACCTGGTGTGTCTCTGCTACTCTATCATAGCCTCTCTTTATCAAGCTGAGACTCCATGTCATCAGATAAGACCTGGTGTGTCTCTGCTACTCTATCATAGCCTCTCTTTCACACAGATACATGTTAATAGTCTTTATTGTTAATGTACATCTTCAGTGTCATTCAGTCTGTTTGTTCATCCCTTGCTGCTGTTCAAATGGACTTCATCCCTTCTCTCACTTCCTTGGCTGCTCTCCAGAACCTCAAGACCCCTGCATCTTTTATGTTTGTATACGCGGGGCGATGTCTGCTCGGTAACAATAAAAATGCACTATATTGATTTCATATGTATAACACATTGCAAAAAAATACTACGCATGAAACTGAAGAAATGTAATCATAATTTGTATGGGGTATGGTGACTCAACTTACCTCATGGTCATTGGCTCAACTTACCCCAAGGCTAAGTTTAGGACATCATATTGCCGCTTATAAAGGCCCCAACTGATGTATAAAACAATCGTAAAATGATCTACTTTGGTTTAGATAGAAGCAACATGAAACCTCTAACACAATCAATTCATTTAACCTGGTGAAAATCAGCTTTTTGGACCTACTTTTTTAGTTTCTTCCTTCACAGAGACTCCATAAAATGATGACCTCTTGCTAAATATTTGGTGACATGATTATTTTTGTTAATGGTTTCCTAGAAACGAGGGTTGGTTCAACTAACCCCTTTGTCCCCTAACCCCACTCTGGTTCAACAGGAAGACTCACAGCATGTGAAAAGAAGACCATGAGGATACTGTATCTATTGCAGTGAAAGGTGGTTGTGGGGCAGGGATGAATACCTAGGCTGAACACTCTACGCATCACGCCAATGGGGTACGCATCACGCCAATAGGGTACGCATCACGCCAATGGGGTACGCATCACGCCAATGGGGTACGCATCACGCCAATGGGGTACGCATCACGCCAATGGGGTACGCATTATACAGGCGGAAATTAAAGGAGGGAAATGAGGAGAAAGGAGTCACGACAAAGTTTTATTCTACAAAGTAATGGATCCACTTGATAACTCCCAATACAAGAGACTCCATCAGGGCATGATTTGTGAACATTGTAAAAGGTGATCTTCAAAACAATTACCCTTCTTCAGTTCCCGTATTTAATGACACTGTAGAAATAAACACAAGGGGAGCCTCTCTTTCTCTTTGTCTCTCCATCTCCCCGGGACTATTCTCACTCCTTAGTCTCACCATCCCATTCTCTCCAGACCAAGCAGAGCGCTGAATAAGAAAAAAAAGAGAACCAGGGCACGTGGGTACAAACGTTTGTAATTTATTGAGAGCACTGTTACTCAACCAAGTTCTCTCCCCACCTATTGAAATCTAAATTGTGCATTAGTCTTTTTCCCGAAAGATATCGCTTGAGACAGAGGTGAACACACAAAGACATAAGGTCGATTTTCTCTTGCACCTTGAGAAGTAAATTAAACAAAGTAGTGCCAGATCAAAATATTATTTAAAAGGACAATATAAATGTAATCTCACTATAAACGCACAAAATATATTGGACTGAGAAAAGCTTTGAACAAAACTGTCTGCACCGTGTCAACAGAATGGAACATCATTTCAACACCAGGGTGTCTTACATTAAATTTCTTACCATACAAATGTGGATATTATTATTATTATTTTTTTTTTTTAAACAAATTGATTAAAGTACAGTACAAAACCAAAATAAGTTTTAGTTGTGTGACACTGTGCTATGCCAAAGAGGATAACAAATAGGGAGAAAATGAATAGAAGACGAACGACCCTCTGAGTCGTACAGTAACATATTGGGTGATGGGATAGTGACATACAATGGATGGCTGCTCAACGGACCATGAGATGCTGTCCCTCACAGTACTATGACACGTTACAGTAAAAATACCACCGTACAGTGTACATTTTAAGAGTGTTCTTGTGCTTGTACTGTCTTTGTACTGTAGATCTAAAAAAAAGTTGTTAAATCATATGCCTTTTTTTGTTTTCACAAACGCCATCCACATGAAGATAGATAGCTGAGGTTAGGTCATTGGTAGGTTAACACGCCTGAACCTGAAACATCAATGTAGGTTAACAAGCCTGAAACATCAGTGTAGGTTAACAAGCTTGAATCATCAGTGGATTTGTAGAGTAAAAGGAAAATGGCACACCCTAATTTGTGGGCTAATGGTGTCATCCTCTCATACCATCTCATTTCCAACGCTAAAGCAACTCGATTAGTCATCTCATTCATGTCCTATATTTTAATCTATTTCTCAATCCCAGCCCCCTTCCCCTGCAGGAGGCCTTTTTGCCTTTTGGTAGGCCATCATTGTAAATAAGAATTTGTTCTTAACTTGCCTAGTTAAATAAAGGTTAAATAAAAAAAATCAAAAAATAAAAATCAAAGATTTTATACCACTAGATGTTCTACTCCCATTGGAACATGTTCCTTATCTTTATCAATGGCTCATACGTCATCTCTGAGATATTAATGGAAACATGCGGAATGAAACAGCAGGTAGAAATGGTATTGTCTGTTCTATCTGTACTCTGTTAAATCCTTTAAATTAAATCCTTTAAATCCTCAGTTGGTAGAGCATGGCGCTTGCAACGCCAGGGTTGTGGGTTCGATTCCCACTGCGGACCAGTATGAAAAAAAGTACAAAAATGCACTCACTACTGTAAGGATAAGATTATCTGCTAAATGACTTACTACTGTAGTATCTCTGAATAAGAACGTCTGCTAAATGACTCACTACTGTAGTAGCTCTGGCTAAGAACGTCTTCTAAATGACTCACTACTGTAGTGGCTCTGGATCAGAGAGTCTGTTAAATGACTCACTACTGTAGTGGCTCTGGATCAGAGAGTCTGTTAAATGACTCACTACTGTAGTGGCTCTGGATAAGAGAGTCTGCTAAATGACTCACTACTGTAGTGGCTCTGGATCAGAGAGTCTGTTAAATGACTCACTACTGTAGTGGCTCTGGATCAGAGAGTCTGCTAAATGACTCACTCCTCTAAATGGTAATGACCTACAAACTGGTGGTTTATAACATATTTACATGACAAGGGAACACAATAGGGAAAATGGTTTTGAAATATGTCATAGCTGTGTAGTTTTGTAGTAATTTCAAAATGTAAATTAATTATCCATGTCAGGTGTTGGGCAGGAAATATTATATATATATATATATATATATTATATATATAATTAGAGAGGAAATCTGTAAATCGGAATGACATTTCAATGCAGTGACGTTGACAAAGTGGCTCATGTGAGAAACAATACAGAAATCATCCATTCCTATGTGATGTGTGAAAACATTCAGCAGTAGTTTTATTCAACATACTGTATGCACCTATAGATAGGTTGAAAGTCAAATGTTTGGAATTGGAAATGCTTGATTTTTTTGTGTCACAAGGAACAAAATCACTGTTCAGTATAAGGCAAAATGATTGACACCCTTGATACAGCTAAGCATTAATGACTGTATAATATAAATAATTGAATTGCTGAGCTATATTGTTTACTCAAAAGGTCATACCCCTAAAACATGCTAACCTCGTGGCTTTGGGGAATGATCTTTGACCCTCTAAACTCATTATTCACGATTCATTCAGGATTATCTGTAATCATGGTAACATCCACATTAATGTAAAAGTGTTTAGAAATATATTTTATACTTATTTCTAATAAAAAAATGACACCAAAATGACACACTACATTATTTACCATTCATTTATATTGGGCCAAAAATAATCTAAAACACAACCAAAACTAACTGCAAATGCATCCAACAAGTTTGTAGAGTTACAAGCTTGATGTAATCATTGCGTGCTAGGAATATGGGACTAAATACTAAACTTTTGACTACTTTATTTATAAGAATCTTTCGGGGTGTCAATCGGTTTGACCCTTTTCCCTTTTCTGAGGAAAAAAGTAGTTAATTTATCAAACAGAATCTCTTTCTCCAAGATATTAGTATAAAATAATATCATTTCCTCATTCTTTTTGTTGCATACAATATAGCTTAGTATTTGAATTCTTTATTTTATACGTTATTGCTCATCTTTATCAAGGGGTTCAATTATTTCAGACTCCACTGTAGCTGTTCATGACTGTTAATGATAGTAGTAGACAGGAAAAACTGAATTGTCGACCGAAAAAACTGACATAGTGCAAAAAAAGTGTCACTATTAATTGGGTTGGGGAAGAACTTCTCTTTTTGTTTTCTTTTTGATACACAAAAGTATGCCATCTATTAAAGTCCAAGACAGCCATCTTTATTGCAGCAGAAAAGATCCAAATAAACCATCTCTTTACAAAAGTGATTTTGTTTGTTGTTTCTATCTTCAGAGAGAGCAGTCAGTGAATCCTATTGGCAGTAGTCAAGCCACAGTGCAACACTCACCCCCCCCCCCCCCCCCCTCCTCCTCTTTTCCATTCCTCTTTTTGGTGGGGTCTGTGCAGAGGAAGGACTGCCCCATCACATGCCCGCGGCCTGGCTCATGCAGGGGAGAGTCTGTGACGCTTTGGGGAAGTCATGGGCGACCACTCGTCCATTCTCGCCCCCGCTCCCTGTCCTGGTCATCCGGCCCAGGGTGGAACTCAGCATGGCTGCATCGATGATTTGCTGCATGGGATAACACAGGAAGTTACACAACAACATTACATTATAGTTACCCATTAACTTTACTGAACTCTACTGAGTTAATCCACAGAACTCTACTGAGTTAATCCACTGAACTCTACTGAGTTAATCCACTGAACTCCACTGAACTCTACTGAGTTAATCCACTGAACTCTACTGAGTTAATCCACTGAACTCCACTGAGTTAATCCACTGAACTCTACTGAGTTAATCCACTGAACTCCACTGAGTTAATCCACTGAACTCCACTGAGTTAATCCACTGAACTCTACTGAGTTAATCCACTGAACTCTACTGAGTTAATCCACTGAACTCTACTGAGTTAATCCACAGAACTCCACTGAGTTAATCCACTGAGTTAATCCACTGAACTCTACTGAGTTAATCCACTGAACTCCACTGAGTTAATCTACTGAACTCTACTGAGTTAATCCACTGAACTCTACTGAGTTAATCCACTGAACTCCACTGAGTTAATCCACTGAACTCTACTGAGTTAATCCACTGAACTCCACTGAGTTAATCCACTGAACTCCACTGAGTTAATCCACTGAACTCTACTGAGTTAATCCACTGAACTCTACTGAGTTAATCCACTGAACTCTACTGAGTTAATCCACAGAACTCCACTGAGTTAATCCACTGAGTTAATCCACTGAACTCTACTGAGTTAATCCACTGAACTCCACTGAGTTAATCTACTGAACTCTACTGAGTTAATCCACTGAACTCTACTGAGTTAATCCACTGAACTCCACTGAGTTAATCCACTGAACTCCACTGAGTTAATCCACTGAACTCTACTAAGTTAATCCACTGAACTACACTGAGTTAATCCACTGAACTCTACTGAGTTAATCCACTGAACTCCACTGAGTTAATCCACTGAACTCCACTGAGTTAATCCACTGAACTCTACTGAGTTAATCCACTGAACTCCACTGAGTTAATCCACTGAACTCTACTGAGTTAATCCACTGAACTCTACTGAGTTAATCCACTGAACTCTACTGAGTTAATCCACTGAACTCTACTGAGTTAATCCACTGAACTCTACTGAGTTAATCCACTGAACTCTACTGAGTTAATCCACTGAACTCCACTGAGTTAATCCACTGAACTCCACTGAGTTAATCCACTGAACTCCACTGAGTTAATCCACTGAACTCTACTGAGTTAATCCACTGAACTCTACTGAGTTAATCCACTGAACTCTACTGAGTTAATCCACTGAACTCTACTGAGTTAATCCACTGAACTCTACTGAGTTAATCCACTGAACTCTACTGAGTTAATCCACTGAACTCTACTGAGTTAATCCACTGAACTCTACTGAGTTAATCCACTGAACTCCACTGAGTTAATCCACTGAACTCTACTGAGTTAATCCACTGAACTCTACTGAGTTAATCCACTGAACTCTACTGAGTTAATCTACTGAACTCCACTGAGTTAATCCACTGAACTCTACTGAGTTAATCCACAGAACTCTACTGAGTTAATCCACAGAACTCTACTGAGTTAATCTATTGAACTCTACTGAGTTAATCTACTGAACTCTACTGAGTTAATCTACTGAACTCTACTGAGTTAATCTACTGAACTCTACTGAGTTAATCCACTGAACTCTACTGAGTTAATCCACTGAACTCTACTGAGTTAATCCACTGAACTCTACTGAGTTAATCCACTGAACTCTACTGAGTTAATCCACTGAACTCTACTGAGTTAATCCACTGAACTCTACTGAGTTAATCCACTGAACTCTACTGAGTTAATCCACTGAACTCTACTGAGTTAATCCACAGAACTCTACTGAGTTAATCCACAGAACTCTACTGAGTTAATCTATTGAACTCTACTGAGTTAATCTACTGAACTCTACTGAGTTAATCTACTGAACTCTACTGAGTTAATCCACTGAACTCTACTGAGTTAATCTACTGAACTCTACTGAGTTAATCCACTGAACTCTACTGAGTTAATCCACTGAACTCTACTGAGTTAATCCACTGAACTCTACTGAGTTAATCCACTGAACACTACCGAGTTAATCTACTGAACACTATCGAGTTAATCTACTGAACACTACCGAGTTAATCTACTGAACACTACCAAGTTAATCTACTGAACACTATCGAGTTAATCTATTGAACACTATCAAGTTAATCTACTGAACTCTACTGAGTTAATCCACTGAACTCTACTGAGTTAATCCACAGAACTCCACTGAGTTAATCCACTGAGTTAATCCACTGAACTCTACTGAGTTAATCCACTGAACTCCACTGAGTTAATCTACTGAACTCTACTGAGTTAATCCACTGAACTCTACTGAGTTAATCCACTGAACTCCACTGAGTTAATCCACTGAACTCTACTGAGTTAATCCACTGAACTCCACTGAGTTAATCCACTGAACTCTACTGAGTTAATCCACTGAACTCTACTGAGTTAATCCACTGAACTCTACTGAGTTAATCCACTGAACTCTACTGAGTTAATCTACTGAACTCCACTGAGTTAATCCACTGAACTCTACTGAGTTAATCCACAGAACTCTACTGAGTTAATCCACAGAACTCTACTGAGTTAATCTATTGAACTCTACTGAGTTAATCTACTGAACTCTACTGAGTTAATCTACTGAACTCTACTGAGTTAATCCACTGAACTCTACTGAGTTAATCTACTGAACTCTACTGAGTTAATCCACTGAACTCTACTGAGTTAATCCACTGAACTCTACTGAGTTAATCTACTGAACACTATCGAGTTAATCTACTGAACACTACCGAGTTAATCTACTGAACACTACCAAGTTAATCTACTGAACACTATCGAGTTAATCCACTGAACTCTACTGAGTTAATCTACTGAACTCCACTGAGTTAATCCACTGAACTCTACTGAGTTAATCCACAGAACTCTACTGAGTTAATCCACAGAACTCTACTGAGTTAATCTATTGAACTCTACTGAGTTAATCTACTGAACTCTACTGAGTTAATCTACTGAACTCTACTGAGTTAATCTACTGAACTCTACTGAGTTAATCCACTGAACTCTACTGAGTTAATCCACTGAACTCTACTGAGTTAATCTACTGAACTCTACTGAGTTAATCCACTGAACTCTACTGAGTTAATCCACTGAACTCTACTGAGTTAATCCACTGAACTCTACTGAGTTAATCCACTGAACTCTACTGAGTTAATCCACAGAACTCTACTGAGTTAATCCACAGAACTCTACTGAGTTAATCTATTGAACTCTACTGAGTTAATCTACTGAACTCTACTGAGTTAATCTACTGAACTCTACTGAGTTAATCCACTGAACTCTACTGAGTTAATCTACTGAACTCTACTGAGTTAATCCACTGAACTCTACTGAGTTAATCCACTGAACTCTACTGAGTTAATCCACTGAACTCTACTGAGTTAATCCACTGAACACTACCGAGTTAATCTACTGAACACTATCGAGTTAATCTACTGAACACTACCGAGTTAATCTACTGAACACTACCAAGTTAATCTACTGAACACTATCGAGTTAATCTATTGAACACTATCAAGTTAATCTACTGAACTCTACTGAGTAAATCTACTGAACTCTACTGAGTAAATCTACTGAACACTACCAAGTTAATCTACTGAACACTATCGAGTTAATCTATTGAACACTATCAAGTTAATCTACTGAACTCTACTGAGTTAATCTACTGAACTCTCCTGAGTTAATAAACAAAAATGTACTTGAAACAGCCATTAAGTCATTATTGGTTCAGTTACTTGGTATAAAACAGGAATTTGCAAACAGACAATCCTGACTTCTGTGCTATGAGTCACGCAATGTATTTTCTTCCTTGGTAAACTCTTGTGAAAGATGACACTCGTTCTCTCTGCTCATTTCTCTCTGGTTATCTCACAGTGGAGAGCCAATAAGTGTACCATGCAAAATGAGACCGAACCCCCGTAACAATAACGCAAGCAGAACCGTGCGGCGCTAGCTCCCAGCCTACTCTCTTTTGCATTAGTTTAACATAATGAAACACCCGTAGGCTTGAAACTGGAGCTAATGATCTGGATGTTGGCTTGTACATCCTCAGTGTATAAATGATTTAAATCAAGTACACTTCAATAGATCCCGAGGATTATGCTCTTCGGCTGATGCAGACTAATTGGTCTACTCACAGTAGCGATATGTGGCTGAGATACTTTAAACACAGGACTTACGTTATTCCGCTGTCGACCTGACATGTAAACATTTTCAACAAAATGGCTGTTTATGATGGAGCTAAACGTGTACTGTACAGCTGGGATGTATGCTAAACACATTAAGATGTCATCATGACATTAAATCACTTTCAGTCCCTGGTTTCACGTCTAATTGCAATCGACTGATATTTGGACATTCGTTTTTTTGAAAATGTATCATAAATAAATAGATTGATTTTTGATTTACATTGACATTTTTTTATTAAGCATTAAGTTCATGAGGTTAAAGAGAAGTTGCAAATGAAAGTCATACACAAATCGTAACTAATTATCGGATAAGATGAAAAGATACACACATCTTTGATCTAAATAGGAACTTACTGTATAGTGACGCATGATCACATGCCTCTGGCAGCTATTATGCCATTGTTTTCAATCAAACCTACGTCATCAAAGATGGAGATGTCAAACAAAAGCCAGGTGTTTCTGCACCTCAGACGATACAGTACCCAACAGAGTAATAAATACTGTATAACTAAGAAGTAGTGTGCCATATTCTTCTCACACACATAACTCATCTAGTAGCTGTAGGGTCAATAGCTGAATAAATGGACCCTTCATTGAAACAGCTCTGTGCCTGACAAAGTGCTTTAGTCTTCTGCCCGATGGTTCAGGGGGATGACCAGTATTTCTGTCGTTCAGGGGATTTAACAGTATCTCTGTAGTTCAGGGGATTTAACAGTATCACTGTAGTTCAGGGGATTTAACAGTATCTCTGTAGTTCAGGGGATTTAACAGTAGCTCTGTAGTTCAGGGGATTTAACAGTATCTCTGTAGTTCAGGGGATTTAACATCTCTGTAGTTCAGGGGATTTAACAGTATCTCTGTAGTTCAGGGGATTTAACAGTAGCTCTGTAGTTCAGGGGTTTTGTCACGGCCGTCGTCGGAATGAGACCAAGGTGCAGCGTGGTACCTATTATTTTATTTGTAATGTAGCCAACAAAAACAAGAAATAACAAAAACGACCGTGAAGCTTACAAAGGATATAGTGCCCCTAACAAAGACAACTACCCACACTGAAAGGAGGGATAAAGGGCTAAGTATGATTCCCAATCAGAGACAACGATAGACAGCTGTCCCTGATTGAGAACCATACCCAGCCAAAACATAGAAATACCAAAACATAGAAAATAGAACATAGAATGCCCACCCAAATCACCTGACCAAACCAAAATAGAGACATAAAAAGCTCTCTAAGGTCAGGGCGTGACAGTACCCCCCCCCCCCCCACCCCCCCCCCCCCTTCTTGCCATGGATCATCACTGGAGGCTTCTTGCCATGGATCATCACTGGAGGCTTCTTGCCATGGATCATCACTGGAGGCTTTGTGCCATGGATAATCACTGGAGGCTTCGTGCCATGGATCATCACTGGAGGCTTCTTGCCATGGATCATCACTGGAGGCTTCTTGCCATGGATCATCACTGGAGGCTTCATGCCATGGATCATCACTGGAGGATTCTTGCCATGGATCATCACTGGAGGCTTCTTGCCATGGATCATCACTGGAGGCTTCTTGCCATGGATCATCACTGGAGGCTTCTTGCCATGGATCATCACTGGAGGCTTAGTTCTGGGCGCAGGCACAGGACTCACCAGGCTGGAGAGACATACAGGAGGCTTTGTCCTTGGCAGAGGCTTCGGATACACTGGGCCATGGAGGCGCACTGGAGGTCTCGAGCTTAGAGCCTGCACAACCCGTCCTGGCTGGGTGGTTATCGTCACCCTGCAAATGTGCGGTGCTGGCACAGGACGCACTGGGCTGTGCAGACATACCGGAGACACAGTGTGCAGAAATGGCACAGGATATCCTGGGGCGAAGAGACGCACTGGAGACCAGGCGCGCTGAGCCGGCACCATCCGTCTTGGCTGGATGCTCAACCTAGCCCGGCAGATGAAGGGAGCTGGGATGTAGCGCACCGGGCTGTGAATGCGCACTGGAGACACCGTGCTCCACCGCATAATGCCTGACCAGTACGACGCTCGCCACGGTAAGCACGGGGAGTTGGCTCAGGTCTCCAACCTGAATCAGTCAAACTCTCCGTGTGCCGCCCCCAAAATGTTGCTAGCCGTGTTCCCTCATAACGCTGGGCCCCTTTACCAGCTGCCTTTGCCTTCTTCTCTGCATCTACCTGCTCCTACGGCAGGCGATCCTTTCCGTCATTGATCTCCTCCCACGTCCAGGATCCCTTGCCATTCAAAATTTCCTCCCACGTCCATTCCTCCTTACCACGCTGCTTGGTCCTTTGGTGGTGGGAAGTTCTGTCACGCCCGTCGAATGAACTAGACCAAAGCGCAGCGTGGTGAGCGTACATGTTCCTTTAATTGAGAAATGACGCCGACAAAAACAATAAACAATACAAAACAACCGTGAAGCTTACGGGCAATGTGCCACAAATAAAGTGAACTTCCCACAAAGAAAGGAGGGAAAAAGGGCTACCTAAGTATGGTTCCCAATCAGAGACAACGATAGACAGCTGTCCCTGATTGAGAACCCTACCCAGCCAAAACATAGAAATACCAAAACATAGAAAATAGAACATAGAATGCCCACCCAAATCACAACCTAACCAAACCAAAATAGAGACCACCATAATTTGCAAATAAATAAATTAAAAATCCTACAATGTGATTTTCTGGATTATTTTTTCTCATTTTGTCTGTTATAGTTGAAGTGTACCTATGACGAAAATTACAGGCCTCTCTCATCTTTTTAAGTGGGTGAACTTGCACAATTGGTGGCTGACTAAATACTTTTTTGCCTCACTGTAAATTATAGAGCCTTCGTCATTGCTTCAAAGTTAAAATAATATAAAAATAATAATTAAGAGGGTGCTTATATTTGTTCTAGTTCACACATGTACAGATGTAGGATCTTAATTTGAGCCAGTTTGCTACAGATTATAATGAATGGACTTTTCTTGTAAGGGTGGATACATTTTACGTTAGGACAAATCAAATCAGATTTTTTAATGTGTAACTTACAAACTTTAGAAGCCTTTTCAAATCTTGATTACACTAGCTTGCATTTCCTGCTGTGCAGGAAAATTCTCATCAACAAAAGAGAGATCAAATTAAGAACCTACATCTGTACAAGTGTGTATTAATAAGAACATATTTTTTTCCCACAACTCCCCCTGAGACACATTTGGAGAGTCGGGGTCGCGGCCTGCCGTCCTCCACTTAACTAACCTTCATCCTCCTCGACTCGATCCTGGACTTGTAACAGAACTCGACCAAGGCCACGAGCATGGCCAGCCCCAGCCCTCCAATCAGGATGTAGAACACCCCAGCCACATTGCTGAGGCTCAGAGCGCTGGTCTTGTCCTACAGACACAAAGACACAGGGTGAGACGCACTGGACCATGTCCAAGAGACACACCACACTAGGATAAAGATAGTGTAATTAACCATTCAACTACTGGTCTCACTACTGTCCTAGTGAATTTACACGACACATACTGGTAAGTGTACCTTCATGATAAATCAACAGGTCATTGTATATCTCCTAGAGAGGTCCTGACATATCTTTCTAATTTAACTGACTACTATCAACAACATACTTGATACAGTACATATCTAAGACTGACAGAAACATGCAGAGTCATGCACATGTAACAGGCTTGGGGTGAACATATCTTTAGAAAGTAGCTGACTAATGTGCATTTACAGCTAACACGTGTATTTTATACCAGACATAATGTCCAGTCATTCAAAATCAAATATGCATTAAAACACTTACATTAATTCCATTCTATATCGCCTCGCTGTTTTTTTTTTGATGATCATTTACTAAACCACGAAGTCCCTTGAGATGAGAATCTATTTTTCAAGGGAGAGCGTTTCACACTATCAGAATGATATGTAGTTGGTGTTGTGTATTCTAAAACATTCCGAAGACTGAATTTTTATAGAGTTGAACCATGCAAGAGGGAAAGGTCAACTTTTATTTTAGGTTTACGTCATAGGGTAGGGGTATCTTTATAAAATATAATTAGATGTTTAAGCAAATGCACCAGATAAGGGAAGGGCAATTGATTCGACAAGCCGTGGTTGCCGTGACATCACAAGAGGGGTTGCGCACATCTGTGACATGCGTAGTCTGGGATTGGTGGCAGATTGGCCGTGTCTTGGGTCTCAACCAATAGCATGCACACTGTCTAAAGACAGAGACAAGGAACACAGCACTAAAGGAGAGGAGACCCCAGTTCTGGAGGAGGTCTTGTATAAAGGGCCTTTCTCTCCACGCTGTCATTTACCCGTGTCTCTTCATTTGACTTTGAAAGTTAAAATCACAAATAAATCTAAATTCTATTCATTCAGAAAACTGTGAATACTTTGCCTGTAGATGTCTGTAGAATATCCCAGACACAGGGAACAAAAGGGTGTTATCACTGTGTTATTCCTACACTATACAGTTTCAATTGTTATCCTTGTAATTGGTTCATCATCATTAGCTACACACATTTTGGAGAATAGAATACAACCCTAGGTCTACTTTTTTGGTTTAGACAAAACAAGCATTTACCAAGATCTAATTACGGGCCACTGTCTCATCCATAGCATGTGAGGACACAGCAATTATCACTAATCACTAAAGGTGTCTGAGTTCCAGGGCTGACATGAATCACAGTTATAAGGACACCAGTTTGTGTAAATGGCAGATTGGAGAGAAAGAGTGCTGAGTGCTAGGGAGGGGGGGGGGGGGGGGGGGGGGGGACGAGGGACCGTACAGAACTGCTAATACTCAATCTTGGTGTTAAGTATAGGACCAACACATGGACTGACCTTTCTTCCGGAGTCCTTGCTTCCACACTCTCCCTTATCGTACCACCATTTGTTTTTCAGTTTGTCTAAGATGGCTTGCTCATTGAGTTTCAACACCGCTAGGTTTACGGGGATTCTTCAACCAGGAAATGACATAAATAACATCACCCATGTTATGTTATGTTATTCAGTACATAGTAAACAGACACCCATTATTATGTCTAGATATGTTCTACGTACATGTCTAGACGGATAAAAAAACAAAACAAGAAAAACAAACAAACACAAATCACAACTTGAAACTGTCACTGCCAAAGTGATATGCATTAATACTCCATCTAGCTTTGTGTCCTTGTTCCCCTACTGCAAGATGTGTATTACTATATCACTTTGGGTAACCGGCAAAAATGTAAACACTCGGATATGCAAACCTGTCAATTATTGTTGCTTTAACAAGACAGTACTTGAGAAAACATACACGAAACTCTGCAAACATTTTTTTTTTGGGGGGGGGGGATGGGAATTGCCAATGCAACTAATTTGAAAGTAAACGGCACGTTTTTTGAAGAATTCCTCATACAATATAGTTGTAATCTTACACAAACTAACGTCAACAAGGACGAAGGGGGATTTGTGGTATTGCAGCCGATGTGTTTTTTTTTTTAAGGTTCGTTGCCGGTTACCCCCCATCGTCGTGGTTACCCGCTAGGTTTCTCATACTGGGGCTGACCTTGGAGTCACCTCCTCCGCTGCCGCACTCTCCCTTGTCGTACCACCATTTGTTTTTCAATTTGTCCAACAGGCCCTGCTCGTTCAGTTTTAACACTGCCAAGTTTACTGGGTTTCTTGAAACGATAATAGAATAATATTGGTCAGCATTTATGGAGATGTGATACGGTGTGGCAGAGGTAGTTCAGAAATAAAGTTTGAATAGCAAAAAGGAGGTACTGTTATCAGAATAATGAAAAATTAATAAAAAATAAGGCTACTAATAATGTGCCTGCCACTGTAAAATTAAATAAAAAACATTTGTTTCTAGTCCTGTATATAAAAATAATACTTCATGGTTAAACCATGACAGATTTTACCAAGCAAGACCAAGGATTCTAGGTAGGAGAACTATATACATATCAGAACATGTCTTGGATTGGTTGCATGGGCATGTATTTCAGTTAAAATCTAAAATAAGTAGCCTCCTGGATAAGGACAAGGCATAAACAGCCATCTTGTCGATTCACTTTGCAATACTCAGTTTTCGTCAGATATTCATTGGGATATTTTTGTGGTCAGGTGAGCACTATCCAAGGCATTACTGATATTGGGCATTGTGCTCCATTCTCTTCACCCTTTGCTGTTGCTGGTCCATTATGGACAACCCTCTCATAACTAACATGGTGGAAGGTGCTGCTGTACAGTAGTCTGATGGAAACATTATGTCAGCATGAACACTCAGCAAGCTAGAGTCTTTCTCAGTAAAACCCCGGAATTCTTTCTCTATTCAGAGAGAAAGAAAGAGTTCCGTCTGCCTAATGGATGAGTTAAATAAATCCACATCCTCTATTAGGATTTTAGTAGCATTTGTCTTTGAGAGCGGCAGTTTTCTTGTGATGCGACTGACAAAAATAAAGTGATGTGACGATGATGTGGGGGAAAACACGTCAGGAATAAAAACAGGAAGGAAGAAGATTATTATTATTATTTTTTCAACAGGTATAGAAGACAAGACAAGGGTGGGATGTAATGGTATGCCACATCAGATACACAGCAATGAAGGACTCTTAAGTCCATTTCTGTTTCATAAACATTACGGAGAACTGATCACAGTTTACAACTTTATGATAGCAGAAACTATGTTCCAACATATTTAGAACTGATGGTTAAGATGTTTTTTTTCTCCAAATCATCAAAACCTTAAGCTCATATAGAATAGTATGTATCTGATGTGGCACAGTTGTTACAGCTCATACAGCAGTCATTTCAACATCATTTTCTACTTTCAACATACACAAATGCAATAGTGCAAATATAGGCTAGTACACTGTGGCATGGGGATCACTGGTTGGTTTAAAGACGTTTTAGACGGTTATTTTTCAAGAGCTCATTTTATACAACTTTAGAGAACGTACCGTAGAATAGGAAAATATCAATCGTATGTATACACAATACATCCGTAAAAACACCAATTCACAGAATTAGCTCAAGATCTTTGGAATGTGCGTAATTTGAACCCACAGCCACAGTGTGAAACTACAATTAGTCTCAGAGTATGTACGAGTCCGTCAAAGCCCAGGCTGAACCAGCGATCACACTTGATATTGAGTGTAACTTAGAAAGCCTTTGTGAAACACCACTCTTTCTGTCACCTTGATAAAGATATTGGTAGACTAATAAACTAGGTAAACAACGTGATCGATCAAAAAGGCTGCTAGGTGTGATTGAATGGGGCCTGCAGCCCATTAATATGAGGACAATAACATCTGATTGAACACAGGTGCATTAAAAGTCATGAAACAGATGAGTTCCTAAACGTGAATCTTGCAAAAAAAATGTTTTTACTGGGTGCCTTTACCCTGAAATAACTTGTAAAATATTGGTTCATAATTGGTTTTTGGTACTAAAATAAAATTGCAATCAAATCACAGGAGATTTACAGAAAAGGTAATAACTAACACCTAGGATTCTAATTCAAGTGCTATTTCTTGGGAAAATGCCGTTTTGAGATTTACTGTCAAAGTGCACAACTCTAGAAGTTCTGAGATAAAAAAATATGCAGGTAATAACATCAGGGTGCAATTTAAAGTTAATTTAATTAAATAGCTTTCATTTATTATCTATCAAGACTGAATTTACATTTTCGTAACAGTTATTACCCCCAGTTTTCTTAGTTATTCCAAGGAGCAAGACATTACAAAATGGTATTATAACCAGTGTCTGTCTGAAGAAAGTAAAGGCCTGAACAGTCATGATTCCAATATGATGTTGATGATACTTTATGGACTGAGTTGAGACAGTGGGGGGGGGGGGGCATGTTCTAGACGTCTGGTGAGAGTGGTTACAAATCAGGAGTAGAGAATAGTTGAATTAGACTATCTCTTTATCTCTCAATGAGACTTTATCTCTTTATCTCGTAATGAGACTTTATCTCTTTATCTCGTAATGAGACTGTTTCTCTTTATCTCGTAATGAGACTTTATCTCTTTATCTCTTAATGAGACTTTATCAATTTATCTCGTAATGAGACTTTATCTCTTTATCTCGTAATGAGACTTGTTCTAGACGTCTCTTTATCTCTTAATGAGACTTTATCTCTTTATCTCGTAATGAGACTTTATCTCTTTATCTTGTAATGAGACTTTATCTCTTTATCTCTTAATGAGACTTTATCTCTTTATCTCGTAATGAGACGTTATCTCTTTATCTCTTAACTAGCATTATCACTGAAACAGACTAAAATGTGCATAATTTGCCCAAAGATTGTAAATTGATATATAACATCATGCTACATTTATTAAAGAAATAGTCTCTTCACTAATTATTATTTACTTTACAAAAGTGGGATAATTTGCAACTGTAACCTCTCTCACCTCAAGGGTGCATTTGGCATTCACATGTAAAACATAACAGGTGTGGTCGATCGTCATGGTGACGTGACCAGCCTACACACTGTAATACCTTAGTGCCGATCCCTTGGGCGTGGCCACTCCGTAACCCTTGGAGTCCAGGTTCCCTCCCACCTTCATGGTGTCACAGGGTTTTCTCTGCTCGATGTACTCGTTCATGGTGGACTCCAGCAGGTAGGCATACCTCCCTTTGGACTTCCTGACCCGCACCACGCCCTCGTCTGTGGTCTTCACGAACACTGACGGGTCGGCAGACTTCATGTAGGACCACATCTTCTCAAATACGGCTATTTTCGATCTCTAAGGTGCAAAAACAATAATGGGTAAAATACTGTATGTAGATGCTCTATGAGAAATGTAACCGCCTCGTCAAAAACTACTTGGAGCCACTTCATGACAGTTGATGCTTTTTCATGACATTTGATGACATAGAGCTTTACCCTGAAGAACTCTTTGGTGGAGCCTCCGTCTAGAGTACCATAGGCGATCTCTGTCTGCTTGGCCAGGTCCTCGGCACTCTCTATGGGCGACACCATCCTCTCCACGGTGAGGAAAGCAGCCAGGTTGGCCGTGTAGGACGAGATGATGATGAGGGTGAAGAACCACCACACTCCCCCTACAATGCGACCAGAGAGGGACCTAGAGAGAAGAGAGAGAGGAGTCTCTAACAATCCAAACATTGCCATCTCAGATAGAAGGAAAGGAAAGTGGACGTGTTGAGTGAGGGAAGTGATAAATCAATGGTTCAAGAGTAACACTGATCGTTTTCTTGGCACACAATGATACATTGCTTTCTGTTGCCACTATACAGATAATCACTCAATCACTTGGATAATCACTCCGTTTCGCACAATGCCACAGGTATAGAGACATGTGTATTAATTGCTTTTCCTTGTTTGATTGATTGTGAGTGTTGTACAACAACAATAACAAAAAATGAAACAAAATAAGCTATATCTGTTCACACAAACCTACACTACACTATGTGAAAAAATAAACCCCCCGCAAAAAATATTTGCGATCAAATCATTGCGTTAATTGTACCTTCAATAGGACCTGACCCCATTCCTGGCCTAAATGCTGTGCTACAAACGTATTCTGAACTACAGCAGAGACAGTTGGTGCAACACGTCTGCTCCGAAGATCACAGCGGCGCTACAAAACAGAGATCGCATTTCTGAGAAAACAGAAACACACATGGTTGGATTGTCCTTTTGTAGGGCTGCATCCCACCCAATCAGTATGCATTGTATGAAACAATCCTCTCCATTTTCAGTCTGAGCGTAAACAAACATGACAGTTGTGTGGGCTGACGGTGAAAGACAGGTTGATCTGTAGAAAATGGCGTTCAGCGTTGTAGGATCTCTGAGTGCCAGCGCAGATTTCTCAAAGACGACACTCCCCTTTTGGAAGCAGCAAAGCTTCTAACTAAAGCAGAGGAATTGTGTGAAAAAAAAAAGAATTGCTTTAAAAATAGCAAATTGTTGTTCTGTGTTGTTTTATGCAAAACAGAGGATAAGCTGGCTCCAGTATTTGGATTTGCCCAGCAAATTCGGGGAGAAGAACGTCCTCACCCACAGACCTGTTTCCAAATTCAGAAACCGTTCCTCTTTGGAAGATTCGCTGAACAAAACCTCCTTTTATTGCCCTTGAATCCCTTGTACACAATGCAGCTCACACACTAAAATAGAATTTAAAAGCAGTGAGAACAGAGTGAGCCTAAGACTAGGGGTTGGAGGGTAGCATGTGAGGAATGCTACTGGAAACTACTGCAAAAGGAAAGCAGGAAAAACAATAAGCCCTTCAAACTTCAATTCATTGACAGCTTGCAGGCACAGAGATCTTTTGAAGCCTCCGCACTAGCCAGCCAACAAGCTGATCTCCAGAGAAACAGCCTGCCAATAGTTTAAGCCACCAAGAACTGGACAGGGGATTCTCTAGGTCCAGCCCACCACAACGAGATGGGATAAAAACACCCGATGGTCGTACAGTTACACCTCCAGCATGTTGGCAGCAGGGAATGACTCTAAAACGGTCATTCATCTCTTTCAATGCAAACTAACTGGTAAACAGGGTTGATACTAATGTGGATAATAATTACAACACTACTCATAATTACAAATAAGAGGTAATGAGGTAACAATACATTTTAAAATTACAAATCATTTCCCAAGTGTGTGTGTGCTAGAGCAAACACATAAAAACACACACGCACACACACGCACGCACACAATACTCCGTCATGGTGAACTGTCCTCTCCAAATATTTGAGCTCATCAGAGGGAGGTTATGTCCGTAGGTCTGTCAGCCATGTCTGGGGCGGGTAACGAGTCTCCAGAGACGATGAGATGCTGAAGTCCAACACTTGCATTCTGTCAGTCTGTATTGTTTGAACAGAACACTGCAACGGCAGCAACACAGTTCAGATGTGACGCTGATCTCTATTTTTGACAGAACCGTTGTTAAACACTGTTAAGCATGTCATAACACTGAGGGTTTCTGGGTCACCTCTGTACAGGGAAAGGGCTGTGAGGCCCGCAGGGTTGGGTTTGTGTGATTGGCTGTTTGTGTGTGTACTGTATGTACTGTTAAAGGAGTAGAATGTGTGAGAGTGTGTAAATGTTTTAGCTATGGGATGGCTGGGCGATGTGTTTGGGGAGTGTGTGTGTGTGTTTAACAATAGAATTGAAGTGACAGGCCGTGCCTGGGGCAGGAAGAGGAGCGTTCGGGGCGTCTGGTCACACTAAGAGAGAGCTCTGACCCGTACACCACCACGTCTCACTGCAGACACACAGGCAAAGGGGACCGGTCCAGGATATACACTGACCCTTCCCCACTGTGTGCACACATACGTACTGTACATATGAACACACTTATACCTTTCTCTCCTTAAATTGATACAATGTATAAACAAGATCACAGAACAGGACTGCCGAGCTTTAAATCACGTAGCGCGTAAAAAAAAAACCTGTCTGTCCTCAGTTGCAACACTCACTAACGAGTTTCAAACTGCCTCTGGAAGCAATTTCAGCACAATAACTATTCGTCGGGAGCTTTATGAAATGTATTTCCATGGCCGAGCTGCCGCACACAAGCCCAAGATCACCGTGTGCAATGCCAAGCGTCGGCTGGAGTGGTGTAAAGCTCGTCACCATTTGGATTCTGGAGCAGTGGAAACGCATTCACCATCTGCCGGTCCGATGGATGAATCGGAGTTTGTCGGATTGCCAGGAAAACGATACCTTCCCGAATGCATTGTGCCCGCTGTAAAGTTTGGTGGAGGAGGAATAATGGTACGGGGCTGTTTTTCATGGTTCGGGCTAGTTCCCTTAGTTCCAGTGAAATCTTAACGCTACAGTATACAATGACATTCTAGACGATTCTAGACGATGCCCCCCGTGCACAAAACGAGGTTCATACAGAAATGGTTTGTCGAGATCGGTGTGGAAGAACTTGACTGGCCTGCACAGAGCCCTGACCTCAACCCCACCAAACACCTTTGGGATGAATTGGAACGCCGACTGCGAGCCAGGCCTAATCGCCCAACATCAGTGCACGACCTCACTAATGCTCATGTGGCTGAATGGAAGCAAGTCCCCGCAGCAATGTTCCAACATCCTCCCAGAAGAGTGGAGGCTGTTACAGCAGCAAAGGGGGGACCAACTCCATATTAATGTCTGGGATTTTGGAAAGAGATGTTCGACAAGCAGGGGTCCACATACCTATTGGTCGTGTAGTGTATCTCCCTGGCAAATTATTTAAAACTAATCTTAACCCTTTCATAACTCATCTATCTTCATAAACCTCTGTATGACATACGTAAGTATGAGATATTGTGTCCAGTAAATTACTTTAATGAGCTGTGAAAAGTTACAATAACATTGGAGATGCAGCACGCATTCCTCCAGTGGTGAAAGTGGAGCGTATGAGGCTGAGAGTGAGATCCCCCCCCTCAGGGCAAAAACGCAGTAGAAAACACACATCCAAGCAGACAGGAGCGTCTATCTTCGTTGAGCAGAGTCTAGCAGTACCAGGGAGGCATCAGTCTGCTGTACAGCAGGAGTGGTATGGAGGGAGAAAGGCATGGAGGGAGGCATGGAGGGAAGGATGGAGGGAGGTATGGAGGGAAGGATGGAGGGAGGTATGGATGGAAGGATGGAGGGAGGTATGGAGGGAGAGATGGAAGGAGGTATGGAGGGAGAGATGGCGGTATGGAGGGAGGTATGGCGGTATGGAGGGAGGAATGGAGGGAAGGATGGAGGGAGGTATGGATGGAAGGATGGAGGGAGGTATGGAGGGAGAGATGGAAGGAGGTATGGAGGGAGAGATGGCGGTATGGAGGGAGGTATGGCGGTATGGAGGGAGGAATGGAAGGAGGTATGGAGGGAGGTATGGAGGGAGGCATGGAGGGAGGGAGAGAGGCATGGAGGGAGGTATGGAGGGAAGGATGGAGGGAGGTATGGAGGGAGGTATGGAGGGAAGGACGGAGGGAGGTATGGAGGGAGGTATGGAGGGAAGAATGGAGGGAGGTATGGAGGGAAGTATGGAGGGAAGGATGGAGGGAGGCATGGAGGGAGGGAGAGAGGCATGGAGGGAGGTATGGAGGGAAGGATGGAGGGAGGTATGGAGGGAAGGATGGAGGGAGGTATGGAGGGAGGTATGGAGGGAAGGATGGAGGGAGGTATGGAGGGAAGTATGGAGGGAAGTATGGAGGGAGGCATGGAGGGAGGTATGGAGGGAAGGATGGAGGGAGGTATGGAGGGAGGTTTGGAGGGAAGGATGGAGGGAGGGAGGGAGGTATGCAGGGAGGTATGGAGGGAGGTATGGAGGGAGGCATGGAGGGAAGCATGGAGGGAGGGAGGGAGGTATGCAGGGAGGTATGGAGGGAGGTATGGAGGGAGGCATGGAGGGAGGTATGGAGGGAGGTATGGAGTGAGGTATGGAGGGAAGGATGGAGGGAGGCATGGAGGGAGGTATGCAGGTAGGCATGGAGGGAGGTATGGAGGGAGGCATGGAGGGAGGTATGGAGGGAGGCATGGAGGGAGGTATGGAGGGAGGTATGGCGGTATGGAGGGAGGTTTGGAGGAAGGCATGGAGGGAGGGAGGGCGGTACGGAGGGAGGTATGGAGGGAGTCATGGAGGGATGGAGGTATGGAGGGAGGCAGGGAGAGAGGCATGGAGGGAGGGAGGTATGGAGGGAGGGAGGTATGGAGGGAGGAAGGGAGGGTTGGGGGAGGAATGGAGGGAGGGAGGCATGGAGGGAGGGAGGTATGGAGGGAGGCATGGGGGAGGTATGGAGCGAGGCATGGAGGGAAGGAGGCATGGAGGGAGGGATGGAGGGAGGCATGGAGGGAGGAGGGAGGCATGGGGGAGGTATGGAGCGAGGCATGGAGGGAAGGAGGCATGGAGGGAGGGATGGAGGGAGGCATGGAGGGAGGCAGGGAGGTAGGTATGGAGGGAGGGAGGTGTGGAGGGAGGCATGGAGGGAGGGAGGTATAGAGCTACTGGAGGTATGGAGGGAGGCATGGAGGGAGGGAGGGAGGGATGGAGGTATGGAAGAAGGCATGGAAGGAGGTATGGAGGGAGTCATGGAGGGAGGGAGGGACGGAGTGAGGAATGTAGGGAGGTATAGAGGGTGGGAGGCATGGAGGGAGGCATGGAGGGTGGTATAGAGGGAGTTATGGAGGGAGGCATGGAGGGAGGTATAGAGGGAGTTATGGAGGGAGGCATGGAGGGAGATATGGAGGGAGGTATGGAGGGAAGGATGGAGGGAGGCATGGAGGGAGGCATGGAGGGAGGCATGGAGGGAGTTATGGAGGGAGTTATGGAGGGAGGTATGGAGGGAGTTATGGAGGGAGGCATGGAGGGAGGTATGGAGGGAGGCATGGAGGGAGGTATGGAGGGAGGTATGGAGGGAGGCATGGAGGGAGTTATGGAGGGAGGCATGGAGGGAGTTATGGAGGGAGGCATGGAGGGAGGTATGGAGGTAGGTATGGAGGGAGTTATGGAGGGAGGTATGGAGGGAGTTATGGAGGGAGGCATGGAGGGAGGCATGGAGGGAGTTATAGAGGGAGTTATGGAGGGAGGTATGGAGGGAGGCATGGAGGGAGGTATGGAGGGAGGCATGGAGGGAGGTATGGAGGGAGGCATGGAGGGAGATATGGAGGGAGGTATGGAGGGAGGCATGGAATGAGTTATGGAGGGAGGCATGGAGGGAGTTATGGAGGGAGGCATGGAGGGAGTTATGGAGGGAGGCATGGAGGGAGGTATGGAGGGAGGTATGGAGGGAGGCATGGAGGGAGGCATGGAGGGAGGTATGGAGCTACTGGAGGGAGGTATGGAGGGAGGCATGGAGGGAGGTATGGAGGGAAGGAGGAAGGTATGGAGGGAAGGAGGGAGGCATGGAGCGAGTTATGGAGCTACTGGAGGGAAGGAGGGAGGCGGTATTGACACTTTCTCACTGCCTTGACGCCAGCCGTCAGTAAAACCCTATTTCGTATTTCATTGTCTCTGTGAACGGGAGGGAATCCCATCGGCTTTGCACAGTGGAGAACAGAAAGGTTAAAGAGATACTTTGGTATTTTGGCAACGAGGCTCTTTATCTACTTCCCCAGAGTTAGATGATCTCGTGGACACCATGTCTATGTTTCTGGGTTCCGTTTGAAGAACGTTGCTATCTGCCAGTCCGTGAGGCTAATCATTTCTAATAACAATAAGATAATGACATATAATCGGTAATAAGTGTGCACTTAAGATGGCAAACAAACATTTACCTCAGAAGTTAAACTCAGGCGTCTAGTGGCTTCTGTGAGTTGCTACATGACGAGCCCTTCTCTGAGTGGCAGTGGTGACATTTACAGAGATCAGACACATGCTATCATTAATAAATAGCTGGGGTCTGCCCACAAAGCTGCTCCTTCCATCTCCCATTGCTCTTGTTCTTCAAAGTTATGTTTCGATCTGGTTGTTTGGAGATTATCATCAACATGGCAGGCCTCCCAGTTACTGAATTATTTGACAAATAGCATCCTGCCAAACGCAGCTGGCCGGCAGGTTCTTTAAAATGTTCTTTCCTCAGAGCTGCTATCGATATATGACATTTGAGCTGTTTTACTGCAGGTCAGCTCACTGAACACACCAGTGTGAGAAGCAAGTTGACCTTTCTATTCCTATTGACCTTCAGGTGACCTTTCATAGTGCCACCTATCCACCTAGGGTGTATTTCTATGTTTTGGCCGGGTATGGTTGTCAATCAGGGACAGCTGTCTATCGTTGTCTCTGATTGGGAATCATACTTAGGTAGCCCTTTTTCCCTCCTTTCTTTGTGGGAAGTTCACTTTATTTGTGGCACATTGCCCGTAAGCTTCACGGTTGTTTTGTATAGTTAATCGTTTTTGTCGGCGTCATTTCTAAATAAAAAGGAATATGTACGCCCACCACGCTGCGCTTTGGTCATTCGACGGCCGTGACATAGTGCCACCTTTCTGCTCCAAATTAGACTCCCTCAGAGATGCAGTACCCTCACCGCACACACTTTCACAATGCTGAAGAAGCTACCCGAATATACTGTACATTCTCGCAATACTGAAGAAGGCACATGACTAAACACTCAGTTTATTAGGTACACCACTCCATTCACAAAAATAGTTTGCTCCTACAGACAGTGAGTCACGTAGCTGTGGCTTGCCATATAAATCGGGCAGACAGGCATCGAGGCATTCAGTTACTGTTCGATTGAATGTTGGAATGGGCAAAACGAGTAGCCTAATCGACTTTGAAGGTCGTCGGGTCAGGCGGTTCCAGTATCTCAATGGTACAGATTGGTGGAGGTGGTGTAGGTGGTGTAATAGTGTGGGGAATGTTTTCCTGGCTAGGTCCCTTGATGACAATTGAGCAACGCTTCCATGCCCTGAAAAACGCAGGCTGTTCTGGAGGCAAAGGGGAGGTCTGACCCAGTATTTAATAAATTGAATGTAGATTCTCACAAGACTCCTCATAATAGAGTAGAGAGGTGTTCTTATAAAAGCCATCCTGTGTATCAAATCAAATCAAATGTATTTATATAGCCCTTCTTACATCAGCTGATATATCAAAGTGCTGTACAGAAACCCAGCCTTAAACCCCAAACAGCAAGCAATGCAGGTGTAGAAGCACGGTGGCTAGGAGGCTAGGTGTTGTCAATACCTTAAACCATTTCACATGGTAAAACACAATTTGCAGATCTCACTTAGACTTTTCAGCAAAACTCTAAACACATTCTCATTCTCAAAACTTATTCTGCACTCTAATGCACATGTCATCCATACTGGTAAACACAAGTGGCAACAATCAAATACAAATAGAGAAGACATGTCATTGATTGAACACAACCACTCAAAATGGACTTAACCTGTTTCAAATGATACGACACAACCAATAAGCCAGGTCAGAGAGCAAACAGGTTGTTGAAGGTGGGAAGGAGAAAGTCTGAGAATGGATACTGGAGTACAGTGCATTGTAGGGTTGCACTGTACTATTGTAGGGTACAAGTACAGTGCATTGTAGGGTACAAGGAGGAGGAAGAACAGAAAACAAAAGAGCAAAGCAGAGTAGTAATTTCTGATCAATTTTTTCGCTCATCAAAAGACAATGACGGAAAAATATGAATATTTCTTTAGATTTAGAAATGTACTTCTCCCTGAGAATTGTATGTTTTGAACAATGTGTTTTCTATTTTTCGGTGTATTGTTTACTGACTGCTTGAGAGTGTATATCATTTTGATCACTTTGTTTATGATTTGAGAGCAGTGTTTTACACAGGTAAAACTGCAAGAGGAGTCAGAGGTTACGTAAATAGTGCTTGAAGATGAGGTTTTGTGTTGAATGTTTTCAGGAAATGGAGCAAGGTTTCAGAAATTGTGTTTTAGCAATTGAGAAAAACTGTAAGAGAGTCACTATGTGTTTGAGACATGAATGTAACTCATCTGTGCTCTGGCCTCATGGGTAAAGAGTTCCTTATCCCACTGAGTTTCTCCATTACTGTATAACCCCATGAGGTAGCAGGGAAGTGAATCACCACTATTTGTCAGGTCTCCCCTCCTCTATTTGTCAGGTCTCCCCTCCTCTGACAGCCTGGGAAACGAAGTCAAATCACCAGTCCGCCAAGAGGCTTAGACCATGAAACCCAAATGATTCACACAGGAGAGAGAGAGTGCGAAAGAGAGAGAGAGAGAGAGAGAGAGAGAGTCAGAGAGAGAGAGAGAGTCAGAGAGAGAGAGAGAGAGAGTCAGAGAGAGAGAGAGAGAGAGAGAGTCAGAGAGAGAGAGAGAGTCAGAGATAGAGAGAGAGAGAGAGTCAGAGAGAGAGAGAGAGAGAGAGAGAGTCAGAGAGAGAGAGTCAGAGAGAGAGAGAGAGAGAGAGAGAGAGAGAGAGAGACAGAGAGAGAGAAAGAGAGACAGAGACAGAGACAGAGACAGAGAGAGAGAGAGAGAGAGAGAGAGAGAGAGAGAGACAGAGAGAGAGAGAGAGAGAGAGAGAGAGAGAGAGAGAGAGAGAGAGAGAGAGAGAGACTGCTCCCAAGTGAACTGAGGAGAGGGGAAACTGATGTGTTAAAGCAGAGAACTGAAGAGAAGACAAGCGAAGGGAAGATAGAAGATCAATGTCTTCGTAATGATTTCATTTAGAGGAATCAACCATCTGCAGTTGGTCAGTATAGGGGGACAGATAAATGGGGGAGGAAAATAAGCTTTTACAGTACAAACTAAGACAAAGTAAGACTTGGATTGTCCTTGGAATGGCCAGCGTTAAAGGGTTCCTCTCCTGAAGCTTAGAAATTCTGTCTGGGTTAAATTGGATGCATCTACGACCGAGAAAACAACATCTGTCACAGGCAGCTTTCTGCAAATGTAATCTAATTTGGGCCCATTAGGCAGCTTTCTGCAAATGTAATGTAATTTGAACTCATTAGTTCCCTCAAAGCAGAAGGATACACATGTCCACCTAAATGTCAGGCAGTGACTGAGGAGCCAGCAATTAGAGCAAGCCAAGCGCCCAGGGGCCTTACTTTATAATGAGGAGGAGGAGGAGGAGGAGGAGGAGGAGGAGGAATGTCACCAGATTGACCTGAACTAATGTTCTGGTAATGAATCCCCACATGACTTTATGAAGGAATAAATTGATAATATAATAATATACAATAATAATAATAATAATAATAATAATATATAATATTATACAGTATGGTTAGCTGGAAACAAAGGGGCAGGCGTGGGTCAGGCTAGGCAGGAAGGCAGGCAGGGAGGGGCGCAGGACATAGGACATAGGTTATGGTTAGCTGGAAACAAAGGGTCAGGCTTGGGTCAGGCTAGGCAGGCAGGGAGGGAGGGGCGCAGGACATAGGTTATGGTCAGCTGGAAACAAAGAGTCAGGCTTGGGTCAGGCTAGGCAGGCAGGCAGGGAGGGGCGCAGGACATACAGTAGGTGATGGTTAGCTGGAAACAAAGGGGCAGGCTTGGGTCAGGCTAGGCAGGCAGGCAGGGAGGGGCGCAGGACATAGGTTATGGTTAGCTGGAAACAAAGGGGCAGGCGTGGGTCAGGCTAGGCGGGCAGGCAGGGAGGGGCGCAGGACATAGGTTATGGTTAGCTGGAAACAAAGGGGCAGGCGTGGGTCAGGCTAGGCGGGCAGGCAGGGAGGGGCGCAGGACATAGGTTATGGCTAGCTGGAAACAAAGGGGCAGGGCATTGTGATAATGATTATGGTACTCCTGCCATGTGGCAAGGGAACAATGAATAAGGCCACACATAGATCTTAGGTACATACAACCAAAGCAGTTGCAATCCAATATATCTGAAAATATATTTTCTTTCAACGAGGCACAATGTAAAGTTATCCATCCGAAAGGGTTGTTTTCACGTTAACTCACTGGAAGGAAGGAATCCTGTAAGAACCATAACTGAATCTGAATCCATCTAATTTCAACAATTCTTTTGAATTTGACATGTCTATTCACCAAGAATCAACGTGAAAAATACACCCTCTTTCGTGTGCCAAAAATACCCTTATCTTAGGGAGTATCTTTGTCTCTCTTCTTTGAGAAGCTTCTGCTGATGTCCATGTCTGCCCTGATAAGAGCACAACTACACGCACCTCCAACAGCAGCCTGGACTGGACCCTGGGGCTGGGCTTGGACCTAGGGAACCCCTGACCGGGGTCTGGCCTGCACCCCATGACTGCTGTCTTGGGTTGTGATAAGAACACCGGCTCCTGAAGGCCCAGTCCAGACATACTGTCAGTCAGTCTGTCACTCTGCTCTTGTTTTGTTCTGATCTGTTATTTTCTGATATGTTCTGATGTCTTCTGATCTGATCTGTTCTGATCTGTGCTGTTCTGATCTGTGCTGTTTGGATCTGTTATTTTCTGATATGTTCTGATGTCTTCTGATCTGATCTGTTCTGTTCGGCAGGATGCCTCTGTATCCTTTCTGCTGATGACTCATCTTCCATGTCTTCACTGTGGGGAGTCTTTTATAGTGTGAAAGGATGTTGTTAGTGGAAACACTACAGGTAACAGTGGGGGGTCGAAAAAAGGTTTGCTTACCTTGGCGAGATGTCACAGCCCTGCTGCATGAAGGCGCCCAGCGAGAACCACAAGCTGTTGAATATCCCAAACTCATTGGTGTGCCCCTCACTCTGGCTCTGGCCCTGTCCTTGGCCCTGGTTTTGGCCCGGTTGGGACTGGGACTGGCCCTGTCCTTGGCCCTGGTTTTGGCCCAGTTGGGACTGGGACTGTCCTGGCTCTCTCCTGGGACTGAACGACTGCTGTCTCTGCTGCTGCTCCTGGCCCTCCTCTCCCTCTGAGTCGTCCCCCTGCCACTCGTACGGACTGAAGCGGCTGACCAGGAAGAGAACCACGCTCACACCGATGTAGGCAAACACGATGCACATCCAGATCTCGTAGGCCAGTGGGTCGAGGAAGGAGAAGACACCTGGTTTTGACTTGGTGGGCTTCTTGATCATGATGGAGATGCCCAGGGACATGAAGGGCTTGGAGAAGTCGATCACCTCCTCTCTCACCAGAGTGATGGTCAACGGGGCTACTGCTACATCTGCTTTCTAGGAGTCAAGGAGAGAATTACGTGTTCATCTATGTAGCTCTATGTATCATTCACCAACATTATCCCTACACTCAGAAATCCACGTCTGTATTCGTCCTTCAAACATTATCCCTACACTGAGAAATTCATGTCTGTATTCGTCCTTCAAACATTATCCCTACACTCAGAAATCCACGTCTGTATTTGTGCTTCAAACATTATCCCTACACTCAGAAATCCATGTCTGTATTCGTCCTTCCAGCCATAAAGACTTCAAGTGGATATGACAAAAGCATTTCCTTAAAGGGGCAATCAGCAATTGCAACAATAACAAAGCATTTTCTCAGCCCCTGCTTTGGTAAAAAGCTGAGGGATGTGGCTAAAGAAACCAGGGCTCCTGAGTGGCGTAGCGGTCTAAGGCACTGCATCTCAGTGCTCGAAGGCTGTATCACAACCAGCTGTGATTGGGAGTCCCATAGGAGTCCCATAGGTAGGCGCACGATTGGCCCAGGGTCGTCCAGGTTTGGCTGGTGTAGGCCGTCACTGTAAATAAGAAATAGTTCTTAACTTGCCTAGTTAAATAAAGAAACAAATAAATGTAACCATTTTCAATTCATAGACAGAGCTATCGATTCAAGGACTTACCATCCACGACACCAAAGTATAGTTTTAACCATATCTTGAGGCTATATGGTGTCTGTTTACATTTACTTTGTTTATAATAAGAGAGTAAAACAAGCTTATATTTTGGGCTCTGATGGGGTACAAAAGTTGAACTAAGCTCATGAGGCATCAATAAGCAATTTTATTCAAGAATCAATGGGTCCGTAAGTGTAAAAAATAAATAAAAATGGATGTAACAACTGCAGATTGCCCCTTTAAGGTGATGTGAAGGAATGTAAATCACACGGATTAGCATACGGCTCAGTAATAGTAAACTCTGTTCCCATAAGACAAGTTTCTAAAATCACTCTCCAGCTAACGTAAACACTGAGCTTTTTCAAGCTGAATAGTAATGAATCCCTTTCAAGAAATATTAGGCTTACAACACTGAGAGAAATAAAATAATAACCCCTCCAAGCGAGACTTGATTTGGTTGAGTCCACCCAGCACCTCTGTCGTTGTAAGGACAGAACAAATACCCTACTGTACCCTCGACCAAACTAGGAGCGTATCTTTCATCTCAAGTTCCTGAGGGCAGAGAAATTGTGTTTTGACATGATTCACATGAACAATGGAAGATATGAGAAGTGACAGTTCTGTTAGGGACGTTTCAATAAAACAGCCTTCCTGGAATACAAATCCACATACTGCACTGTTCCCAATCTGTTGCCTGTTGCCCAATTCTTTGGTTACCAGACAACAGCGTTTGACTACTTGTCACACTATCACTTGGCAGCCTATCAAGGCCCATCTGAATTGTGTTTTGACATTGAGGAAGCTGCTGGATATGTCAAGTGAGAGGTATAGACCTTTGTCCGACTATATCTCTTGTAAGGACACGCTGCGTCCTTTCTGAAGTAAAGCTGTGAAATACTTCTCCAACACGATGTTATTGTTATCACTAAGAATGTATGTAAAAAAAATAAAATAAAAACATAATGTTGGAATGAAATAAGCATGCCCTGCAGTATGTCCTTTGGCTACAGTTGCAAATGTACAAATGTATGTATAAATGTACAAATGTATGTACAAATGTATGTACAAATGAACAAATGTATGTACAAATGTATGTACAAATGTACAAATGTATGTACAAATGTACAATGCAGATAAGTATATGCTCCAGACTTGTAAAATAACACAACGGAAACATTATTTATACTAAAGGCCACATTGAATTTGTTTTCACGTATTTAGTATGTGACAAACAGCCACTAACAAAATCATTGCACACGTCTTTTGCATTTGTTATGTTTGGATTAAGGTTTAACGTCGTGTCTGTATGAATACTGAATCTTGAATACTGAATCTTGAATATTGAATCTTGAATATTGAATATTGAATCTTGAATCTTGAATATTGACTGGGGGAAAAGGCTAGAGTGAAGGTTGAGATACAAGATGGTGTGTACTTGGAAAACGACATGTTAGTCTAAAAGAAATGTGAAATAATGTCAAGATGCTTTTTATAGTGAAGATTAAGTTTCTAAATTGCCTGGCTGGGCTGATGAGACAGTGGATAGCACAGTCTGATGGAACAGAGTAAATAGGCATTTTAACGTCATAGATTTAGCCGGAGGTAACTTGTGGAATAGACACCGGCTGGAATGCGGTTCTAAACAATCAGCATTCAGGATTAGACCCCCCCGTTGTATAAACGACAGATACTGTACCACATCTGCAACATTTTGGTTACTGCTACTACAGTATATAAACCGAAAGTGGTTGCATTCAAAATGTGTCCTTGCTATTGGACGAATTCCATGGACAGCTGTGTTGACTGAGACTGTACAATTAACACATTTCTCCTCTCTCAGAGCCTAGTGAGTTGCCCAGTGTGTTCATGAGATGGTTACTAACCCCATAAACGAGCTCGCCCACCATCCCGTTCCACATCTTGGACTCAGCGTCTCTGGCTCCGTACTTTCCATCCCCTACGATCTCCAGTTTATAAGTATAGCCCACATGCTTGGCGATCTCGGCGGCCAGCTCCACACAATAGCCCTCATACTTATCGTTCCCCACCAGCTGCTCATGATTTTTCTTCAGCATCACATATGGAGATTCCTAGGAAACATGAAGGACAACATTGATGTTTGTTTTTCATGGTTTCCTTCACTCTGCACGCATTCACCATTCATTTTTCACACATTTTTAAAAGGGACATTTATAAAGCTTTCCTTGTCCAGCTTTCTCTGGGACAATGTACTCTAGGGGTTCCCAGGGACTTTCCTTGATTTGAGGGGTAAAAAAAAGTACAAACCATAGGTTATTATTTGTATTTTTTATAAGTCGCAATTGTTTATACTAATCTAAAACGACGCATAAACCTGTGATGCTTTGGGCTAGAAACAAGTGGTAAAATACCAGAGGAAGAAGTCCCTCGGATGCATATGGGAATAACTTTGGTTTGTCTTTATGATATTCGGAAGCTGAGCTACGCATTTCTAAAGTTGAGGAGTCAAAGAAATCTGACTTTGCTTGGAAAGTATACTGATACTCCGTCGCTATCAATTGATCTAATCACTTTCTGTAAAAGAGAGTAATATAATTAAATTGAGGGTTCATATAAATGACCGTAATAAAACATATTTGGTAGCGGAATAACATTTGGGAAGGCATTTGTGACATTTTTCAAACGTTATAAAGGGGGCCCTGGATAAAAAACTTGTCCATGGTACGGTATAATATATGAATTTGTTTACAACCATGGGGCTTCACATCAATTTCTGTCAATTGCTTTGTGTATACGAAGGGGCCTTCAAATGACATTATTCATAGCGAGGAAGTGGCTACCCCCGGGGATCTGGACACAATCTCACACCTTCTCCTCAGTGTCGGGTGACTCAGATCTGATGGGCAAGCAGCACTCCTGCTATTTCTGACTGGCCAGGCCAGGATGACTGTAAAGGGGCTGTGTGGAGCTCTGGGTCTACCCTCCAGGTAAAGCAGAACAGAGCTGCTGTGAAAGCAGCCCTCATGGCCAGGCCACAGGTGAACACAACATAGAGTACAATCGGGAAATAGTGGGGCTGAGATAGTTTCACAAGGACAGTATTTCAGAGTTCAGATTTAGCCAGAAGCATTTTGAGACACACAAGGGCTCTCTCTCCCTCTCCCTCCCCATCCCTTACTCTCCCTCTCTCCCCATCCCTTACTCGCTCCCTCTCCCGCTCTCTCTTGCGCTCTCCCCCTCTCTCTCTCTCCCCATCCCTTACTCTCTCCCTCCTCATCCCTTACTCTCCCTCTCTCTCTCCCCAACCCTTACTCTCCCTCCCCATCCCTTACTCTCTCTCTCTCTCTCTCTCTCTCTCTCTCCCCATCCATTACTCTCTCTCTCCCCATCCCTTACTTTCTCCCTCCCCGTCCATTACTCTCTCTCCCTCTCTTGCGCTCTCCCTCTCTCTCTCTCTCTTTTTCGCTCTCTCCCCTTCCCTCCCTCATGTAGATGACTTGACCCACTGGTAATGATAGCCCATTTTAGGGATTGCTTAGATGGATGAATGTGCTGTACGAAATATAAACCCTGCCGTTTGGATATGAAAAGTTAAAATAAATTCACTGTCCAATTTTTTCTGGGATAGTTGCCACTAATTTCTATCCCTGTGTGAATCCAACCTAAAAATTCCTATTTTCCAGTATAGCCATATCAAACACAGCCTCAAATAATTGTCCTTTTTTCGTCAGTGAAACCCATTATCAGCATCCAAACATTGAGCCTATCAGTTAAGCTAGAAGAAGAAGTATTACTTAAATTATCACAGTGAATTATTGTAATGTTTGTTTATGTATCAATTAATCCCATAAGGCAACCGCCGATTTGACACGAAAATAAAATGTAATTCATTCATTCTAGTGAGACTCACAAGGATACTGGTCACTATGTAGGTCCTGTTTTGCAGTCCGAAGAACTCTTCAACCACCGGCGTGTATACCGCTGTGTTCACATAGTTCTCATTCTCGTTCCAGTAGCCCACCTACAGTCAGAAAGAGTACAGTCTATCAACACACACTGAGGAGGAAATCATACACTTCTATTTATAGTGTAAGACATATTAATATCACTGAAGCACAATTAGCCTACACACACGTAGCGTGGGCATAAGAACACTGTCCATATCAGATTTAGCATTTTGTTTATGAGGGCCCTGAATATTTATGAACAGCTTTGCCTGATGTTCTTTGTGGTGGGCTATCTCATCAATTGATGTGATGTATTTAGGCGAGCGGACACCTGGGGCGATTGATTTGTGAGTTGTGCTTTGTGCCCGCTCCCATACCCTATAATTACCCCTATACGTGTATCTTTTTTTATGACTAGTCTGTATGCAGGTAGACCAGAAAAGCCACATCCCTGATTGGCAGATGAGTGGCAACCCTGATTACAACCACCTGCTACCCATCTGCTGTTCCCTACAAATGCTGTTTTGAATTACAGAAAGTTGTACCTAAACACTAAAGAAGGCTGTAAAGACGAAACTATCCCTGACGCAGTGAAAAATTTGTTTAATGATGAAGTAAGCTTTATGCAATAAATGTTTTTGAGTGCAAACCCATTACACCTCTTTGTTTGGGTATAAGAACATCCATTAACTCATATAGCTAATCCCCTAGCTAGTCCTTACGCTATACTCAGTGATAACCAAGACCTCCTACCGTACGTCAGGGCCAGCTTATCTTATTCTCAGGTTGTAAGACTGTGTCGGTGATAACATTAAAGAGAGTCATCTTAATGTACAAATACCTTGCATGCCAAATGATATGAGGAATTTGCTCCAAATACAGTATGCAAGATCACTGAGTACTATAGCCAATGAGCTGCTGGTTCACTGAGTACTATAGCCAATGAGCTGCTGGTTCACTGAGTACTATAGCCAATGGTTGCATTCATGTAAACTCAGCAAAAAAATAAACATCCTCTCACTGTCAACTGCATTTATTTTCAGCAAACTTAACATGTGTAAATATTTGTATGAACATAACAAGATTCAACAACTGAGACATAAACTGAACAAGTTCCACAGACGTGTGACTAACATAAATGGAATAATGTGTCCCTGAACAAAGGGGGGAGGGGTCAAAATCAAAAGTAACAGTCAGTGTCTGGTGTGGCCACCAGCTGCATTAAGTTCTGCAGTGCATCTCCTCCTCATGGACTGCACCAGATTTCCCAGTTCTTGCTGTGAGATGTTACCCCACTCTTCCACCAAGACAACTGCAAGTTCCCGGACATTTCTGGGGGGAATGGCCCTAGCCCTCACCCTCCGATCCAACAGGTCCCAGACGTGCTCAATGGGTTTGAGATCCGGGCTAGTCGCTGGTCATGGCAGAACACTGACTATCCTGTCTTGCAGAAAATCATGCACAGAACGTGCAGTATGGCTGGTGGTATTGTCATGCTGGAGGGTCATGTCAGGATGTGTCTACAGGAAGGGGACCACATGAGGGAGGATTATGTCTTCCCTGTAACGCAAAGCTTTGAGATTCCCTGCAATGACAGCAAGCTCAGTCCGATGATGCTGGGACACACCGCCCCAGACCATGATGGACCCTCCACCTCCACCCTCCATCGATCCCGCTCCAGAGTACAGGCCTCGGTGTAACGCTCATTCCTTCGGTCCTGTCTGGTCCAGTAATGGTGGGTTTGTACCCATAGGCGACGTTGTTGCTGGTGGTGTCTGGTGAGGACCTGCCTTACAACAGGCCTACAAGTCCTCAGTCCAGCTTCTCTCAGCCTATTGCGGACAATCTGAGCACTGATGGAGGGATTGTGTGTTCCTGGTGTAACTCGGGCAGTTGTTGTTGTCATCCTGTACCTGTCCCCCAGGTGTGATATTCGGATGTACCAATCCTGTGCAGGTGTTGTTACACGTGGTCTGCCACTGCGAGGACGATCAGCTGTTCGTCCTGTCTACTTGTAGCGCTGTCTTAGGCATCTCACAGTACAGACATTGCAATTTATTGCCCTGGCCACATCTGCAGTCCTCATGCCTCCTTGCAGCATGCCTAAGGCACGTTCACACAGATGAGCAGGGACGCTGGGTATCTTTCTTTTGGTGTTTTTCAGAGTCAGTAGAAAGGCCTCTTTAGTGTCCTAAGTTTTCATAACTGTGACCTTAATTGCCTACCGTCTGTAAGCTGTTAGTGTCTTAACGACCGTTCCACAGGTGCATGTTCATTAACTGGTCATGGTTCATTGAACAAGCATGGGAAACAGTGTTTAAACCCTTTACAATGAAAATCTGTGAAGTTATTTGGATTTTTACTAATTATCTTTGAAAGACAGAGTCCTGAAAAAGGGACGATTATTTTTTTGCTGAGCTCATTTACTCTGATATGCTGTGCATTTTCCCAAATGAAATATATATTGATATATTTGAAACTCGAAGAGCTAGGGAAATTCCTTTTCTGATTGACAAACAAATTCTTCGGATATGAATAAATAATATGAAAATCCTACAACTGCGCTATGAAAACAAATATGTCACATACTGGTATGATGTGAACATTGGACATTCATTTTTTGCAAAGGCAATTTTGCTCCAGTGGTTAAATTTGGCTCCAGGGGTTAAATTTGGCTCCAGTGGTTAAATTTGGCTCCAGGGGTTAAATTTGGCTCCAGTGGTTAAATTTGGCTCCAGTGGTTCAATTTGGCTCCAGTGGTTCAATTTGGCTCCTGGGGTTCAATTTGGCTCCAGTGGTTCAATTTGGCTCTAGGGGTTAAATTTGGCTCCAGTGGTTAAATGTGGCTCCAGGGGTTCAATTTGGCTCCAGGGGTTCAATTTGGCTCCAGGGGTTCAATTTGGCTCCAGGGGTTCAATTTGGCTCCAGGGGTTCTTGTTGCTGGGCACAATGCTAGTGAATAATTAGTCAAGTTTTTTTTAACAAAGCATCTTAAAAAAGGATTTGTAGTTAAGATGAAAACAATGTGTCCAGACAATTACAGTTGAGATGATGAGTCCATTGAGGGTGATGTTCTCTGATGAATTACTCCTACTGGTAAGGTCAAGTGTCATACAGTATCCGACCTAACTATCTAAAACAACATATTTCCCCTGAGGAGGATAAAAAGAGGTTGATTGATAATTCTAGAGGTTACGGACAAGTCCCAGTTCACCTTCAGCGGTCCACTCGGGCTCAGCTCCATGACGCTGACCGTGTAGTTGGTCCGATGGCCTTTCTCGTTAAACTGGACATGTCCAGTCAAGCCCTCAATTCGAACCTGTAGGACAAATCAGATATGGACCAGGATTGGTATGAAGAACTGCTAACTCTCTGAGACCTGTATCTGTGCAACCTGGAATCTGAAAAACGAATAACGCTCAACTGGTTGCTACAGTACGCAAAGAAATCAACACCTAATACAAGGGTGGGCAACTAGATTCAGCTGCGGGAAGATTTTTGTCTGAGCGGATGGTTGGGAGATTTCTTTGATGACGTTATAACGTCTCCTTTTTATATTGGTGGGAATACTTGGGAACAGATTTCCTAAATTAAACTCAATTTTAGTGATTTCCTGGTGATTTATCAGTCCTTTTTTTACCAAAAGCTCAAATCCTATAATTATTCTTCTTTTTTTTACTAAAAACTTTGGTGAGCCCCAAAAATAATCACTTGATGGGCCAGTTTGGGCCTGCGGGCCCGCCTGTTGCCTACCACCGATATAATATATTTTTTACACAATACTGCATGATTATATTATAGCTAGGAGCAAAAACGGCAAAAATGTCATTTTCTTATCTCAAGAACACAATATTGCTATTTCAGGATTCCAATATTACCAGCTGGTTGTTTTGACATTGCATGATATCTAACATAATATTTGAAATCCTACAATTCTACAGGTCACAAGATAACTATTTAAGGATTACTGCACATATAGCTCACAAGTTTGCATTTAACTGAGGGTTTAACACAATAGTACTTAATTAAGCTAGTATTGTTTTCTATTGTACAGTATTTCTCATAGTCAAACATGATTAATTGCCTGTGCAGCTAGCGTTGAGTTTGAAGCCTAGTCCTTCTATTCTCTGTGGCTGTGGAGTGAGTGGTGCTATCTGCCTACCTGCTGTAGGGCTCTCTGGATGTCGATACCCTGGCCCCAGGGAGCTGGTGGGTTGGCCAGACACTCGCCAGCGTTGCCTCGCCGGGAGATGTCAATACGTTGCTTCCGGAGGTTCTGAAAGGCGGTTGCCATGACGCTCACTCCGTCGTATGTGAGGGCTCCTGTGTACTAAGAGGGCAAATCCAAGGAGGCAACATTATTGGAATCTTGAGAACATGAATGGAAAGATCTCTGAGACAGTTTGATCATACCTTCAGTCTTCTCTTGGGTAGCTTAAGGTCTTTGCTGTCAAAGTCCACCCACTCCTCTATGACCTTGCTGACATTTTCGTCTGAGTAGTTCATTAGTTGGAACCCGGTGATGTTGGCACCACTCTTCTGGAACTCAGTGAAGTTCATGTCCAAAAATCCCTGAGAAAGAAGGAATCAAATTCTTACCATAGAACAGAAGCAAACTTAAGCTAAGTAAACAAAACAGAACCAAACATGGCTTAGCCGTAAGGATGGAGCAGATCATTGGATGACAGTGTTTTTTCAGAGTGCCGGTACTGAAAGCTTGGATTTCTTAGAGCTGCTATTCAGCTGTTCAACCCCACTTGAGAAGTCACCCACTGGGCAAAAACTTGTTGAATCAACGTTGTTTCCACGTCATTTCAACACCTAAAAGTCAATGTGCTGACGTTGAATCAACGTTGTTTCCACGTCATTTCAACACCTAAAAGTCAATGTGCTGACGTTGAATCAACGTTGTTTCTACGTCATTTCAACACCTAAAAGTCGATGTGCTGACGTTGAATCAACGTTGTTTCTACGTCATTTCAACACCTAAAAGTCAATGTGCTGACGTTGAATCAACGTTGTTTCTACGTCATTTCAACACCTAAAAGTCAATGTGCTGACGTTGAATCAACGTTGTTTCTACGTCATTTCAACACCTAAAAGTCAATGTGCTGACGTTGAATCAACGTTGTTTCTACGTCATTTCAACACCTAAAAGTCAATGTGCTGACGTTGAATCAACGTTGTTTCTATGTCATTTCAACACCTAAAAGTCAATGTGCTGACGTTGAATCAACGTTGTTTCTACGTCATTTCAACACCTAAAAGTCAATGTGCTGACGTTGAATCAACGTTGTTTCTACGTCATTTCAACACCTAAAAGTCAATGTGCTGACGTTGAATCAACATGGAAAACTGATTGGATTTAAATGAAGTCATCAACGTCTGGGAATTTGAATATTTTCAGCCACATTTTTACCTTTACCTATATCCACTGACATGGTGACTGTTTTTGTTGATTTCACATTGAATTCACGTTAGTTGACAACTCAACCAAATGTAAATCAAAACTAGATGTTGAACTGATGTCTGTGCCCAGTGGGCAGGTCCAGGCAGTCACTACAAATCTATGAAGCAGGAAATGAAAACCACTATTCTACAGTTTGACAAGCGGATGTCTTTTCAACTGCATCTGCCCTCTTTTACTATTTTGATTTACAAATATGACTACTTGTAGTCGTGCAAAGATAGAACCAAGTCAAACACAGGACAGCACTCCCACAGTCTCTGAGCATTCAAGGAAGTGTGTACAGTCCATTGAAACACACATCAGACACAGCATGACGACTTCAAAATGGAACTTCGGTAACACTTCACCTTAAATGTACACTAATGAATATGTAACTAAATAGTAATACATGATATTTATAACATAGTAGTTACATGTAATTACTATGTAAATACTATGTAATTATACTGTAATAAGGGTTTAGCGGTATAGGTTGTTACACAAGTGGAACAAGGACATGTAATTACAAATCTGCTTGTCGGAGGTTATTCCGGATCTTCGAATCGAATTGTTCCCAGTGCCATCTTTGATTGACTTAGGGATACGGTGGACAACCAAGTGGGAGCGGCTCCCCTCACCTTGTTTGCATTTAATGACCTGTGTCTCCAGAGTAAGAACGTCTGACCACATTAAACGTACCCAGCTGGAGTCACGCTGCAGCTGGCCTCGGAAACAGGCTTCAGCAAACACCCTTTGGACGCTTTATTTGAATGATAAAAAGTCACAGATCACATATTCCATTCTTACCCCCCCCCCCCCCTCCCCGCGCCCCTCCTCCCTCCGAGGCTATAAATAATAAGAAGAGTGTTGGAAGTTTAGGGGGTCTTCACAGGCTGATAACTAAGGTCACGTTTCGTTACATAGACCATACTTAATCAATAAACAGAGGAAGTATGAGTGTGTGTGTGTGTGCACGTGTGTGTGTGTGTGTGTGTGTGTGTGTGTGTGTGTGTGTGTGTGTACGTGTACATGTGTGTGTGTGAGTGTGAGTGTGTGTGTGTGTGTGTGTGTGTGTGTGTGAGTGTGTGCCCCATCTGGCAAATGGTTCAAATGGTAAGGAACCGCGGAGTGTTGCATCTTGCCACCTTTTAATCATTATTATCTATGTTTCCTATGGCACAATCCAGTTAGGAATTTAACAATCCTGACGGTGAAGTCACCATTCCCACCCCTCTATATTTCACAGTCCACTTTATGTGTTCTACCACAACAAATGTTTCTAGACCTCTTGAGTTGAGCCCTCTGGAGTGGATGTTTAGACCTGACATGCAACCCTTAAGCCAAACATACAGCATCCTCTCCTGGTGAAGTACTGTGTATAACACAAGACGACATACCACTAGAGCAAGCGGCTAGCTTGTTGCTTCATGGGCGACAGCTGACCTCAGATCTCAAATCAAATCAAATCAAAACACATTTTATTGGTCACATACATGTTGATTAGCAGGTGTTATTGCGGGTGTAGTGAAATGCTTGTGCTTTTAGCTCTGACAGTGCAGTAATATCTGACAAGTAATATTAAACAAATTACACAACATATACCCAATAAACAAAAATCTAAGTAGGAATGAATTAAGACAATATACATATGTACGAGCGATGTCAGAGTTGAACGGACTAAGATACAGTAGAATATTATAGAATACAGTATATGAGATGAGTAATGATAGATATGTAAACATTAAGTGACTAAGATACAGTAGAATATTATAGAATACAGTATATGAGATGAGTAATGATAGATATGTAAACATTAAGTGACTAAGATACAGTAGAATATTATAGAATACAGTATATGAGATGAGTAATGATAGATATGTAAACATTAAGTGACTAAGATACAGTAGAATAGTATAGAATACAGTATATACATATGAGATGAGTAATGATAGATATGTAAACATTAAGTGACTAAGATACAGTAGAATATTATAGAATACAGTATATGAGATGAGTAATGATAGATATGTAAACATTAAGTGACTAAGATACAGTAGAATAGTATAGAATACAGTATATACATATGAGATGAGTAATGATAGATATGTAAACATTAAGTGACTAAGATACAGTAGAATATTATAGAATACAGTATATGAGATGAGTAATGATAGATATGTAAACATTAAGTGACTAAGATACAGTAGAATATTATAGAATACAGTATATGAGATGAGTAATGATAGATATGTAAACATTAAGTGACTAAGATACAGTAGAATAGTATAGAATACAGTATATGAGATGAGTAATGATAGATATGTAAACATTAAGTGACTAAGATACAGTAGAATAGTATAGAATACAGTATATACATATGAGATGAGTAATGATAGATATGTAAACATTAAGTGACTAAGATACAGTAGAATAGTATAGAATACAGTATATACATATGAGATGAGTAATGATAGATATGTAAACATTATTAAAGTGACTAATGTTCCATTCCTTAAAGTGGCCAGTGATTCCTAGTCTATTCCTATAGGCAGAAGCATCTAATGTGCTAGTGATGTCTGTTTAACAGTCTGATGGCCTTGAGATAGAAGCTGTTTTTTAGTCTCTCAGTCCCAGCTTTGATGCACTTGTACTGAACTCGCCTTCTGGATGATTGCGGGGTGAACAGGTAGTGGCTCGGGTGGTTGATCTCTATATGAAGCTATGCTAACGTGAGAGGCAAACATAGAAAGATGGCCGCTGTTTTATGGGCTCTTAACCAACCATGCTATTTTGTTCGTTTTTTTCGCATTGTCTGTAACTTATTTTGTACATAAAGTTTCTGCTACTGTCTCTTATGACCAAAAAGAGCTTCTGGACATCAGAACAGCGATTACTCACTTTGAACTGGACAAATAATTTTTCTTACCCCCTGTATATAGCCTCGTTATTGTTATTTTACTGCTGCTCTTTAATTATTTGCTACATTTATTTATATATATATATATAAACTTGTATACATATAAACTTGTAAGTAAGCATTTAACTGTTAGGTTTACATCTGTCGTATTTGGCGCATGTGACAAATACAATTGGATTTGATTTAAAATAGAGGCTAGCTTGTTGCTTCATGGGTGACAGTTGACCTCTGATCTCTATATGAAGCTATGCTAACGTGACAGGCAAACCTAGACATGGAATGACTTACGAGGCAACTATGCTTCACTACAATTGGATATGTGTGGAATGCAGAATCATTCTAACAGAGTTCCTACCTACTATTGCTGGCATTTAGGAACTCATTGGGTCTGGTGGCCAATGAATATTAACATAAAGCAATGAATTGAGCCCATTAATAATAATGGAAAATGAGCTTCTGTTTAGTTACGCAAAGAACAAAAGCACACACACATTCATATACCAAATATATATATAAAACCAACCATATATATATATATATATATATGCGCAAGTATAGTGTAAGCATGTACAAGCACGCCCATGCACACACACACACACACACACACACACACACACACACACACACACACACACACACACACACACACACACACACACACACACACACACACACACACACACACACACACACACACACACACACACACACACACACACACACACACACACACACACACAAAGAAGCTCAGAGCCCTACAATTGCCTTAAAGGACTAGAAATGATAATATACTTGCTCAGCGGGTAATCAGCAATCTGTCTACATTGTGTTCTGCACAGACAAGCAGAAGCTCTACTGGTCTGTCAGATACAGAGAAGATGAACAGGCACCAATACATGGAACAACGCCACCACAGATTAGTCTAAACAATCGGGTTTCCATCAATTCTGCAGAATACGAAACTACAGTTGTGCTTACATGTTTGTAATCGTTCAGTGGGGATGAAGGTTCAGGGTTATTTTACTTCTCAATGGGGGCGTGAGTAGCGTCGTGATCAGAACAACAACAACAACAACAACAACAACAACAACAACAACAACAACAACAACAGCAACAACAACAACAACAACAACAACAACAACAACAACAACAACAACAACAACAACAACAAAAAATCCTATCAATTTCACAGTAGAGTTCTCTTGACTGGGAGCTCCAGCAATATCTACAAAGAAGACATTTCAGATGGATTGAAAATAAAATGACAATGAAATTACATTGGAGCCTGCATGTTGCATCAAAGCTTCAATTGTTTCAGAGAGGGCTAGACTTACCAGGTTTGCCAATATGTAGTGGTAATTCTTTAGGTTCTTCTTCTGAGCAGCGATCTGGAAAGCATAACAAAATGGGGAAATGATGTCCATTTGGCAACTCGTCAATGAAAGCATTTTGAAAGCTATTGCATTCCAGATGTGGATTGAGGTGTCCCATTAATCCTGAGTGGCGCATCTGTTTAAGGGCACTGCATCTCAGTGCAAGAGGCGTCACTACAGTCCCTGGTTTGACTCCAGGCTGTATCACATCTGGCTGTGATTGGGAATCCCATAGGGTGGTGCACAATTGGCCCAGTGTCATCCGGGTTAGGTTTAAAAAAATATATATATATCTTTATTTAATTAGGCAAGTCAGTTAAGAACAAATTCTTATTTACAATGACAGCCTACTGGGGAACAGTGGGTTAACCGCCTTGTTCAGGAGGCAGAACGACAGAGTTTAACCTTGTCAGCTCAGGGATTTGACCTAGCAACCTAGCAACAAGTCCAAAGCTCTAACCACTAGGCTACCTGCCACCCCTAGGGTTTGGCCGGGGTAGACCGTCATTGTAAATAAGAATTTGTTCTTAACTGACATGCCTAGTTGAATAATTGTTAAATTAAAAAATGTTATCGCAGTCCTCCCAAATAGAAGCTAATTGTTCCTGTCTTTGAGGAAATGAATTACTCATCTCCTGTCTCTGCCTGCATGTCTGAGTAAAATATCAGTGCTCAGCAGAAAGAGGGCAGCTGGAACAACTCACCGTGGAGGGCTGGGAAGGATTTGGCATCTGTCACTGTGGGAAGCCCAATTAGAGCGTTAATGACTACATGTTCACAATCTGTATCAAAATCACTAGTACACCTGTGATGGACAGGCCCGGGATCGCCTCTGGGAGACAGAATGAAGCAGCCCGTCAGAGATAATTGAGCCTGACCATATTTCTAAATGCTTATCTGTAAACTACATGTTTTTGAATATGCTAATTTCACTAGCTCTCTGCTATTCAGAAACCATGACATTTTTACATTTGAGTCATTTAGCAGAAGCTCTTATCTAAAGCGCCGTACGAGAGCAATTAGGGTTAAGTGCCTTGCTCAAGGGCACATCGACAGATTTTTCACAGAGTCGGCTTAAGGATTTGAACCAGTGACCTCTCGGTTACTGGCCCGACGGGACTAAAGAGATCGTACATATTCAAAATAGCTCAAAGGAACTGTTATCCCTCCCAAACAAGATAGACTACATTTATAAAAAAGGTCTATGAATGTTTCTTAAGCTAGGTTTTTGAATAGTTTTAGTCCAGCTCTACTCACTGTGGTGATTCCTATTTATAGTACAATATATAAATGGTACCAGGGAACAATATTGTCCCTGGAGAACTGGCTGATGATATGATCTTCCAGCAACAGCATGGAATCCAAGTCATACACATCTATCTTTGTCTTCATTACAAACTTCCCTCCACTGTCCCCCTGAGACTGGCCCAGTATAGAACAGAGACACTGTAACAGTACCAAGCAGTGTTCAAACTGAACCCCTGTAACTGAACCTTTGTCAATAGTTTTGAGTTGTAATACTCAGTAAGAGGAGGAAGGGTTATTTTGTTACTCTAGCTGCATGGTCTTCTTGTTGGTGTGAACCCATCCGATCCAATTACTGAACTAATCTGTCTAGTTTACAGACCATCTCTTCATGCATTAAGCTCTCAATAGTCACCTCCCCTTTGTTTCATTACTGGACTGTCTATCAATCTGATGTTATTTACCAGGTTGAGGATCAAGTTGAGTCTCTCCAGCTCACAGTCCAGGATGATGTTGTACTCCTTCTTCTTCTCTAGGTCCTGAACCACCTTCAGGAAGGCCACCTGATCCATACCACTGTCCAGGTTCACTGATGTCACCTGCCATGTCCTCTCTGCTGCTGTATCCAGAATCTTCTGCAGCACTGTCAGGCCTACAAGACAAACACCGAAGGTACATGCTAATTAGTCTGGGCATATTGGATGGTAAACCACACTTAGGTACTTTACTTAGGTGAAGTAAACCACACTTAGGTACTTTACTTAGGTGAAGTAAACCACACTTAGGTACTTTACTTAGGTGAAGTAAACCACACTTAGGTACTTTACTTAGGTGAAGTAAACCACACTTAGGTACTTTACTTAGGTGAAGTAAACCACACTTAGGTACTTTACTTAGGTGAAGTAAACCACACTTAGGTGACGGGGTGCAGGTAGCCTAGCACTTATTTCTATTATTTATTTAACCTGTATTTAACTAGGCAAGTCAGCTAAGAACAAATTCTTATTTATATTGAAGGCCTACCCCGGCCAAACCCTAATCTGGACGACGCTGGGCCAATTGTGAGCCGCCCTATGGGACTCCCAATCATGGCCGGTTGTGATACAGCCTGGAATCGAACCAGGGTCTGTAGTGATGCCTCTAGCATTGAGATGCAGTGCCGTAGACCGCTGCACCACTCGTGAAAGGCGAACTCGCAGTAGGAGGGTTGCCAGTTTGAATCCTGGGTCTGACAGGGAACAAAATCTTTCAGGAAGTGAGCGAACAATCAGAGGGTTGCTGGAATCAAATCCTAGATGCCATTGCCTGCTGTTGTTCCCCTTTAGCAAGTCACTTAACCTCCCACAACAATTGCTCCACGGGCGCCCAGTGTAACAGCCCCCTGATCCAGGCCTCTATATGTATGTAACAGTCCCCTGATCCAACCTTTTCAGCCTCTATATGTATATAACAGTCCCCCGATCCAACCCTTTCAGCCTCTATATGTGTGTAACAGTCCCCTGATCCAACCTTTTCAGCCTCTATACGTATGTAACAGTCCCCTGATCCAACCTTTCAGCCTCTATATGTATGTAACAGTCCCCTGATCCAACCTTTTCAGCCTCTATATGTATGTAACAGTCCCCTGATCCAACCTTTTCAGCCTCTATATGTATATAACAGTCCCCTGAGCCAACCTTTTCAGTCTCTATATGTATATAATAGTCCCCCCATCCAACCTTTTCAGCCTCTGTATGTATAGAACAGTCCCCTGATCCAACCTTTTCAGCCTCTATATGTATGTAACTGTCCCCTGATCCAACCTTTTCAGCCTCTATATGTATATAACAGTCCCCTGATCCAACCTGTTCAGCCTCTATATGTATATAACAGTCCCCTGATCCAACCTCTATATGTATATAACAATTCCCTGATCCAAACTTTTCAGCCTCTATATGTATGTAACAGTCCCCCGATCCAACCCTTTTCAGCCTCTATATGTATATAACAGTCCCCTGATCCAACCTTTTCAGCCTGTATATGTATATAACTGTCCCCTGATCCAACCTTTTCAGCCTGTATATGTATATAACAGTCCCCTGATCCAACCTTTTCAGCCTCTATATGTATGTAACTGTCCCATGATCCAACCTTTTCAGCCTCTATATGTATATAGCAGTCCCCTGATCCAACCTTTTCAGCCTCTATATGTATATAACAGTCCGCTGATCCAACCTTTTCAGTCTCTATATGTATATAACAGTCCCCTGATCCAACCTTTTCAGCCTCTATATGTATGTAACAGTCCCCTGATCCAACCTTTTCAGCCTGTATATGTATATAACTGTCCCCTGATCCAACCTTTTCAGCCTGTATATGTATATAACAGTCCCCCGATCCAACCTTTTCAGCCTCTATATGTATGTAACAGTCCCCTGATCCAACCTTTTCAGCCTCTATATGTATGTAACAGTCCCCTGCTTCGATGTCTTCAGCCTCTATATGTATGTAACAGTCCCCTGCTCCAGCCTCTATATGTATGTAACAGTCCCCTGCTCCAGCCTCTATATGTATGTAACAGTCCCCTGCTCCAACCTTTTCAGCCTCTATATGTATATAACAGTCCCCCGATCCAACCTTTTCAGCCTCTATATGTATGTAACAGTCCCATGATCCAACCTTTTCAGCCTCTATATGTATGTAACAGTCCCCTGCTTCGATGTCTTCAGCCTCTATATGTATGTAACAGTCCCCTGCTCCAGCCTCTATATGTATGTAACAGTCCCCTGCTCCAGCCTCTCCAGCCTGTATATGTACTGTACGAGTGTCTTTCAGAGGTTGGGATAAAGCAGTAGTCAGTAATTCAGTTGGACCTGGGGTAACAATTGACAAGTAAAATTATCTTAATATGAACTTTTCTTTTGATCCTTTGTAGTCACTAAAATGTAATTTACACATTTTGTCTTTACATCTCTTTTCTTTACACCTTTTTTCTTTACATCTCTTTTCTTTACACCTTTTTTCTTTACATCTCTTTTCTTTACACCTTTTTTCTTTACACATTTTTACTTTACATCTCTTTTCTTTACATCTCTTTTCTTTACACATTTTGTCTTTACATCTCTTTTCTTTACACCTTTTTTCTTTACATCTCTTTTCTTTACATCTATTTTCTTTACACCTTTTTTCTTTACATCTTTTTTCTTTACACCTTTTTTCTTTACACCTCTTTTCTTTACACCTTTTTTCTTTACATCTCTTTTCTTTACACCTTTTTTCTTTACATCTCTTTTCTTTACATCTATTTTCTTTACACCTTTTTTGTTTACATCTTTTTTCTTTACACCTTTTTTCTTTACATCTATTTTCTTTACACCTTTTTTGTTTACATCTTTTTTCTTTACACCTTTTTTCTTTACATCTCTTTTCTTTACACCTTTTTTCTTTACACATTTTTACTTTACATCTCTTTTCTTTACATCTTTTTTCTTTACACATTTTGTCTTTACATCTCTTTTCTTTACACCTTTTTTCTTTACATCTCTTTTCTTTACAATTTTTTTCTTTACATCTCTTTTCTTTACATTATTTCTTTACATATATTTTCTTTACATCTCTTTTCTTTACACCTTTTGTCTTTACATCTCTTTTCTTTACACATTTTTACTTTACATCTCTTTTCTTTACATCTCTTTTCTTTACACCTTTTGTCTTTACATCTCTTTTCTTTACACATTTTTACTTTACATCTCTTTTCTTTACATCTCTTTTCTTTACACATTTTGTCTTTACATCTCTTTTCTTTACACATTTTTTCTTTACATCTCTTTTCTTTACATTTTTTCTTTACATCTCTTTTCTTTACATTCTTTCTTTACATCTTTTCTTTACATCTCTTTTCTTTACATTCTTTCTTTACATCTCTTTTCTTTACATCTCTTTTCTTTACACCTTTTTTCTTTACATCTCTTTTCTTTACACCTTTTTTCTGTACATCTCTTTTCTTTACATTCTTTCTTTACATCTCTTTTCTTGGCTTCACCTGCTGTATGGCGCAAGCTCCAATGCCGCTGTGACTTACAGAAGAACTTGAGTTGACTGAACGTATCCAGTGAAGCCTCAGTTGATTTCCTCTACTCTCATCTTCCATTGAACACACGTGTACTCGTTTCTTTAAAAGTAGATTAGTAAATAAACTGGTATTATAAAGGTGTAATGCTTTTGTGATCAGGAGTGGTTTGTTTAGCACAGCACTGCTGCATATAGAGAACAGGGGATTTCAAGAGCTACACAGCAGACTGTGTACCAGGCAGAGTTGCTCCGGTTGTTTTCACGGCAGTCACCTGAAATCACTGTCACCGCACCTAAAACTGTGACAGCCAGGCTGAGGTGCTGCTGCCTGAATGCCTGTGTATTCTCCTCAGCCAAAGTAAATGTGTTGCTTCATATCTGCTTTCCCAAGGGCCCTGAGTTTGAAAACGATTCCCCCCCCTTTCAATACTGGAAATGGAAATGCTGACTATTTTTTTGCACTGGGTTAATCTGGAGTCTGGGGTGATGACAGTGAGAAAGATCTATGAAGTGGAGAGAACTTCTCCCCCCCCACTTCCTTCCTCGCCTCTCTTCTTCTCTCTTTGAGGAACATGACTAAGAACGTAGACAGATGTGTGAATGCAGCTGAACCACCTGAATTAATGCCATTCCTTCCCCTTATCTATAACCCTGGCTCATCAGTATTCCCCCATATTCAGTGCCTTCAGAAAGTATGTATACCCCTTGATTTATTCCACATTTTGTAGCGTTACAGCCTGAATTTCAAAAAATGGATTAAAAAGATGTTTGTCTCACTCATGTACACACAATACCCCATAATGACAAAGTGAAAACATGTTTTAAGAAATGTTTGCTAATTTATTGAAAATGAAATATAGAACCATCTAAGTTATATCCACCCCTGAGTCAATACTTTGTAGAAGCACCTTTGGCGGTGATTACAGCTTTATGCCATCTTGGGTATTTCTGTATCAGCTTTACGTCGTCTTGGGTATGTCTGTATCAGCTTTACGTATTCTTGGGTATGTCTGTATCAGCTTTACGTATTCTTGGGTATGTCTGTATCAGCTTTATGTCATCTTGGGTATGTCTGTATCAGCTTTATGTCATCTTGGGTATGTCTGTATCAGCTTTACGTCGTCTTGGGTATGTCTGTATGAGCTTTATGTCATCTTGGGTATGTCTGTATCAGCTTTATGTCGTCTTGGGTATGTCTGTATGAGCTTTATGTCATCTTGGGTATGTCTGTTTCAGCTTTACAGTACGTCATCTTGGGTATGTCTGTATCAGCTTTATGTCATCTTGGGTATGTCTGTTTCAGCTTTATGTCATCTTGGGTATGTCTGTTTCAGCTTTACAATATGTAATCTTGGGTATGTCCGTTTCAGCTTTACGACGTCTTGGGTATGTCTGTTTCAGCTTTGCACATCTAGATTTGGGGATTTTCTTCCGTTCTTACTTGCAGATTTTTTCAAGCTCTGTTAAATTAGATGGGGAGCGACCATGAACAACAATCTTCAAGTCTTCCACAGATCTTCAATGAGACTAAAGTCTGGACTTTGGTTGGGCCACTCAATGACTTTCACATTTTGTTCTGAAGCATTTCAGCGTTGCTTTGGCTGTATGCTTTGGGTTATTGTCCTGTTCAACGTTTGCACTCTGAAGCAGGTTCTCATCAAGGGTTTGCTTGTATTTGGCTCCATTTATTGTTCCTTATATCCTTACCAGTCTTTCAGTCCCTGCCTCTGAAAAGCATCCCCACAGCATGATGCTGCCACCCCCATGCTTCAGGGTAGGGATGGTGTTAGACAGGTGATGAGCTGTGCTTGGTTTTCTCCAGACATAGCGCTTTGCATTCAGTAATCATTTTGTTTCATTAGACCATGGGATCTTTTGCCTTACGGTCTCAGAGTCTTTCACAAGCATTTTTGCAAACTCTATGTGTCATGTGCCTTTTTCTCAGGAGTGGCTTCTGTTTGGCCACTCTCCCATAAAGACCAGATTGGTGAAGAGCTGTAGAGACATCTGGTAGGTTCTCCCATCTCAGCCAAGGAACTCTCTGACCAAGGTCATTCTTGCCTGGTTGCTCAGTTTGTGCTCTTGGAAACTTTCAATAGTTTTATACCCTTCCACAGATAAATGCCTCATCACAGTTATATCTCAGAGATAGTCTTCATGGTATAGATTCCGGTCTAACATACACCGTCAACTGTGGGACCTTGTAGACAGGTGTGGGTTTTTTTCTGTCATGTCCAAACAATTGAATTGGCCCACAGGTGAACTCCAATAAAGTTGTAGTGACATCCCAAATAAAGTTGATACACATGAGCTCAATTTGGAGTTTAGGAGCAAAGGGTTGTGAATACTTATGTCAGTTAGATATTTCTGTATTTCATTTTCAAAAAATTAGCAAAAAAATAATCTAAAAACACATTTCAAACTTTGTCATTATGGGGTCATTATTGTGAGAAATTATTTTAACAAAATGTGGAACAAGTCAAGGGGTATGAATACTTTCTGAACACAGTAATGTACAGTGTTTTGGGTAACGTGTTACAAAAGTAACGCGGTTTGTAATCAGAGTACTAACTTTTTCCTGAATTGGGTAATATTACCAGTTACTTTGTCAAACAACGCGTGCGTTACTTTCAGAATCATATCTCTACCGGGGCGCGTGTTTCCATGAATCCCATCTCAACTTGTTACCTCATTTAGTTCTGGAGCGAGCGGAGAAAGGCTGTTTGGAGAAATGTCGTGACAGCTGCAGTCCATAGAAATATATAGATGGAGCACCTCTGATCTTTGCCATTGATCACTTCTGTGATAGCAATGCCCATAGAGGGCTTCCCCGTCTTGTGGCAAGCATGCCCTCTATACAACTCTATGGGTCTGTGCACGTGCGGTCTATAACCAGAACCGTTGGCTCGAGAGAAAGATTTTGAATGAAAAGATAAGAAATCTCTACAGATGTTTGGCTTACAGTATACTACCCAGCTAGCACAGTGGATCTGGGCCAATTCCGGCTGAGAGTCGGGGCACTCGGCTGAAAGTCAGACTAGGGCCGACGTCATGTGGCCCGAGTCTGGGCCGCCTATTACTTAAGGCTAGGATGCGGGGATTGAGCTCGGTCCGATTCCGGTGTGAGTTATCTGGCCCAAATGTGTTACTTGGGGCTCGGGCCGATTCCGGTGTGAGTTATCTGGCCCAAATGTATTACTTGGGGCTCGGGCCGATTGGGGCTACTCTCTGGCAGATGATTACACGGGCTGCTTTATATAATTAACATTTAATTATTTATTTATTTTTCCATATTTTCTCATTGTTTCTGTGATCAAAAAATAAAATTAACATTTAAATACAATTATTTAAGAGTCCTGTTTAAGAAGCATTTTGATACTTTGTGCGATGCAATTGATAAGCATGAAAAACTTTGTGGATGGATCCTCCCGAGCATCGCAGCGGTCTAAGACACTGCATCGCAGCGCAAACTGCGTTGCTACAGATGCTGGTTTGAGACCCATGGGGCGAAGCACAATTGGCCCAGCGGCGTCCGAGTTAGGGGAGGGTTTGCCTGGCCGAGATGTCCTTGTCCCATCACGCTGTAGTGACTCCTGTGGCGGGCCAGGCGCATGCACGCTCACACGGTTACCAGGTGTACAGTGTTTCCTCCGACACAGTGTTTGTTTGTGGATGGGTATCATTTGTAGGTATAAAATGTATAATAGTAATATTTATAATTACTAAATAGGGTAATTTTGTATTAGTTTATTTAAATTTGCATCGGGACACTTCTGGAGGGATTCTGGTAGATGCAGGCAAAGTCGTCTGAATTCTAGTAGACAGAAAACAGCCCGATGTACTTGGGCCCATTCTGGGCAGTCATTCATTTTGATTCCGGGCCGAGTACAACACCCGATTCCAAGCCGATTCAATCAGTTCCACATTTAGCAAGTAGTCACATGGTGTCTCCCGCAGAAAATCTTGCGTAAAATACTGAGGTAGCCATTTTTCCAATCGCTTCTTTTGAGAAACCAATTGCCTCGACGGATATATTATCAGGAATTATTTCCATTGTTAAATCATGGAAGATAACACACAATAAAGTCTGGGACTTATTTCCATTGTTAAATCATGGAGGATAACACACAATACAGTCTGGGACTTATTTCCATTGTTAAATCATGGAGGATAACACACAATACAGTCTGGGACTTATTTCCATTGTTAAATCATGGAAGATAACACACAATACAGTCTGGGACTTATTTCCATTGTTAAATCATGGAAGATAACACACAATACAGTCTGGGACTTATTTCCATTGTTAAATCATGGAAGATAACACACAATACAGTCTGGGACTTATTTCCATTGTTAAATCATGGAGGATAACACACAATACAGTCTGGGACTTATTTCCATTGTTAAATCATGGAAGATAACACACAATACAGTCTGGGACTTATTTCCATTGTTAAATCATGGAGGATAACACACAATAAAGTCTGGGACTTATTTCCATTGTTAAATCATGGAGGATAAAGCACAATAAAGTCTGGGACTTATTTCCATTGTTAAATCATGGAGGATAACACACAATACAGTCTGGGACTTATTTCCATTGTGGTCCTCTTGAGACAAGATGTCTAGTCCCGATCCGACACGGTTGAACACAGTATGACAGAGAGATAATAAAACATAAAAACAGAGAAGAAGAACATCTCTCTCATCATTTCAGTTACATCTTAAGGATCATTCATATGGGCACAGAAGACATCAAACAGATTTCTACTTTATTTTTAAAGCTGCCCAGAGAGAACGTTGTTTTTATGTGCAGAGGCGCATTGCAGCACGATAGAAACACAGAAGGTTAGATGTAATTCATAACACAGAGTAGCAACATATTCATCCTTACTGTGATTGTACAGTACAGTAATATGTCTGCATTGATAAATGACAGTGATTCCTCTGAGCAACTCTCTAACAATGATCCTAACTAAAGGCCTTAGAAGTGAGATGTCTCGAACAGTTGTCAGATGTTTAAAAAAACGTGTTTTTTTAAACACACATGTATCCTCCATACGAGCGTGCATGCAGGGCTCAGTTCAACTTGAAACATACTGGGGAAAGATCTTAATTCATGATCAAATTGTAAATTGGATAGTTTTGACATGATAAAAGTGTTCAGCTAAGTGTGTACTATCTATGATCTAAATATATTGCCTCGACAAACTCCTACAGTAGATGCAGTGTGCAACACAGACATTTCTTCACAACAGACAACAACGCTTCAGACAGCAGCACTCTACAGTTGCGATAGTGTACATGCCGGTACTGTGGGTGTACTGTACTCTTAGGACATGTCTATAGAACAAGATGTCTATAGAACAAGATGTCTTTAGAACAAGATGTCTTTAGAACAAGATGTATACAGAACAAGATGTCTTTAGAACAAGATGTATATAGAACAAGATGTCTTTAGAACAAGATGTCTTTAGAACAAGATGTCTTTAGAACAAGATGTCTATAGAACAAGCACTTTTATTTGAAATAAATAAATGTAGACATCACAGTGCTATGATCTTCTATGTCGTAAGCACTTCACGTGTGTGTAAAATGTGCAGTAGTAGCAAAGGTCAACAAAAGACGGACTTTAAAGAGGCTCCCATTGTGCCTTTACCTCAGGGCCAGAGTGTGGCTATTTTCAAAGCACATTTCTGACCAACACAGAAAGCCTCCAACAAAGTGCCACTGCTGAGCAGCCACAACAAAACATCTAAAAACAAAAGTATTCAATGCAATTTAAATACACCACCCTGTTACCCTCTGACCTGCAAACGATCCACCTGATAAATAAGGTCATATTTATCATATTGTAAAGTTATATTCTCAGCGCCATCCAGAAGCTCCTCGACCCGTTTCAGTTTGCCTATCAGCCCAGCACAGGAGTTGATGATGCCGTTCCTACTCTCCTCAACATGGTCTGTAGACATGTAGACGGTGCCAAATCCTATTTCAGGGTTCTGTTTGTTGACTTTTCTTCTGCCTCCAACATTACATTCTGGCACAGAGACTCATAAGGGACTTCTCCTTAAATGGTAGGCTGGTTTTGTGGCTGTTGGACTTCCTGAGCCAGCGGTCACAGTGGGTCAAGGTAGGTCCCATTGTGTCGGACATACGCAACACCAACACAGGTTCTCCTCAGGGATGTGTTTTGTCCCCACTCCTGTACATATGGTATACTAATAGTTTGTCACGTTCTGACCTTTATTTCCTTTGTTTTGTATTTATTTAGTATGGTCAGGGCGTGAGTTGGGGTGGGCAGTCTATGTTTGTTTTTCTATGATTTGGGGATTTGTATGTTTCGGCCTAGTATGGTTCTCAATCAGAGGCAGGTGTCATTAGTTGTCTCTGATTGAGAATCATACTTAGGTAGCCTGGGTTTCACTGTTTGTTTGTGGGTGATTGTTTACGTTGATTGCTTGTGTCAGCACAGTTCTCATTAGCTTCACGGTCGTTAGTTCGTTTATTGTTTTGTATAGTGTTTCAGTGTTCAGTGTTTTCTTTATTAAATTTCATCATGAACACATACCACGCCGCATTTTGGTCCTCCGATCCTTCTCGCCTCTCCTCTTCAGATGAAGAGGAGGACGCCCGTGACATAGTTGTACTAGTTTCCATCCTGACAGACACCTCGTTAAGTTCGCTGATGACACTGTCTCGATCAGCCTTTTGCATGATGACGAAGAACACCATGGCCCGGTCCTAAATGACTTTGTAGAGTGGTGTGACGAATCACACTTCCTCAATACCAACAAGACCAAAGAGATGTGCATAGACTTCAGGAAGTGTGTGCATAGACTTCCTCTGCAACATCTATCAGAGGTCAGAATGTAGAAATTGTAGATGAATGCAAATATCTGGGTGTCCTCTTGTGGACAATAGGCTTCAGTAGAGTAAATGTTCAGACTTGATCTACAGAAAGAGTCAACAAAGACTGTACTTTCCTCAAAAAGCTGGGATCTTTTAATGTTGACTGTCCTATCACAAAATTATTTTTGACCCAAGACATCCCTTGTACCCGGACTTTGGACTACTCCCCCCTGGGTGCAGGTATAGGGGACCCCTCAGCAAGAAAAACAGAACTAGACAATCATTTGTGCCAGGTGTGATATCCCTCTTAAATAGCTCGGGCTAATGTTCCTATCGACCCAGTAAGGACAGCAGGCTAATGTTCCTATCGACCCAGTAAGGACAGCAGGCTAATGTTCCTATCGACCCAGTAAGGACAGCAGGCTAATGTTCCTATCCACTCAGTAAGGACAGCAGGCTAATGTTCCTATCCACTCAGTAAGGACAGCAGGCTAATGTTCCTATTGACTCAGTAAGGACACCAGGCTAATGTCCCTATCGACCCAGTAAGGACAGCAGGCTAATGTTCCTATAGACCCAGTAAGGACAGCAGGCTAATGTTCCTATCGACCCAGTAAGGACAGCAGGCTAATGTTCCTATCGACCCAGTAAGGACAGCAGGCTAATGTTCCTATCCACTCAGTAAGGACAGCAGGCTAATGTTCCTATAGACCCAGTAAGGACAGCAGGCTAATGTTCCTATCGACCCAGTAAGGACAGCAGGCTAATGTTCCTATAGACTCAGTAAGACCAGCAGGCTAATGTTCCTATAGACTCAGTAAGGACAGCAGGCTAATGTTCCTATAGACCCAGTAAGGACAGCAGGCTAATGTTCCTATGGAAAGTTGGCTCTGGGCGTAGAGCCAAAGTGAAATTAATTTAAACAGCTCTAGTTGTTATAGGTAATGATCCAATTATGGATCCAAAGTTATTTGTTAATATGTCAAAGTGAGTTTAAAAAGTTTAATTGAAGTTTAATTCAATTCAAAAGGTGACAGGCAGTTGATAAAAGCTTTGTTGGATCCCACTGTGTCTTTCAAAACATCGACCTGCGCTGGGCACCACTTCCAAACTTACTCTAGATAGTCTTTCAAAACATCAACCTGCGCTGGACACCACTTCCAAACTTATTCTAGATAGTCTTTCAAAACATTGACCTGCGCTGGGCACCACTTCCAAACTTACTCTAGATAGTCTTTCAAAATATCGACCTGCGCTGGGCACCACTTCCAAACTTACTCTAGATAGTCTTTCAAAACATCAACCTGCGCTGGACACCACTTCCAAACTTACTCTAGATAGTCTTTCAAAATATCGACCTGCGCTGGGCACCACTTCCAAACTTACTTTAGATATTCAGATATTCTTCACTTACTGTCACTTGACAGGTGGCTAAGCCTGTTAAGCACTGGTGAGTGAGATTCTCCTCCTGTGGAGTACCATCCGCTGTGGTTCCTGAACGGTAGCCCAGGAGACAGGGTTGAGGATTAGGAATCCTCCAGACACCATAGGCGCAGGATGAAATCCTGGCTAAAAATTGGGAAAATGATTTTATTTGAAACCACACTAGCTGGACATTGTTGTTCGAATAATGTGTTTTATTTAGTCAAACCTATGGTAATCTTTTGTCTTCAGCATCCTACATAATACCACGGATATACAGTTTTAGAAAATAGTGAACTGGGGAAGGAAAAAAAGGTCAGCAGAATGTGAAACCCCACATTCAAACGACATTTAGTTTATTAAAGCTCACACCTATCCATTGTGCTAGGTGATTGGCAAGTGATGTAGGTGGCCTGGTGGTGATTTAGGTGGCCTGGTGGTGATGTAGGTGGCCTGGTGGTGATGTAGGTGGCCTGGTGGTGATGTAGGTGGCCTGGTGGTGATGTAGGTGGCCTGGTGGTGATTTAGGTGGCCTGGTGGTGATTTAGGTGGTACTTCAGAGTAGTTGCCTTCTTTTTTTTTCTTTTTTTTTTACAACAACACCATAACGAAGTTGGAATTATCATGATGTATGTTCATGAAGTCTACTATTGCAATAAAATGTTTGTCATTTGCGACTCCTTGGTAATAACCAAGTGAGAGATAATTGTTTTAGTTCCGATGTGCATTAGATATATTGTTGTTGATTTGTCTGGTTTCTGTTGTTTATAGTAGTATATGTCATCTGAATCAACCAGTTGGTGAACTCAGTACCAAAGCCCTCCTTACAATTATCTCGTAAAGAACAAGAGCTTTGTTCTGAAGGAATTGGATAAAATTACATTTCGGTCAACAGAGATGAAAATTATAAATATAGACACTAATCTTCATGCCCTGAATTGGATTTGCATAAACATTAACAAAATGCATTTAATTTACAAAACAATACTAAAGTAAACCCAATTGGAGCCACAACAAGCTGCTTCCTCATCCCATTTGTTTGGATGATACTTCACTGGAGCACACAGCTTTGTGTTCGTATGCAAATGACACATCAATAACATTATGCATTACTGATGCACAAGGCTGACCATCTGACCTGACAAGGAGAGACTCCTAGTGGTGTGTGCTATGTATAATATTTCTGCATTTGCATTCATTAGCAGAGGGAACAAAATATGTTATGTTCTAAGAGAGACTGAATGGCTTACAAAGTCCTTGCAATTTTTACAGTAATATATAGAAACAGATAAAGTTACGTTTTTTCAAATTTTAGTGGCGACATGGATTACGCAACAGATGACAAAAGTAGTTTTGTAAGAAGTAACAGTGATCCTGCAAAGGGCATTTCATGTTAATTAAAACAGTGTGTCGGATCCAATTTTTAAACTGCCACTGCTTGCCTTGCAATACACTTCCTGCCATCTCTGTATAGGCACATAGAGCTTGTCTCAGCAGCTGTGGAATCGTCTCACACCAGAGAGCAAACCAGCTTTATCGCCCACTGAGCAGCATCCCAGCTAACAATATTAAGGAGAGACAACGATTTTGTAATGTTACCGTAATTTTCCCCTAATGTTTGAGTGTCCAGTTTTCCATTAGTTGGGGGAACATTATATCTATGTTAACAAAAACCTTCTAAAAACCTTTTAAACATGTTTTGGTGTTAAAGTTAGAACATTCCCTTAAACTTCTTAGGACTGCAATCCCGTTAACTTCTTAAAGGTATAGGGGGCAGCATTTTCACTTTTGGATAAATAGCGTGCCCAATTTAAACTTCCTGCTACTCATGCCAGGAATATAAGATATGCATAGTATTAGTGGATTTGGATAGAAAACACTCTGAAGTTTCTAAAACTGTTTGAATCATGTCTGTGAGTATAACAGAACTTATGTAGCAGGCAAAACCACGAGGACTAACCGTTCAGAAAATTTATTTTTTGGTCTCTGTCTGTTCACTGAGTTCTCATTGGCAAATTATATTTCTTAGGAACCTGTTTTCAGTTCCTACCGCTTCCACTGGATGTCACCAGTCTTTGGAATTTGGTTGAGGTTATTCCTTTGTGCAATGAAGAAGTAGGCCATCTAGTAACTGGGTAACACTATTGAGAGTACACAAGACGTGAAAAGTAGCATGGTTTGTTGTCTTCCTGTATTGAACACAGATAGACCCGTCTACAATTTGATCGATTATTAACGTTTAAAAAAAACTAAAGTTGTATTACAAAAGTAGTTTGAAATATTTTGGCAAAGTTTATAGGCAACTTTTGAAATATTTTGTAGTAACGTTGCGTTTTTTGGAAGCTGTTTTTTTCTGGATCAAACGCGTCAAATAAATGGACATTTGGATATATATGGACGGAATTAATCGAACAAAAGGACCAATTGTGATGTTTATGGGACATATTGGAGTGCCAACAAAAGAAGCTTGTCAAAGGTAATGCATGTTTAATATTTTATTTCTGCATTTTGTGTAGCGCCTGCAGGGTTGAAATATGCTACCCTCTTTGTTTACTATTGGGCTATCATCAGATAATAGCTTCTTATGCTTTCGCCAAAAAGCCTTTTTAAAATCTGACATGTTGGCTGGATTCACAACGAGTGTAGCTTTAATTGAGTATCTTACATGTGTAATTTAACGAAAGTTAGATTTTTATATCATTTTTTATTTTATTTGCCGCGCTGCATTTTCCCTGTTTTTTGCCCAAGTGGGACGCAACCGTCCCCTATACCATAAGAAGTTAACGGACAACAGCCAGTGAAAGTGCAGAGCGCCAAATTCAAACAACAGAAATGTCATAAATAAAATTCCTCAAACATACATGTATTTTATACCGTTTCAAAGGCAATCTTGTTGTTAATCCCACCAAAGTGTCTGATTTCAAATAGGCTTTACAGCGAAAGCACCACAAACGATTATGTTAGGTCACCCCCAAGCCACAGAAAAACCCAGCCATTTTTCCAGCCAAAGAGAGGAGTCACAAAAAGCACAAATAGAGATAAAATCACTAACCTTTGATGATCTTCATCAGATGACACTCATAGGACTTCATGTTACACAATACATATGTTTTGTTCGATAAAGTGCATATTTATATAAAAAAAATCTCAGTATACATTGGCGCGTTACGTTCACTAGTTCCAAAAACATCCGGTGATATTGCAGAGAGCCACATCATTTTACAGAAATACTCATTATACATGTCGATGAAAATACAATTGTTAGACATGGAAATATAGATACACTTATCTTAATGTCAAGCAGAACTTCTCTAGAATGTGGTTGCAATGTTTTCAGAATGTACAAAATGAATGTTCTAGAAGCATTTTCTTGGACATTGCAAGAACATTTGTGTCTAGTTTTCTGAGGGTTAGGAAAATATTCCATCAACGTCACATCAAACATACACAAAACATGGTTGCCATATTCTCAGAATATAAGATATTAATGTCCTAGACACGTTTCATGGGAACGCAGCAAGAACATTTCTGTGTATCAGTTGTCAAGAGGTCGCCTGATGGTCCAAAATAAATGTTTTTCCTCCTAACAAAAAAAAAATGAATTAAACATCACACCTTGCTGCTGTTGCCAAGCCCATCAAGACCCTGATTGGTGAACCACAAATCTATTCACAGCTCCTTTTGTATGTTGGTGAGGTTAGGGAAACTCACACACACTATGCTTTTTAACATGAAATGCTCTCATTATTTTGAGTGAATCAAGGACAAAGAGAACAACATTTTTGTCAAATGCAAACTCTACAAAGGCAGCATTGTTCTCTTTGCCAGAAACATCACATCAAACCCCAAAAATCATCTGGAGGTTGAGCACAACGTTGGAAACCAAAGTCCCAGAAATGCATGAAAGAGGAGAAATCTACACACAATATGATAATAAGTATTCTAACAACATTCAAAACGGTAACATGTTAACATATAGTGAGAGTCTTGAACCCAGGCCACCAGCATCCATGACTAACACCCTAACCACTAACCACTGTCCCAATAAGGGATATCTCCAGGCCACCAGCATCCATGACTAACACCCTAACCACTGTCCCAATAACGAATAGCTCCAGGCCACCAGCATCCATGACTAACACCCTAACCACTCTCCCAATAAGGGATATCTCCAGGCCACCAGCATCCATGACTAACACCCTAACCACTGTCCCAATAAGGGATATCTCCAGGCCACCAGCATCCATGACTAACACCCTAACCACTGCCCCAATAAGGGATAGCTCCAGGCCACCAGCATCCATGACTAACACCCTAACCACTGTCCCAATAAGGGATATCTTGAGGGCATGTGCTTATTGGGCCTGTATAGTGAGGTCCATAAGAAACCCTAACCCCTCATCCCTTGGCACTAGATCTGAAACACCCTGATAGGTCCAGAAGAAATTCAAAATCAAATCAAATCAAAGTTTATTTGTCACACGCGCCGAATACAACAGGTGTAGAACTTACAGTGAAATGCTTACTTATAGGCTCTAACCAATAGTGCAAAAAAGGTGTTAGGTGAACAATAGGTAAGTAAAGAAATAAAAACAACAGTAAAAAGACAGTGAAAAATAACAGTGGCTAGGCTATATACAGTAGTGAGGCTATATACAGTAGTGAGGCTATATAGAGTAGAGAGGCTATATACAGTAGTGAGGCAATATAGAGTAGAGAGGCTATACACAGTAGTGAGGCAATAAAAGTAGGGAGGCTATACACAGTAGCGAGGCTATAAAAGTAGGGAGGCTATATACAGTAGCGAGGCTATATACAGTAGCGAGGCTATATACAATAGTGAGGCAATAAAAGTAGCGAGGCTACATGCAGGCACCGGTTAGTCAGGCTGATTGAAGTAGTATGTACACGTAGATATGGTTAAAGTGACTATGCATATATGATGAACAGAGAGTAGCAGTAGCGTAAAAGAGGGGTTGGTGGGTGGTGGGACACAATGCAGATAGCACGGTTAGCCAATGTGCGGGAGCACTGGTTGGTCGGGCCAATTAGGTAGTATGTACATGAATGTATAGTTAAAGTGACTATGTATATATGATAAACAGAGAGTAGCAGCAGCATAAAAGAGGGGTTGGGGTCGTGGGGGGCACACAATGCAAATAGTCCGGGTAGCCATTTGGTTACCTGTTCAGGAGTCTTATGGCTTGGGGGTAAAAACTGTTGAGAAACCTTTTTGTCCTAGACTTGGCACTCCGGTACCGCTTGTCATGCTCTAGTAGAGAGAACAGTCTGTGACTGGGGTGGCTGGGGTCTTTGAACATTTTTAGGGCCTTCCTCTGACACCACCTGGTGTAGAGGTCCTGGATGGCAGGAAGCTTAACCTCAGTGATGTACCCCTCCTCCCTAAGCACTAGATCTGAAACAGCCTGATAGGTCCAGAAGAAACCCTAACCCCTCCTCCCTAGGCACTAGATTTGAAACAGCCTGATAGGTCCAGAAGAAACCCTAACCCCTCCTCCCTAGGCACTAGATTTGAAACAGCCTGATAGGTCCAGAAGAAACCCTAACCCCTCCTCCCTAGGCACTAGATTTGAAACAACCTGATAGGTCCAGAATAAACCCTAACCCCTCCTCCCTAGGCACTAGATTTTAAACAACCTGTAAGGTCCAGAAGAAACCCTAACCCCTCCTCCCTAGGCACTAGATATGAAACAACCTGATAGGTCCAGAAGAAACCCTAACCCCTCCTCCCTAGGCACTAGATCTGAAACAACCTGATAGGTCCAGAATAAACCCTAACCCCTCCTCCCTAGGCACTAGATATGAAACAACCTGATAGGTCCAGAAGAAACCCTAACCCCTCCTCCCTAGGCACTAGATCTGAAACAACCTGATAGGTCCAGAAGAAACCCTAACCCCTCCTCCCTAGGCACTAGATCTGAAACAACCTGATAGGTCCAGAAGAAACCCTAACCCCTCCTCCCTAGGCACTAGATCTGAAACAACCTGATAGGTCCAGAAGAAACCCTAACCCCTCCTCCCTAGGCACTAGATCTGAAACAACCTGATAGGTCCAGAATAAACCCTAACCCCTCCTCCCTAGGCACTAGATCTGAAACAACCTGTAAGGTCCAGAAGAAACCCTAACCCCTCCTCCCTAGGCACTAGATATGAAACAACCTGATAGGTCCAGAAGAAACCCTAACCCCTCCTCCCTAGGCACTAGATCTGAAACAACCTGATAGGTGTAAGCACCAGTGTAATTTAACTTTGAAGTAAATCTCAGCTGTTAAAAAATACACTCAAGGAAAAACTATTATTGATCATAATAATTCAGGTGTATCATTTAAAAACAGGTTAATATACCCCACTAACATTCGACAACTATATAGAAAGCTCTTAAATTGCTGAAATATGTCATTCAAATCAATGATAAAAGACTAGTCAGATTGACTGACATCTGACACAGACATGGTTGCGTAAGCGGATAGAAACCCTAACCCCAGAGTACGGTGAACCAAGAGGTTGTGAATTCAAATTCCAGGTGAGAACATCTTGAACAATAATTATAAAGTATAAATGAACATGCACAATGTAATCATGTATGTCAAAGTGTGTTAAATATTTAAGTTGAAAACACAATGTTAAAAACACTGTTGGTGTGAGTATCCCTATCCTTGCCAACAGACAAAGACCTATGAATGGATCAGCGGTTCACCAATCAGGACCTTGATATGCTCGGCAACAGTAACAACATTATGTGTAATGAAATATTAACCTAACTAACCCACCGAAAACCCGGACACATGCAACGTTCCAATGAAACATGTCTAGGTCATTAATATCTTAAGTTCTGAGAACATGGTAACCACGTTCTGGATAAGTTATATTTGACAAATAAGAGAACGGTCTATTGGAAATATGCCTTGCACATCGTGGGAACATTCCTATGAAAACATTAGCTAATGGCCTAATGAGACTCTTAAAGGAACGAACTCCAAAGTTATGGGAATGCTTTGTTGTTAGCTGGGACTAACCTGCAGATAAACTAGAGAGAGAGAGAGAGAGACAAACGCTGTGCTCTATCTGTGTAGTGTTAGCGACGCATCACGCCACTGCAGCAGTGCAGATAAGCAAGTGAAACGTTGGGATTGTCAGGGAAAGCAGCCTGGGTAGCCCCCTTTTCTGCTGGTCTCACAGATCTGCCTATCACAGCTTCTCTCAAATGTCGCACAGACGCAAATGACATTCCCGCAGTCTCTAATTGTGTACAGTGTACATTTTTGCAGTCGTTGTTCAAGTGGATCTTGGTTCTTATACGGACCCTGTCTAGGTTAAGATGATGAGCTTTTGTTGTGAAACGAAAGATCTGTCTTCTTTTTTTACTATAGCAAACATATGTGTGAGATGGCAAGGCAGGAAGACAAGGGTTAATCTAATCATCCCCCCCCCCCCCCCCCCCCCACCACCCCAGGACTGCACTGTGGGATGGATTGAGTAGGAAGAGGAACTACCCACCACCCACTCCCCCCCCATGGGACTGCACTGTGGGATGGATTGAGTAGGAAGAGGAACTACCCACCACCCACTCCCCCCCATGGGACTGCACTGTGGGATGGATTGAGTAGGAAGAGGAACTACCCACCACCCACTCCCCCCCATGGGACTGCACTGTGGGATGGATTGAGTAGGAAGAGGAACTACCCACCACCCACTCCCCCCCATGGGACTGCACTGTGGGATGGATTGAGTAGGAAGAGGAACTACCCACCACCCACTCCCCCCCATGGGACTGCACTGTGGGATGCAGTCAGTCAGAAGAGGAGCCAGGGAACTCCAATTCCAGTTCTAGAGTCACGGGGAGAACAAAGGATAAAACACATCGCATAGCTACATACATCAAAAAGTCAAAAGTACAAGTAAAACCTTTTACAGTCATCTTGTAGTCTGTGAGAGCAATCACACTGTACTACTTAGCACTTAAGGGGAACCATGTCTTGTCGTATAGTTACCAAACTATGCTCTGGAGTCTAGTCTTGAGGTGTCACAATCCTGAGCAGGGCTATGTGGCTTCTCTAGCCCAGGGCCCGGTTCCCATAAAGCATTTTAAGTTAATTTCCCCCTTATCTTTTCACTTAAAGTTTACTTCACTTTAAGACAGTTGCACAATACATTTATTAAGTGAAATGGTTAACGGTTCCCTATGAGGTCTCTTAATTAAGTTAAAAAGTTAAGGGTTCCCTATGAGGTCCCTTAATTAAGTTAAAAAGTTAAGGGTTCCCTATGAGGTCCCTTAAGTGCTTCATTCAGTATGGATATCAATGTAAACAGCATTTGTGGAGGAGAATGTCGCTTTCTTCTGCCCTGGTTCCCAAAGGAAAACATCAACCAGCAAGCTAGCTAGGTATCTAAACATTGGAAGGTGCACAATCCATAGCTACAAAGCTAGCTGGCTAGCTAGCTACCTACGCTGAAAGTTAGCTTGACGTGCTAGAATGTAATAGAAAAAAAGTTGAGAGAAAAGTAACTAAAATAAATGTTTTATTATCTTCTTAATCAATTTGTTTCTCCTGTCTTGAATGTAGAAGTTTTATTTGGCGATAAAATAAAAGAGATCTCTTTGATGAGACACTCATTCAGCGAATCAGGTCGTCTCCCTGGTAACCAGAGACTCTTTCTGCATTAGATGCCTTCAAACTACCATAAAACCCTTAAATTATGCCCTTACCTAAGGAAATGTTTGACTGGCTCTATGCAACGCCCTTAAACAATTTTAATAGGTTAAGGAAATTATACCTTAAGGGAAGCACCCTGAGGTCTGGCTTCAGCGTTAAGCAGAAAAGCAGCCAGTGATTAATCTCTGGTCATGTCCTGAGGAGTACATATGTAATGTAACCCCACGTACACGCACATAACACAGACACAGAGGCATTAAGATTAGAGTGAAGTTTCCTAAAAGGCTTAAATAACCACCGACTGTGCAATGTTATATCCAGGCAACAGGTGGGGCTCTCAGATTTGTCCCTTTACCGCGAACATTTTACTCAATGAAACTATCTATGGTGCAATGAAGATAAGCAAGCAAGTTACACATTATGTAATTATATTTGCTCATCTTCAGTTCATGCCCTTCAGTCTGCAACCTTTGTCCTGGGCACATTCACTACCAGACTCTGCATCATTAAACAGTTAACATATCCTTCTAGCTGCATCTGTTTCTGATGGTACTGAAGATGAGTGAAGGTCACAGTTGAGTGGCTGCAAATTGAAGAGGTACACGCACCAGGGGCTCATTTCCCATAGGAGACCATTGCAGTCATATATGCCCATCCAAGCACAAAATGTGCATTGAGGACATACAGTTCACAGAATTCAGCTTACACATCTAGAGGAGCTTCTGGCAGAATAACAAGCAATATATTTAACAGCTAAGAATACCAAATATTACTGTAGATTTAACAGCTAAGCTAAGAATACCAAATAATACTGTAGATTTAACAGCTAAGAAAACCAAACTCAAACACATCCACAGATGTTATAGGACAATATATCATACCATAAACAGTAGGGCAACATAGTTAGAGACAAAATAGTAAAGCAAACTTTAAAATGGACTAGTCTGACTATACACCATTTCAATTAATGTCACCCTGAACCGAGGATACATCTAACAAGTATCCACAACATATCCACAAAAGACTAAATAACAGCGAGGCTACTTGAAAAATGTCTACAATAACACTTGCAGAGATGCTTGAGCTTGACATCAGTCCAACTGTGCCCTGCCAGTGTACTGTGAGAGTGTGACGTCAAGCCTACTGTATAGTTTAACCTGCTCAAGAGGTTCCACTTGTAAAAACACAAAAAAAACGTGAGATAATGATGACCAGTACCTGAATGAGAGCTATACATGTAGACAAACTTGGTCCATTTGTAGTGATGAATCAGGGCAATGAGGGGCTCCTGAAGCTCCGGTCTCAGCTGGATCACAAACTGGTTGTTGGTTTCAATTGGGAAACTGGGTGTCACAAAGCAGACGTGGAGAGCCCCGCAGAACGACATGAGCATGTTCATGGTCTTCCTGTCATACAATCCAATGATGGCATAGACTCCTTTGGAAAACTGTGAACAAACTGTGGAGAGGAAAAGTAAGAGAAAAGATGTTAGGTTTATGAGAGTTCCTGTTTACACCGGTATCAAACCTTGGGTTGCAAGGGCCTATTGCAACCTTCTGCCCTGTTTCTGTAAAGTACGTCAGACCGGTCTGGAGAGGGCGGGAGAACATGAAAAGGTGAGAGCTCCGAGGGGTCACAGTTCAACAACAGGGGGAAGACAATTGTTGATAATGTGCAGGGTGTAAACAAATGTAATTTTAAAACACATTTTTATAATAAAACATGCAAACTGGATCAATAAATGAATAGATAAATAATTCAATAAGTACATAATTGGAAATCACACCAAGGGATGAAGAGGTTAAGTGGTACAAAGATAAGTGCTATGTTAAAGTGCTTGATATAATACAATAACATATGAAAAAGACAAAACCAGATTGAGCAAATAAATACATTGTTTTTTATTGAACTTCCTCTTCCTGTCGGTGGCCCCTCCAGCTCTCTTAATTAGGCCCACACTAACTCCCACTGTCGATGCATTATCATCCTCTTTACCATTCATTCCAAGTGGAGCCAAGGTCTTAAATTTGGCTATCCACCTGGATTAGGGTTAGGGTAGGGTAGGGTTAGGGTAAGGTTAGGTTAGGGTAAGGTTAGGGTTAGGGTAGGGTAGGGTTAGGGTAAGGTTAGGGTAGGGTGAGGTTAGGGTTAGGGTAGGGTTAGGGTAAGGTTATGGTAGGGTTAGGGTAAGGTTAGGGTTAGGGTAGGGTAGGGTTAGGGGAGGGTTAGGGTAGGGTTAGGGTAAGGTTAGGGTAGGGTTAGGGTAAGGTTAGGGTAAGGTTAGGGTAAGGTTAGGGTAAGGGTAAGGTTAGGATAGGGTTAATGTAAGGTTAGGGTTAGGGTAGGGTAGGGTTAGGGTAAGGTTAGGGGAGGGTGAGGTTAGGGTAAGGTTAGGGTAGGGTTAGGGTAAGGGTAGAGTTAGGGTAAGGTTAGGGTTAGGGTAGGGTTAGGGTAAGGTTAGGGTAGAATTAGAGTTAGGGTAGGGTTAGGGTAAGGTTAGGGTAGAGTTAGGGTAGGGTTAGGGTAGGGTTTGAGTTAGGGTAGGGTTAGGGTAAGGTTAGGGTAGAGTTAGGGTAGGGTTAGGGTAGGGTTTGAGTTAGGGTAGGGTTAGGGTAGCGTTAGGGTGGGAGTGGGTTAGGGTTAGGGTAGGGTTAGAGTTAGGGTAGGGTTAGTGTCACATCAGGGTTAGGGTTAGGGTAGGGTTAGAGTTAGGGTAGGGTAGAGGTAGGGTTAGAGTAAGAGTTAGGGTAGGCTTAGGGTAGGGGTAGGGTTAGGGTTAGGATACATTTAGGGTAGGGTTAAGCTTAGGGTAGGGGTAGGGTAGGGTTGGTTTAGGGTAGGGTAGGATTCGTATAAGGTTAGGGTAGAGTTAAGGGTAGGGTTAAGCTTGGGGTAGGGTTAGGGTAGGGTTAAGCTTAGGGTAGGGGTAGGGTTGGTTTAGGGTAGGGTAGGATTAGGGTAAGGTTAGGGTAGTGTTAGGGTAGGGTTAAGGTAGAGTTAGGGTAGGGTTAATCTTAGGGTAGGGTAGGGTAGGGTTAAGCTTAGGGTAGGGGTAGGGTAGGATTGGTTTAGGGTAGGGTAGGGTTAGGGTGTGGTTAGGGTAGGGTTAGGGTTAGGGTAGGGTTAGGCTAGTGGTAGGGTTAGGGTAGGGTTGGTTTAGGGTAGGGTTAGGGTAAGGTTAGGTTAGAGTTAGGGTTAGGGTAGGGATAGGGTTGGGTTAGGGTAGGGTTAGGGTAGAGTTAGGGTAAGGTTAGTGTGTGGTTAGGGTAGGGTTGGGTTAGGTTAGGACTGGGTTAGGGTAGGATTAGGGTAGTGTTAGGGTAGGATAGGGTCATGTTAGTGTTCGGGTGGGGTTAGGGTTAGGGTAGTGTTAGGGTAGGATAGGGTTATGTTAGTGTTCGGGTGGGGTTAGGTTAGGGTTAGGTTAGGGTTAGGGTAGGATAGGGTTAGGGTTAGGGTAGGGTAGGGTTAGGGTAGGGTTAGGTTAGGGTTAGGGTAGGGTTATGGTAGTGTTCGGGTGGGGTTAGGGTTAGGGTAGGGTTAGGGTAGTGTTAGGTTAGGGTTAGGGTAGGGTAGGGTTATGTTAGTGTTCGGGTGGGGTTAGGTTAGGGTTAGGGTAGGGTTAGGGTAGTGTTAGTTAGGGTTAGGGTAGGGTAGGGTAGGGTTAGGGTTAGGGTAGGGTTAGGTTAGGGTAGGGTTATGGTAGTGTTCGGGTGGGGTTAGGGTAGGGTAGGGTAGGGTTAGGGTTAGGGTTAGGTTAGGGTTAGGCTAGGGTTATGGTAGTGATCGGGTGGGGTTAGGGTTAGGGTAGGGTTAGGGTAGTGTTAGGTTAGGGTTAGGGTAGGGTAGGGTAGGGTAAGGGTTAGGGTAGTGTTCGGGTGGGGTTAGGGTAGGGTTAGGGTAGTGTTAGGTTAGGGTTAGGGTAGGGTAGGGTAGGGTTAGGGTTAGGGTAGGGTTAGGTTAGGGTTATGGTAGTGTTCGGGTGGGGTTAGGGTTAGGGTAGGGTTAGGTTAGGGTTATGGTAGTGTTCGGGTGGGGTTAGGGTTAGGGTAGGGTTAGGTTAGGGTTATGGTAGTGTTCGGGTGGGGTTAGGGTTAGGGTAGGGTTAGGTTAGGGTTATGGTAGTGTTCGGGTGGGGTTAGGGTTAGGGTAGGGTTAGGTTAGGGTTATGGTAGTGTTCGGGTGGGGTTAGGGTTAGGGTAGGGTTAGGTTAGGGTTATGGTAGTGTTCGGGTGGGGTTAGGGTTAGGGTAGGGTTAGGTTAGGGTTATGGTAGTGTTCGGGTGGGGTTAGGGTTAGGGTAGGGTTAGGTTAGGGTTATGGTAGTGTTCGGGTGGGGTTAGGGTTAGGGTAGGGTTAGGTTAGGGTTAGGGTAGGGTTAGGTTAGGGTTAGGGTAGGGTTATGGTAGTGTTCGGGTGGGGTTAGGGTTAGGGTAGGGTTAGGTGGAGAGGAAAAGGAAAGAGGAGGAGAGGTTGAACACGTGATTTGAATTGATTGCCATAATGGGACCCATGTCGTCATTAAAGTTATACTTTTGACTCATCTGCCCATAGAACATTCTTCCAAGTGTCTTGATGATCATCCAGGTACTTCCATGTGCTTTTTGACAAACTTGAGTCAACTTTTTGGAGTGTAAGGGGGCAATTATTTTTTCACACAGGGGAATTTGGGTGTTATATAACTTAGTTAATTAAATAAATAAAATAAGTATATATTTTTTGTTATTTGTAAACGCAGGTTTCCTTGATCTAATACTAGTATTGGTTGAAGATCTGATTACATTCAGTATGAAAAATATGCGAAAATCAAGAAAATCAGAAAGGGGAAAATACTTTTTTTCACAGCACTGTATAAAACAGGTTATAAAAATAAATGCACTGCTATTTGTACGAGAACAATGAGAAGAGATGGGGGTAATTGTCACATCAGGAATGCAACGTAGTGCCACTGTTGGTGACAGCTATCTTTGCAACCATTCATTGATGCTCTTAATAAGGTGTTCTTTTTTTAAATTTTTATCTTGTTCAAGTCTCTATTTGTCTGTGTATATCTTTTCTTTCATTCCATAGTGCGGGCTCAATCATTTCTGCACTGTCACTCATTGTGGCTTCTCTCTGCAAGTGGTCTGCTTGTTATCCAATAGAAGTCTCTTGTAGCGATCTGAAAAGACAGGAGCTGCTGCCATACTATTGTATGATAAAGAACTGCAGCAAAGGTGTCGTATACACACTGTCTATATCTATATAGAACGCTTTGATGTATACCTGCTAGCGAGTCAGCTGACTTTATTCATCTAGACATTGCTGTTCAGCGAAGAAAGAAAACCAAAACAGTGATTCAAGTCCACAAGAGGAAGACTTGATCTGGAGAGCCAGTAAAAGTTTCTCTGTTGCAACTGTGTTCGCAGGGAGAACACTTTGTTATTGTTTGAACTTCAAAAATAAACCTAATTGGAATTTGAATTTAGTTTCTTTCTGATTATACAGATGTAGGATCTTAATTTGAGCCAGTTTGTTACAGCGGAAATTCTTTCCTGCAGCAACAGGAAATGGGAATTATGTGGATTATAATTTATTGCTATTTTTTTGCAGGGATTTTTTAAGGGCGAAATCAAGTCTGAAATTTCAAAGTGGAAATTACAAACTTCAGACGCCTTTTTAAACCGCAAACCACATTTTTCTGGTGATCAAATTAAGATTCCACATCTGTATTTTGTGAAGATTTTATTAGTCTTTACTGTGTATGCTATGTTGTTCCTATCTAAATCTCAACCACATTTATCCTTGTAACAGCCAGGTCCATTTTTCCTCCAATGCAAAAGATACCAGAATACTATTTTATTATTGTTTTCAAGATACACATCTTTCTCGCTAGGAGATACAAAGGCAATAAAAGACTCGACAGTTCTTCTATATCCTTTTTCCATGTACCTTTAATCTCTTTATCATTACCCTCCAGTGTATTTAAGTAGAGTACTCTAGCTATAACAAATTCGTCCCACTGGGCACACCACGTAATTTCAATGTGGAGAATTGGGTAAAATTTGGTTTGATACGTTGATCAATGAGATTACAATCTATTTTCACCCACTCAAAAAGGACAGTCAAACGTTTGTTGAATTCCCAATCTGTTACCACAATGCTTCAACCATCTAAAAGTAGAACCAAATTCCAATGGAAAATCAATATCTGATTTTCAGTTTAGTTGTCAACTAAATGTGTTATCACTGCGTATTCAAACATTTAAAAAGCACAGCAAAGTTGAAATGTGAATACAATGTCAGATATTTTGTCAATTTAAACAACAATTTAAAGTGTTATGACTGTGCTTCATCTAATAGCAAAACTAAATAACCCTGGATTGCAATTTAGATGATTTAAATACAGTTGAAGTCGGAAGTTTACTTACACTTAGGTTGGAGTCATTTAAATCTGTTTTTCAAACACTCCACAAATTTCTTGTGAACAAACTATAGTTTTGGCAAGTCGGTTAGGACATCTACTTTGTGCATGACTGTCACGATGGTTATAAGGAGTTGGCCAAGATGCAGTGTGGTATGTTTCCATTTCACGCCAGCAGCATACCACCCTGCATACCACTGCTGGCTTGCTTCTAAAGCTAAGCAGGGTTGGTTCTGGTCAGTTCCTGGATGGGAGACCAGATGCTGCTGGAAGTGGTGTTGGAGGGCCAGTAGGAGGCACTCTTTCCTCTAGTCTAAAAAAATTTGGGGACACTGCCCTGTATAGGGTGATGTCTTTTGGATGGGATGTTAAACGGGTGTCCTGACTCTCTGAGGTCATTAAAGATCTCATGGCACTTATCGCAAGAGTAGGGGTGTTAACCCCGGTGTCCTGGCTAAATTCCCAATCTGGCCCTCAAACCATCACAGTCACCTAATAATCCCCAGTTTACAATTGGCTCATTCATCCCCCTCCTCTCCCCTGTAACTATTCCCCAGGTCGTTGCTGCAAATGAGAATGTGTTCTCAGTCAACTTACCTGGTAAAATAAATCCTTTATTATGGAATAGAAAACTTGAAAGAACAAAAGAACAAACCGAAACGTGAAGCCACTAGACAAGATCCCACAAAGCACAATGGGAAAATGGCTACCTAAATATGATCCCCAATCAGAGACAATGATAAACAGGTGCCTCTGATTGTGAACCATACCAGGCCACCAAAGAAATACAATTCCCCTAGATAACACACCCTAAATCACACCCCAACCCAACCAACATAGAGAATAAACAGCTCTCTATGGTCAGGGGGTGACAATGACACAAGTCATTTGTCCAACAATTATTTACAGACAGATTATTTCACTTATAAATCACTGTATCACAATTCCAGTGGGTCAGAAGTTTACATACACTAAGGTGTCTGTGCCTTTAGACAGCTTGGAAAATGCCAGAAAATGATGTCATGGCTTTAGAAGCTTCTGACATCATTTGAGTCAATTGGAGTAGTACCTTGTGGATGTATTTCAAGGCCTACCTTCAAACGCAGTGCCTCTGTGCTTGACATAATGGGAAAATGAAAATAAATCAGCCAAGACCTCAAAAAAAATTGTAGACCTCCACAAGTCTGGTTCATCCTTGGGAGCAATTTCCAAACGCCTGAAGATTCCACGTTCATCTGTACAAACAATAGTATGCAAGTATAAACACCATGGGACCACACAGCTGTCATACCGCTCAGGAAGGAGACGCGTTCTGTCTCCTAGAGATGAACGTACTTTGGTGCAAAAAGTGCAAATCAATCCCAGAACAACAGCAAAGGACCTTGTGAAGATGCTGGAGGATCCGGTACAAAAGTATCTATATCCACAGTAAAAAGAGTTATCGACATAACCTGAAAGGCCACTCAGCAAGGAAGAAGCCACTGCTCCAAAACCGCCATAAAAAAAAAGCCAGACTACGGTTTACAACTGCACATGGGGATAAAGATCTTACTTTTTGGAGAAATGTCCTCTGGTCTGACAGAACTGTTTGGCCGTAATGACCATCGTGATGTTTGGAGGAAAAAGGGGGAGGCTTGCAAGCCGAAGAACACCATCCCAACCGTGAAGCACGGGGGTGGTAGCATCATGTTGTGGGGGTGCTTTGCTGCAGGAGGGACTGGTGCACTTCACAAAATAGATGGCATCATGAGGTAGGACAATTATGTGGATATATTGAAGGAACATCTGAAGACATCAGTCAGGAAGTTAAAGCTTGGTCGCAAATGGGTCTTCCAAATGGACAATGACCCCAAGCATACTTCCAAAGTTGTGGCAAAATGGCTTAAGGACAACAAAGTCAAGGCATTGGAATGGCCATCACAAAGCCCTGACCTCAATCCTATAGAACATTTGTGGGCAGAACTGAAAAGGCGTGTGCAAGCAAGGAGGCCTACAATCCTGACTCAGTTACACCAGCTCTGTCAGGAGGAATGGGCCAAAATTCATCCAACTTATCGTGGGAAGCTTGTAGAAGGCTACCTGAAACATTTGACCCAAGTTAAACAATTTAAAGGCAATGCTTCCAAATACTTATTAAATGTGTGTAAACTTCTGACCCACTGGGAATGTGATGAAATAAATAAAAAATGAAATAAATCATTCTCTCTACTATTATTCTGACATTTCACATTCTTAAAATAAAGTGGTGATCCTAACTGACCTAATACAGGGCATTTTTACTAGGATTAAATGTCAGGAATTGTGAAAAACTGAGTTTAAATGTATTTGGCTGAGGTGTATGTTAACTTCCAACTTCAACTGTACTTGATGCATGTTGTCACGATCGTCGTATTGAGGAGACCAAAGCGCAGCGTGATGTGAATACATCTTTTTAATGAAAGACGAAAAAAAACACAAAGTACACTGAACAAACAAACAAAATAACAAGACGACCGTGACCGCTATCAACACTGAGTGCAAACATGCAACATCACATAGACAATAACCCAAACTGGGAAATGGCAACCTAAATAGGATCCCCAATCAGAGACAACGATAAACAGCTGCCTCTGATTGGGAACCAATCCAGGCTACCGTAGACCTACATATGTCTAGACTAGACACACACACACCTAGACATACAAAAAACCCTAGATGAGACAAAAACGCACATACCACCCTCGTCACACCCTGACCTAACCAAAATATATAAAGAAAACAAAGAATACTCAGGTCAGGGCGTGACACATGTGGTCATTGCAATTTGAGATCCTGCACAGACTATTTTAGCATTTGTGAAGATCTCCACAGACCTAGGACATTTGCATGCCATCTTGAACATGCACGCTTTCTATGATTTCAGTAACCTCAAAATGTGTCCAGGGACGTGTTACTCCTTTTAAAGTTGAATAAATACACTGAGTGTTCGAAACATTATGACACCTTCCTAATATTACACCCCCCCCCCCCCCCCATTTTTCCCCTCAGAACAGCATCAGTTCAAAGCCTTCCACGGGAGGCTCGTCCATGTTTACTCCAATGCTTCCCGCAGTTGGGTCAGTTTGGCTGGATGTCCTTTGGATGGTGGACCATTCTTGATACAAACAGGAAACTGTCGAGTGTGAAAAATCCGGCAACGTTGCAGTTCTCTATATAAATCGGTACGCCTGGCACCTACTACCGTACCCCGTTCAAAGGCAGTTAAATATTTTGTCTTGCCTATTCACCCTCTGAATAGCACACATACACAATCCATGTCTCAATCGTCTCAAGGCTTAAAAATCCTTCTTTAACCCCGTCTCCTCCTCTTCATCTACACTGATTGAAGTGGATTTAACAAGTGACATTGATAAGGCATCATAGCTTTCACCTGGATTCACCTGGTCAGTCTATGTCATGGAAAGAGCAGGTGTTCTTAATGTTTTGTATATTCAGAATATGTGTATTGTCTATTTTTAGTTTAATCCTGGACTGAATTTAAACAATAGATGTTGATTACTTCCCAAATGTCAAATAGGCCTAAATAGCCCCGTTGATGATATATACTTGATAAAGTATGATTATAGTATGATTAATTTGCTCTGCTCAACTTTTGAGCTTAATGACTTTAACAAGAACAGTGAATCCGTTAAGTGGAGGTTTCTCAACACTCATTCTCATAATAGCACATTGGTAAATCAGTGACAAATATCAATGCTGGGCTTGTTTAAAAACCTGGATGGGAGACTAAAAGGATAGCTGTAGATGAATCAACTCTCCAGCAGGAGGTGCTGCTCAGCTTATTGTTATTTGGGGATTTTAGTGGATATTACTTTGATGATTTGATGTCGTTTTCAAAGGTACACATTTATACAAGGGTTTGTCTATGTTGAAAATTGGTTAACATGATGACATAATGACGTGGTTGACATTTCACAAAACAACAGTTCTAATGTGGTTTCCACGTGGTAGATTCCACATCACAATACGTTGACACATTTACATTGACATCAATGTTGATTTAACCAGTTTGTGCCCAGTGGGCTATTCATGATAGCGGACCTTGGATTGTGCTCAACGGAGATTGTTTGCACCACAGCCTGCACTCAGCAGTGAGAAAAAACAGGTTTTTCTCCTGAGGGTTTTTTTGGGGGGAGATGCAGAATGCTCCGAAAGTGAATGATCCTCTCTGATTCTCTGGCTCCCCAGTGAAAACCAGCTGAGGGCAGCTGAGGCTCTCTCTCGTCTGGCAGCCTGCTCTCTAGCTGGTGAGATTTGCTTTGGCTACAGAGAGGATCACATAAAGACTGTCCGTCCAGTTGGGACAGTCTTACGCAACCTTATCTTTGCGGAAGCACGCCGTGTTGACAACAGTGATAATGCATATTGACTTTTAAGAGCATCGAGACAAGTCACTTTTCCAGGCAAGAACTGGAGCCAGACCTAATCACGAATCAGAGCCAGAGCTCAATACAATTCACTTCTTAAAAGACCTAAACTCAGGTTCTTTACGTAAATTGTAATAATGGTAATCCCCTCATGTTCTGCAGGCTTTGACACAAAAAAACGGATATGTTTCTGAGTTTACTGTGGTGAGATGTGGTGCTCTATCATTCTCACAACATATCAGCCAAAAACACTGTCATTAGAGCCAGATTACACCAGAATATAGCCAACCTATCATTAGAGCCAGATTACACCATTTTATAGCTACACTATCATTAGAGCCAGATTACACCAGACTATACCTACGTTATCATTAGTGCCAAATTACACCATTTTATAGCTACACTATCATTAGAGTCAGATTACACCAGACTATAGCTACACTATCATTATAGCCAGATTACATCAGACTGTAGCTACATTATCATTAGAGCCAGATTACACCAGAATATAGCCAACCTATCATTAGAGCCAGATTACACCATTTTATAGCTACCCTATCATTAGAGCCAGATTACACCAGACTATAGCTACCCTATCATTAGAGCCAGATTACACCAGACTATAGCTACCCTATCATTAGAGCCAGATTACACCAGACTATAGCTACCCCCGCCCCCTATTCTGCCTAGTAAGTGGTTGCTTCCTAGGTGCATCAAGGAGCAAAAATATGTTAGCAGGACGCTAGATACTCTAGTATAGACAGTATCGTCAGGAGAGAGTTTCGAGTGACAGACACAGCATTTGATTTGATTTTAGTGATGGACAGGATTTACAGGAGGTATGTAGCCTATTGATTCCTTGTTGATGAATAAATAAAACAAAAGTGTTTTATTGTTTCTCTGTAATACTAGCAACCAATTTGGCTTGGAGTTGGCTTCAGCTAGTCAGTTACATAAATTCCCAATCCCCCAATCTCATAACTAACTACCAAGCTATTTCAGGCTTTCAATCAAGTTAGAGTAGCTTGTCTCCAACTGTCTTAGCTGTCATGCCTGCTGGCAAGGTTGCTAGACTAGAAAACATGTAAGTCCTCCTTCAACAAGGTGATCAAATAAAGATACTACATCTGTAATTTCCCCGGGGTAAGAAGGATACAGACCAAGGTTATTATGGTAAACTAAAACTGAAATAAAACAAACCTGTTTGAAAAACTAAAACTATTCTGAGACTATTATATTTGACTCCAAAACTAACTAAAATAAAAAACATCATGAATTATGTTCAATTTTTGTTTTTTTTCCTAAACTTTGGGCAAAAATCTAATGGGGTTTTCAATTGAGTTTTGGGGGGATTTTCAAACTACTGAATCTGGTGTGTAAACCTAACCTGTGATCTGACCCATCACCTTATGTATTGCTGTCCCCCAGTTGCAAGAACTGAAATCCCCCCCCCAAAACACAAACACACTATACAGCACAATGTCTCCTAGCCTCCCAGGTATGCTTTACAGTATGTCCCTACCGCTATAAATGAAACTAAAAAATATAAAAACTCATTAGAAATATTTGTACACTACTATAACTAAATAAAAACTAGCATCTCGGGTCAATTAAAAAAAAAAATCATTTTTATTTTATTTTATATATTAAAACATATCTATTATAACCTTGATACAGACCTAATGTCAGTTAATGTGCTGCATTCCCCCTCTAGCTCACATCACTACAGAGGTCTGGAATATGGCCACCAGCCATACTATGTATAGCCAAAGACTTAAAGAGGTCATATACTGTAACAGTTTACGCTGAGCAGACTGAAGAAACAGGCAGGATATCTGAACAACCTAGCACGCCAGAGACCAGCTGTCCTCGTCATGTCCTCTCTGGCCTTGGTCCTGTTCCTGTCGGCAAATTCTATCAAGCTAATGAGATATCTGTCACATACAATCAACACAGAAACACCCTAAAACCAACCTATTCCACACACAGAGGGATAAATGCCCAAGTGTGACAGCACTTTATTTCTAAATAACCCAGAGCTGCTAATAGTTGCTACAGGGCCTGCAGCTGGTCCTAGCTTCAAACACGATGCCTCTCAACCTGTAGGTGCTATGTGATTCAGAACCTTTAGTGATTGTTCTAATAACAACAACAACAACAACAATAATAATAATAACAATAATAATAATAATAACAACAACAGTAAAAATAACAATAATAGTAACAATAATAATAACAATAATAACAACAACAACAATAATAATAACAACAATAATAATAATAACAATAATAACAA